>NC_092335.1:370902500-371272500 GCF_046630445.1 Rutidosis leptorrhynchoides
TTTGTGAATGATAGGCATGTAGAGACCCGTCCTAATCCATCCGGACGAAGTCCATATCGATTATAAACGATTTACAATAGTTGATTACATCGCGAGGTACTTGACCTCTATATGATACATTTTACAAACATTACATTCGTTTTTGAAAAGACAATCTTTCATTACATCGAAAGTTGACAGGTATGCATACCATTTCATAATACATCTAACTATAATTGACTTAATAATAATCTTGATGAACTCAACGACTTGAATGCAACGTCTTTTGAAATATGTCATGAATGACTACAAATAATATCTCTAAGATGAGCAAATGCACAGCGGAAGATTTCTTTCGTACCTGAGAATAAACATGCTTTCAAGTGTCAACCAAAAGGTTGGTGAGTTCATTAGTTTAACATAAATATTCATTTCATCAATTTTAATAGACCACAAGATTTATCATTTTCAGTTCTCATAAATAAACGTCCCATGTATAGAGACAAAAATAATCATTCATATGGATTGAACACCTGGTAACCGACATTCACAATATGCATATAAGAATATCCCCATCATTCCAGGATCCTCCTTCGGACATGATATAAATTTCGAATTACTAAATCATCCGGTACTTTAGATGGGGCTTGTTGGGCCCGATAGATCTATCTTTAGAGTTCACGTCAATTAGGGTGTCTGTTCCCTAATTCTTAGATTACCAGACTAAAAAGGGGCATATTCGGTTTAATAATCCAGCCATGGAATGTAGTTTGGATTACTTGTGTCTATTTCGTAAAACATTTATAAAAGCAGCGCATGTATTCTCAGTCCCAAAAATATAAAGAGTAAAAGGGATCAAATGAAACACACAGTACTGTATTTTGTAGTAGAAATACATATGACGACATTTGAACAATGTAGGGTTGGCCTCGGATTCACGAACCTATATCATTTGTATATATATATTAAAACGTATATTCGTAGTCGAACAAATATATATAATATCCTTAAATTATATATTATGTATATATATATATTTATCTGATTAATATTATGTTATGAACACCTAATTTATTATATATGAATATTTATATAAAATTTGCTAATATTGTTAATACATACTTATATGTAATATAAATATATGCTCACATGTATATTATTCACTTGTTATAAAATTAATAATGATAATAAAATAATTTTAATAGAAGGATAGTTTTAATATCATGATAATTTTTAGTAATACTTATAATATAAATAATAATACTAATAATACATTTAGTAATGATAACAAAAATAGTCATTTTAATACAGTTGGTAAAATGATAAAGAATAATATTTGTGACGATATTAATAATTTTAATAATAAGTATGGTTTTAATAATAATTATTATTGGCCGTATTCATAATAATATAATACTAATGATTATAATAGGGTACTAATACTAATATTAATGATAAATAAACAAGTTTGCGTTATTTTTATAGTAATGATAATAATGATGGTCCTAATTATAATAATATTTATACTAGTAGTTAAAAAAATGTTAAAGTTATATTTTAAATGATATTAGTAAATACATTAATAGTAATGATATTCATATTTGTATCTATAAGTGGACTTCCATCATAATACATATATTTGTAGTATTACTAATCTTATTAATTATAATACTAATAACAATGATAATAATAAATATACTAATGATAATAATAATAATCATAATATTCATAATACTTAGAAATGATAATACTAACAATACAAATACTCATTAATAACCATAACAATAACAATAATAATAATAATAATAATAATAATAATAATAATAATAATAATAATAATAATAATAATAATAATAATAATAATAATAATAATAATAATAATAATAATAATAATAATAATAGAATGACAAAACTACCTCACAAGCCTTTTCAAAAAAAAAAACTTTGCAGTCAGCAGGGATCGATCTCTAGACCCCTCGTTCACCTCTCCAACCCCAAACCTACCCGTCCAGCTTGCTTTCCTAATTATATTGAGACCCCTAATTTATTTAACCTGTATCACTTTTGTGTTCTTCAACTTCTTCTCCATCTTCAATTCTGTCGACCCATTAATCAACCAAACATGAGAATCACTCATCAATTCAATCTTAGGACTTTCAAACAATTTCCAATCAAGCTATGTTAACTTAAATTAATTTGAAAACGAAAATAAAAATAAAAAAAATAAAAAAAAATCCCACAGCAGCTAGCGACGAGTTATTAAAAAAAAAATTGAATTTCACAAAATATAAAGTTATAGACAAAAGTTGTAACACGAGTTGTCTTTCAAATCACTCCTAAAAACTTTCTTAAACATCAATTGGCCCTGAAACATCGAATTAAAGTCGAATTTCGCGATGAACAAAATGTTTGACTTTTTGTAAAATAACTTTAACTTCAAAATTCTACCTTGATACAAAGAATTGAGATAAGATATTTTGCAGATAGTTTTGCTAGATGGATTCTGATCTAACTGCATTTTTAAATTTTTTAAATTGATACAAAATCGATAGTTTGCAGTTTGAGTTTCAAATAGAGTTATACGACTTGTTTTCTTCATTTTTTTTTTAATTTGATTGAATGGAGCTGTAAAGGTGTTTGATAATTGATAATGAAAAAGTGTAGGTTATATGATATCCAACAACTGTAATTAATTGTCTTATAGCATTCGACTAGTAGTTCACAGGTTAAAGAGAAGGACAGAAAAAGATAAAAAAAATAAAATAAAAAAATAAAAAAATCCAACAGTATCGTGAAAAAAATCTGTTTTATATAAATGGAATTTCTTTTATAACTATTTTAAATGTATTTATGTATATACCTATATTCATATAACATATATATATATATATATATATATATATATATATATATATATATATATATATATATATATATATATATATATATATATATATATATATATAAATCTTATAATTATAACTACAATAATAATAAAAAAATATAACTATAATATTAATATTACCATTAATATTATGAATAATAATAATAATAATAATAATACTAAAAATTAATAATAAAGATATTAATATAATGATAAATACCTATATTCATATAACATATATAAATATATATATATATATATATATATATATATATATATATATATATATAACTAAATTTATGTATTATAATAAATCTTATAATTATAACTACAATAAAAAAAAAATAACTATAATATTAATATTACCATTAATATTATGAATAATAATAATAATAATACTAAAAATTAATAAAAAAGATATTAATATAATGATAATTATTAATTATTAATAATAGTTAATAATGATATCAATAATATTAATAATTATAGTAGTAATTATAAAGATGTTAATAATATTATTAATTTAAAAAAAATCATTAAAGATAAAGGTAATAATACTTAATGATATCACAAGTAACAATTAATATATAACAATTTGCTTGTGTCAAATTCCATATCTATATCTTTTATATAATAATAATAATAATATAGTTACTAATATTATTTTAACATTAATATTAATGCTAATAATGAAAACATTAATATAACGATTATATTTAAATTCATAATTTAATATATTAACTTTACATTTTGTTATATAAAATATTTGAACATTTAATATTCATGTTTATACATGTATATATATTTCAATATATTAATTATAAATATATGTCATTATATATATATATATATATATATATATATATATATATATATATATATATATATATATATATATATATATATATATATATATATATATATATACAGAATCATTCTAATAACAGTTTAATTATTTTGTATATTACTTTGTATGATTCAATTGTATCTTATTACTTCAAATTCATATATAATTTTATATTTATATAAATACATATTTTATTTACAAATAATTGTTCGTGAATCGTCTGGAATAGACAAAGTCAAATGCATTCATGGAAATAGTTCAAACATTATCAGACTCAGTTTAATAGACTTTGCTTATCGTGTCGAAATCATATAAGATTAAGTTTAAATTTGGTCGGAAATTCCCGGGTCATCACAGTACCTACCCGTTAAAGAAATTTTGTCCTGAAATTTGAGTGAGGTGGTCATGGCTAACACTAAATATGTTTTCCTGACGAATATGAGCTGGTAAATAGAGTTTTATCATTATTGATTAATATGAATAAAACGATTCAATTATGTGAAGCGTACGAATGAAGTTATCATAAAATAGTGAAATGAGAAAGATAAGTTTCATCATAACTTTTGACTAGTCATGGTTGAATTTAGAATATATGGTGCGTCATAGCTTTTGACGTAGAGGGTTGAATTCCAGAATTCAAGGGATTTAAAGAAAATCTTCGAAATCTAAAAGATTTGATTCTTCGGCGAGTAAGGAAATTAAGATATCTATAATTAAATACGGTGATCTGTCTCGATTACTCTGTATAATATTTTCACTATAAATTAAGCTCTTCCGTTCCATTATTCTCACCATTCCTATACTTTCTTTCTTAGTTCATACATCCAAAAGATTGTGAAAATGCTTAATCCAGTTCTGATCCTTGTCCTTATCATGACTATTGCCACAATCATTCTCCTTTTCCAACTTTCACCGGAGGAATCTGTTTTCTTCTACTTCGCCCTTGGGATTATAATGTTTTTAATTTTCCCGTGTCTTTATGTTGCGATAAACATTGATATACACGGTTTGTAATTTATGTGTTGTTATCAGGCTTTATATTCTCCCTTATATTTCAAAGCTCTATGCTTTTGCTCTCTCTTCCCGACTTCAAGTCAAGCGAAAAATGGTCCAGAATTTGTAGATATAGAGTTCTAAATGATTATAATGTTCTAAGCAGGGTGGAACGTGATAGCACGATTTGATTTTCAAATTTATCAAAAATACAGACGATAGAACTATCAAGAATATATTCTTCTTGATATGTTCGGAGGTTATGTAGAATGAAAGAGTTATGTAACATGACACATGATGATGGTATAATCTACTGTGAACCATCATCAGGTTTCATTAGAAACTCAGTATGACTTACTGTAATATAATCACGTTGATCAAGTGTCATTATATTATACTAACTCATGCATCAGTTCCCAACACTGCTTCAAAAACATTCATATTTTAAGCTCGAAAATTTACAGAATATAGAAACTAACAGTTTCTATATGATGTAACATTGATAGCACGAATAGATTATCGATTTCAGATAAGAATAGTTATGAAAATATCTTCAGAAATATGGAGGATATTTATAATGAAAGATACGATGATATCTTGGAATTTCTAATATCGATGGATGATGAAGAAGATTTATCCGTAAGGGTTTAGATTCGGAAGCAAGGTATTCGCTAAAGATTTCATCAGAAATGGAATCATTTGGATTCTTTGAAGTCAAACTTATTCTTTATGATTTGTTCACGGCTTCCTTCATAGTTTCGCATAATCCCCTTTTCGGTACTAAATTTTCCATTGAATGTTTCCAACATAATGATACACAGGAAGCACGAAGAGGTATATAATTTCGGACGAGAATATTTATGAAAATATCCTCAGAAATATCGAAGATATTGATGATGATATTTTGGAATTTCTAAGTTCGATGGTTGATGAGGAAGATTTTCCGCAAGATTTTAACATGAGTACAGAGCAAGATATTCGTTGAAGGTTTCATCGGATCCAGAATTACCTGGATTCTTTGAATATATGGTATGTTCCTTGTATTTGTCCTTGGTCTCCTTCGTGGTTAGCTCAATCCGTTTTTCAGTTCCAACTTTTCTGAGCTTTTCCAACATACTATTCTTTATCATCAAACTTTCGATGATTATGGTTGTTTACGGTTGTCTATGGTTTCTGCTGCTTCATTCAGCTTTTTCAACATTCAGAGTATTGATTTGTGACTGAGTGCTTTTCAGAATTCCAGAACGAGAGATCATAATTCTAAGAGATAAATGTCATACATATAACGGTTGATGTAGATATGCTGTGAGTTTTCAAAGTACTGATTGTTGATTCCTGTTAATTGTTATGGCAGTTCTCGTTACAAGATGCGGATGAGTACATGACGAGACTTCAATAGATAAATATAATGATTTGTCGGAGGAATTTAAACTAAGGAGCGACAAGGTTGCTGGTACATTTGCTGGTAATGTGGTGGAATATAAAAGAATCCTCCGGTATAAAAAGGGTAATTGTATATATCAGGATTATAGTAAGGCTACTTCGAATGAAAAGTCGAAGTTGACTTGCTGGAGCTGTGACAAAATTTGCTACTTTGAAAGGGATTACCAAGTTATTTTGGGTATTAATAATGCTAAAGGAGCTAACACAGATACGGGTTAAACGTTTTACTCAGGTTCCGAGTATTTTCAGGTGCATAACTATATGTGTCAATCTCTTCTTCCGTAGATGAAGTACGGTTGGTTCATACTCTCGATTGAGGTGTTTTCAAGAATCATGAAAGGTTTGAACGTTGATTGTAATCGTCAAGATACAAATGAAGTTTAAGATGAAATCAAGTGGCAAACTTGAAGAGTTGTTTAGTTTCATATGTTATAATCAATATTTTAATTCATTTTAATTGTCCAATGTTATTAGTCCACAGTTGACAGTTCAATAATTGATATATAGTTCAATATATAATATTCGAAGTAATTAATACGGGTCGTGACCCGTATACGTCTCAGACTCGATCACAACTCAAAGTATATATATTATTATAGAATCAACCTCAACCCTGTATAGAGAACTCGATCATTACTGCATATAGAGTGTCTATGGTGATTCCAAATAATATATATAGATGCGTCGATATGATATGTCAAAACCTTGAATACGTGTCCCGATATTTAAAGTGCGTAAAATAAATAACAGAAATTAAATAACGATAAATAAAGTGCGTAAAGTAAATAACATAAATTAAATAACAATAAATAAAATTGCGAGAATTAAATTGCGATCAAATAGATTGCGATAATTAAATTGCGATAACTAAAATGTAATACGGAATTAACAGTTAGCTAGGAACAGTTAGCTAGGATTTTGTTAGCGTGAATTCTTAACAAAATTTCATATTGTTAATTAGTGTGTTTCTAATCAATTTTTATTGTGTCCATTTTTTCTTCATTATGCCACTTGTTGGATTCTGATATGTCAAAATTCTAATATGAAATTTGAATTTGAATGAAAATAGTTATTCTTTGGTGAACGGATACGTATATCGGTGGTTGTAAGTAGGATAGTATATGACTTGTTGAAACAGATTCGAAGAATGTACAATGTAACTTATTAATGTGAAATTTAAATATTCCTCGGGTATTACCTACCCGTTAAAATATTTTCACCATTAACGGTTTGTACAGTAGAATTTTTAATTACAATCTTTATGAAAGCATATGTACATATATATTTTCTTCAGATTTATTCATGGATTTAATGAGTTAATATGATATTAAACTCATTTGCTTTTCGGTTGGAACTAGAATAAATAATCTCTAAAACTTTAGAGATTACATATTCGCCATGTCGAACGAAGATAAATGAGGTAGAACGATACGTAGAACGAAGATCATACTCAAAGTATATATGATGATATTGAAGCATGGATTGTTGATGGTACTGGTGCTGTTATTGATTGTACTGTTGGTGCTGGTGATGTTGCTGAAGCTGGTACATTTTGCACCATATTCTCTGAATTGATTATTCGAGCGCGAAGTTCGTTGACTTATTACTCCAGGATGATTGTCGGTCAGAACGAGCAGATGAATAGGGTTCAGAATTGTGGATAGAATATAATCTTGTCGAGTTACCCTGGAAATGAGACTGAAAATGGTGTCTCGAACAGGTTCGCCGGTAAACGCTTCAGGTTCATTGTCAAGAGGTGAATCTGGTTGGTGGAAGGGATTACCTTCTGTGCATTTCCATTAATTAAGTCGACTACGAACCCATCAGAGGAATTGATAATGGCTGATTGGTTGATTCATGCTGATGACACTGTTTTCGGAGCTTAGGTGAACATCTATGTCGAAATATTTGTCGGAATAACTATCGGGATAGCTATCGAAATCTGAGGGACTCGAACTGGTTGAGGGATTCATCTCGTACGATCAGATGAAGAATTTTCGATAAGAAATAGATTATAGGATGTAGATTAGTACCCTGCAATACATAATTTACATATGCATATATAATACTAAAATCCCATAAGTTACGGAGGAATCTACGGAAGCTGTCAGACAAAGTTTACAGTAACAGATACGCTAAGATATGAATTAGCAGATACCCTAAGATAAGAATTTTGTCTATACACTATTCATACAATCATTGCAGTAAGATGTGTCTAGACTAAGAATGATAAGCAGGTAATTTCCTACGGATGATAAGCAGATGATTTCCGAAAAAAATGATAAGCAAAACTTTTGACATGCAGACACGGTCGAAGTCCAGACTCACTAATGCATCCTAACGACTATCAGTTAGACACACTAATGCAAGACCCGGTTCACTAAGACCACCGCTCTGATACCAACTGTAGAGACCCGTCCTAATCCATCCGGACGAAGTCCATATCGATTATAAACGATTCACAACAGTTGATTACATCGCGAGGTACTTGACCTCTATATGATACATTTTACAAACATTGCATTCGTTTTTGAAAAGACAATCTTTCATTACATCGAAAGTTGACAGGTATGCATACCATTTCATAATACATCTAACTATAATTGACTTAATAATAATCTTGATGAACTCAACGACTCGAATGCAACGTCTTTTGAAATATGTCATGAATGACTCCAAATAATATCTCTAAGATGAGCAAATGCACAGCGGAAGATTTCTTTCGTACCTGAGAATAAACATGCTTTCAAGTGTCAACCAAAAGGTTGGTGAGTTCATTAGTTTAACATAAATATTCATTTCATCAATTTTAATAGACCACAAGATTTATCATTTTCAGTTCTCATAAATAAACGTCCCATGCATAGAGACAAAAATAATCATTCATATGGATTGAACACCTGGTAACTGACATTCACAATATGCATATAAGAATATCCCCATCATTCCGGGATCCTCCTTCGGACATGATATAAATTTTGAATTACTAAAGCATCCGATACTTTGGATGGGGCTTGTTGGGCCCGATAGATCTATCTTTAGAGTTCGCGTCAATTAGGGTGTCTGTTCCTTAATTCTTAGATTACCAGACTAAAAAGGGGCATATTCGGTTTAATAATCCAGCCATAGAATGTAGTTTCGATTACTTGTGTCTATTTCGTAAAACATTTATAAAAGCAGCGCATGTATTCTCAGTCCCAAAAATATAAAGAGTAAAAGGGATCAAATGAAACTCACAGTACTGTATTTTGTAGTAGAAATACATATGACAACATTTGAACAATGTAGGGTTGGCCTCGGATTCACGAACCTATATCATTTGTATATATATATATTAAAACGTATATTCGTAGTCGAACAAATATATATAATATCCTTAAATTATATATTATGTATATATATATTTATCTGATTAATATTATGTTATGAACACCTAATTTATTATATATGAATATTTATATAAAATTTGCTAATATTGTTAATACATACTTATATGTAATATAAATATATGCTCACATGTATATTATTCACTTTTAATAAAATTAATAATGATAATAAAATAATTTTAATAGAAGGATAGTTTTAATATCATGATAATTTTTAGTAATACTTATAATATAAATAATAATACTAATAATACATTTAGTAATGATAATAAAAATAATCATTTTAATACAGTTGGTAAAATGATAAAGAATAATATTTGTGACGATATTAATAATTTTAATAATAAGTATGGTTTTAATAATAATTATTATTGGCCGTATTCATAATAATATAATACTAATGATTATAATAGGGTACTAATACTAATATTAATGATAAATAAACAAGTTTGCGTTATTTTTATAGTAATGATAATAATGATGGTCCTAATTATAATAATATTTATACTAGTAGTTAAAAAAATGTTAAAGTTATATTTTAAATGATATTAGTAAATACATTAATAGTAATGATATTCATATTTGTATCTATAAGTGGACTTCCATCATAATACATATATTTGTAGTATTACTAATCTTATTAATTATAATACTAATAACAATGATAATAATAAATATACTAATGATAATAATAATAATAATCATAATATTCATAATACTTAGAAATGATAATACTAACAATACAAATACTCATTAATAATAATAATAATAATAATAATAATAATAATAATAATAATAATAATAATAATAATAATAATAATAATAATAATAATAATAATAATAATAATAATAATAATAATAATAATAATAATAATAATAATAGAATGACAAAACTACCTCACAAGCCTTTTTAAAAAAAAAAACTTTGCAGTCAGCAGGGATCGATCTCTAGACCCCTCGTTCACCTCTCCAACCCCAAACCAACCCGTCCAGCTTGCTTTCCTAATTATATTGAGACCCCTAATTTATTTAACCTGTATCACTTTTGTGTTCTTCAACTTCTTCTCCATCTTCAATTCTGTAGACCCATTAATCAACCAAACATGAGAATCACTCATCAATTCAATCTTAGGACTTTCAAACAATTCCCAATCAAGCTATGTTAACTTAAATTAATTTGAAAACGAAAATAAAAATAAAAAAAATAAAAAAAAATCCCACAAGAAGCTAGCGACGAGTTATTAAAAAAAATTGAATTTCGCAAAATATAAAGTTATAGACAAAAGTTGTAACACGAGTTGTCTTTCAAATCACTCCTAAAAACTTTCTTAAACATCAATTGGCCCTGAAACATCGAATTAAAGTCGAATTTCGTGATGAACAAAATGTTTGACTTTTTGTAAAATAACTTTGACTTCAAAATTCTACCTTGATACAAAGAATTGAGATAAGATATTTTGCAGATAGTTTTGCTAGATGGATTCTGATCTAACTGCATTTTTAAATTTTTGAAATTGATACAAAATCGAGAGTTTGCAGTTTGAGTTTCAAATAGAGTTATACGACTTGTTTTCTTCATTTTTATTTTTTTTTTTAAATTTGATTGAATGGAGCTGTAAAGGTGTTTGACAATTGATAATGAAAAAGTGTAGGTTATATGATATCCAACAACTGTAATTAATTGTCTTATAGCATTCGACTAGTAGTTCACAAGTTAAACAGAAGGACAGAAAAAGATAAAAAAAATAAAAAAAATAAATAAAAAAAATCCAACAGTATCGTGAAAAAATCTGTTTTATATAAATGGAATTTCTTTTATAACTATTTTAAATGTATTTATGTATATACCTATATTCATATAACATATATATATATATATATATATATATATATATATATATATATATATATATATATATATATATATATATATATATATATATATATATATATATATATATATATATATATTGTAATAAATCTTATAATTATAACTACAATAATAAAAAAAAAATATAACTATAATATTAATATTACCATTAATATTATGAATAATAATAATAATAATAATACTAAAAATTAATAATAAAGATATTAATATAATGATAATTATTAATTATTAATAATAGTTAATAATGATATCAATAATATTAATAATTATAGTAGTAATTATAAAGATGTTAATAATATTATTAATTTAAAAAAAATCATTAAAGATAAAGGTAATAGTACTTAATGATATCAAAAGTAACAATTAATATATAACAATTTGCTTGTGTCAAATTCCATATCTATTTCTTTTATATAATAATATTAATAATATAGTTACTAATATTATTTTAACATTAATATTAATGCTAATAATGAAAACATTAATATAACGATTATATTTAAATTCATAATTTAATATATTAACTTTACATTTTGTTATATAAAATATTTGAACATTTAATATTCATGTTTATACTTGTATATATATTTCAATATATTAATTATAAATATATGTCATTTATATATATATATATATATATATATATATATATATATATATATATATATATATATATATATATATATATATATATATATATATATATATATATATATATATATATATATATATATATATACAGAATCATTCTAATAACAGCTTAATTATTTTGTATATTACTTTGTATGATTCAATTGTATCTTATTACTTCAAATTCATATATAATTTTATATTTATATAAATACATATTTTATTTACAAATAATTGTTCGTGAATCGTCTGGAATAGACAAAGTCAAATGCATTCATGGAAATAGTTCAAACATTATGAGACTCAGTTTAATAGACTTTGCTTATCGTGTTGAAATCCTATAAGATTAAGATTAAATTTGGTCAGAAATTCCCGGGTCATCACAAGACAGTACTCATGTCTAGACGAGTCCCCAATGCTTGTTGTAATGTCTGCCAGAATCTTGAAACAATTCTGCCATCCCTATCAGAGATAATAGAGACTGGTATCCCATGTCTGAAGACAACTTCCTTCAAGTATAAACGTGCCAATTTTTCCATTTTATCATCTTCTCTCATTGGCAGGAAGTGTGCTGACTTGGTGAGACGATCGACTATTACCCAAATAGTATCATAACCACTTGCAGTCCTAGGCAATTTAGTAATGAAATCCATGGTAATGTTTTCCTATTTCCATTCCGGGATTTCGGTTTGTTGAAGTAGACCTGATGGTTTCTGATGTTCAGCTTTGACCTTAGAACACGTCAAACATTTCCTACGTATCTAGCAATATCGGCTTTCATACCCGGCCACCAAAAGTGTTTCTTGAGATCTTTGTACATCTTCCCCGCTCCAGGATATATTGAATATCTAGTATATGTATATATGAATATATATATAGTTAACATGAGATTATGATAAGTAAGTATCTCCATAAGTATATTAACAATGAGTTATATACATAAAAATGAGACTACTAAGTTAAGAAACTCGAAACGATATATATAACGATTATCGTTATTACAACGTCTTACTAAATACATATGTATCATATTAAGATATTGTTACACTATATTTAACATGATAAAATGATAATTATATATATCATTAAGTATGTTAACAATGAACTACATATGTAAAAATAAGACTACTAACTTAAGGATTTCAAAACGAGACATATATGTAACGATTATCGTTGTAACAACATTTAAATGTATATATATCATATTAAGATATATTAATATATCATAATATCATGATAAGATAATAATTTAACATCTCATTAGATATAATAAACAATGGGTTAACAACATTAAATGAGATCTTTAACTTAAAGGTTTCAAAACAACACTTACATGTAACGACTAACGATGACTTAACGACTCAGTTAAAATGTATATACATGTAGTGTATTTAGATGTATTAATATACTTTTGGAAGACTTCAAGACATATATCAAAACACTAATACTTAACGAAAATGGGTACAGTTACATTCCCATTCTTTTTCATCAAGAATTCTAGTCGTATTCATACCGGTATTATACACAGCTTCTAGACGTACTTACTGTGGGTATATACCAATAGGAACTAGCATGGGATTCCACTCTTGATTATGTCATGTATGACTAATCAATTTTAACTTCTACCATGAACTAGTAAACTAACTAGAACTCCTTTTAACCCCACTCACCACTTACCACTCATCATTCACTCCATTTCACTTCCAATTCTCTTTCTAATTCTCTCTCAACACACACACACACACACACACACACACACACTTATGAATGAATTTTTCCAGTAGCTAATCATCATCTTCATCAAAAATTACTTCAAGAATCAAGCTATAATCATCTTAGGAAGAACACTTCAAGAACACTTCGAAAATCCTTTCAAGTTTACTAGTTTACATCCAAGCTTTCTAATCCATTCCAAGTAATCATCTAAGATCAAGAAGCCTTTGTTATTTACAGTAGGTTATCTTTCTTATTCAAGGTAATATTCATATTCAAACTTTGATTCAATTTCTATAACTATAAATTATCTTAATCTGAGTAAAAATCTTACTTGAACTTGTTTTTGTGTCAAGATCATACTTCAAGAACTTTCAAGCCATTCAAGATCCTTTGAAGCTAGATAATTTCTTGTCACTTCCAGTAGGTTTACCTACTAAACTTGAGGTAGTAATTATATTCATAACATCATTCGATTCATATATATAAAACTATCTTATTCGAAGGTTTAAACTCGTAATCACTAGAACATAGTTTAGTTAATTCTAAACTTGTTCGCAAACAAAAGTTAATCCTTCTAACTTAACTTTTAAAATCAACTAAACACATGTTCTATATCTATATGATATGTTAACTTAATGATTTAAAACCTGGAAGCACGAAAAACACCGTAAAACCGGATATACGTCGTTGTAGTAACACCGCGGGCTATTTTGGGTTTGATAATTAAAAACTATGATAAACTTTGATTTAAAAGTTGTTCTTCTGGGAAAATGATTTTTCTTATGAACATGAAACTATATCCAAAAATCATGGTTAAAATCAAAGTGGAAATATGTTTTTCAAAATGGTCATCAAGACGTTGTTCTTTCGACTGAAATGACCACCTCTTACAAAAACGACTTGTAACTTATATTTATGACTATAAACCTATACTTTTTCTATTTAGATTCATAAAATAGAGTTAAATATGAAACCATAGCAATTTGATTCACTCAAAACGGATTTAAAACGAAGAAGTTATGGGTAAAACAAATTGGATATTTTTGATTGTTGTAGCTACGGGAAATATTGTAACAATTCTATACAAATCATATCCTAGCTAACTTATATTGTATTATTCATGAATTCTAATATATATTATGTAATCTTGGGATACCATAGACACGTATACAATGTTTTGACATATCATATCGACCCATCTATATAATATATTTTGGAACAACCATAGACACTCTATATGCAGTAATGTTGGAGTTGGCTATACAGGGTTGAGGTTGATTCCAAAATAATATATATAGTTTGAGTTGTGATCTAGCCTAAGGCTTGTATACACTGGGTCGTGGATTGATACAAGATAATTTATATTTATTTATTTCTGTACATCTAACTGTGGACAACTAGCTGTAGGTTACTAACGAGGACTGCTGACTTAACAAACTCAAATCATTAAAACGTAATAAAAAATGTTGTAAATATATTTTGAGCATACTTTGATATATATGTACATATTTGTATAGGTTCGTGAATCGACCAGTGACCAAGTCTTACTTCCCGACGAAGTAAAAATCTGTGAAAGTGAGTTATAGTCTCACTTTTAAAATCTAATATTTTGGGATGAGAATAAATGCAGTTTTATAAATGTTTTACGAAATAGACACAGTAAATGAAACTACATTATATGGGTGAATGATCGAAGCCGAAAATTCCCCTTTTGCTTGGTAGCCTAAGAATTAGTAAATCGATTTACTAATTGACGCGAATCCTAAAGATAGATCTATTGGGCCTAACGAACCCCATCCAAAGTACCTGATACTTTAGTACTTCGATGTTGTTTTTTTATCATGTCCGAAGGATTTCCCGGAATGATAGGGGATATTCTTATATGAATCTTGTTAATGTCGGTTACCAGGTGTTCACCATATGAATGATTTTTATCTCTATGTATGGGATGTATATTGAAATATTAAATCTTGTGGTCTATTATTATGATTTGATAATATATAGGTTAAACCTATAACTCACCAACATTTTTGTTGACGTTTTAAGCATGTTTATTCTCAGGTGATTATTAAGAGCTTCCGCTGTTGCATACTAAAATAAGGACAGGATTTGGAGTCCATGCTTGTATGATATTATGTAAAAACTGCATTCAAGGAACTTATTTTTGATGTAATATATTCTTATTGTAAACCATTATGTAATGGCCGTGTGTAAACGGTATATTTTAGATTATCATTATTTGATAATCTACGTAATGCTTTTTAAAACTTTATAGATAAAATAAAGGTTATGGTTGTTTTAAAAATGAATGCAGTCTTTGAAAAACGTCTCATATAGAGGCTAAAACCTCGCGACGAAATCAATTAATATGGAACGTTTATAATCAATATGAACGGGACATTTTAGTTGGTATCAGAGCGTTGGTCTTAGAGAATCAGAAAATTGCATTAGTGTGTCTTACCGAGTTTGTTAGGATGCATTAGTGAGTCTGGACTTCGACCGTATTTTTCTTCAAAAACGATTGCTTAACATTTTTTTTTGTTGGAAACTATATATTATTAACATGTAAATATTATGTGATATATTAACCTCTTAATGTGTTTGATATTGTGTGATAGATGTCTACCTCTAGTACAAATCCCATTGATTCACCTAATAATAATGAAGAGTCGAATATATTTTGGGAAGATTCACAAATTCCCGAAGAGGAACCAGAAGAGGAGGAACCAGAAGAAGAGGAACCAGAAGAGGATGAATCGGAAGAGGAGGAACCAGAAGAAGAAGAGGTTCTGGAGGAAGAAATAGTGATACCTACAGTAAATTGTTTAAATAAAAGAAAATCCTCAACCAACGGACCAAAGTTAAAAATGGTCAATGGTGTTTCTGCCGAGGAAGCAAAATATTGGGAAGATTACCAATTTTCCGATGAATCGGATCCCGATGAGGATTCCGATGATGTTATAGAAATCACCACGACCAAATTTAATATAGCAAAAGAAAATAGTAAGGGAAAAGGAATAAAAATAGAGAAACCTGATTCCAATCCCGATGAGCTTTATATGTATCGGCAACATCCGTATTTCCTAAAGTGTAACAATAACCTGGGAACCTCTAAACCACTAGGTTTTTCTAAACCATTGTGGACAACGACGGCTCGTATTAGAGGAACACCATATATCCCTAGAAAATTAGGAAAGCAAACTAAGTCCGAAGAAGAAGAAACCAGTGATTCAGATTAGGGAGTTGTAATCATGTTGTGTATTATATGTATTATAGTGTACTTATACTTTTATATTCTATGTAAAAATTGCTTGTATTGTTTGTTAATTATCTTTTATGAATCTATTCATTGTCTATTTTACAGTATAAGCAAAATGGACGTTAAGGGTAGACAACCAAATATTTTAGAAGACCTACCAGAGGATATGATTGAGGAAATCTTGTCTAGAGTCGGTCAGAATTCATCAGCACATTTAGTTATGGCGAAATTAACTTGTCAAACATTTGAAAGACTTTCCAGAAATGCCTTAGTTTATAAAAGGCTTTCCTTTGATAGGTGGGGTATATCACATTGGGGAGACCGTAAGTTACGCCGTGTTTTCTTTAAAGCATTAAATGCGGGGAACCCAAATGCAATTTTACGCTACGGGTTAAGAACCTATTTTGACTCAACATATCCCAACATAGGATTTCACGAGTTAGAAAGAGCTTCTAACATGCAACATAAAGAAGCATGTTATACTTACGGGTTAGTGATGTTCGCTTCTTACCAAAGTGAGAAAAAGAATATCGGGTTACAAATTTTAAATAAAACCTTTCTACAAGTGACGGATTCAGTAGTTGGGATGAGAAACAAGGTTTTTAGATTATTACGGGGCTGTTGGACATTACGAAACCCTCATCCTTTTGACGACATTACAACATGCTGCCTAGCCAATGGTCATAACGGTTATTTTCCACAAGACCAAGGATGGGAAGTCGTCTTAGTAAAACCGGAATGCATGACTTGTTTCTGGACTTATGAATTACGTGTCTTTATTTCCTTTGCTGAACAACTTGCGTATTAACTAGATTTATCTTCAAAATTGTCATGTATCAAAGTGTACTATATTTCATGTTATATGTAATATAGCGAAGTTGTAAGTTTGAAGAATATTTGTATGTGATATATTATTATAATCAGTTTTTCATATGGAATTGTAGTAGTTGAATTGTATATTAGCTACTAAGTATGAACTTAACGGGTAGGTAGTACCCGAATTTAAACTTATAAAACGCTAATATGAAGAAAAAGCTTTTATAAATAAGTTCATATTATGCTACGAAATACTATTGACTACTCTTAATATTCTGTATGATTAACTCGATTCAGTTGGCTATTTTGAAGGAAATGGCACCGACTACTCGACAAACCATGAATATGAGTGAAGAGGAATTTCGTACTTTTCTTGCTGCAAACATAGCTGCAGTACAGGCTGCGCTACATACCAACAATAACTCTGAATATAGCAATGTAGCTAACGGCTCAAGAAATCGTGTAGGATGCACCTACAAAGAATTCACTGCCTATAAACCTTTGGAATTTGATGGAACCGAATTACCAATTGGATTGAAACGGTGGACCAAGAAAGTCGAATCGGTGTTTGCCATAAGTAAGTGTACTGAAGGGGACAAAGTTAAGTACGCTACGCATACCTTCACAGGTACTGCATTAACGTGGTGGAACACCTATCTTGAACAGGTAGGACAAAATGCTGCTTACACACTACCGTGGTCGGCATTCAAGCAATTGATGAATGAGCAGTACCGTCCTAGAAACGAAGTCAATAAACTCAAGGCAGAACTTAGAGAGTTACGAACACAAGGGTTCGACGTTACCACATATGAACGACGATTCACAGAGTTGTGCCTATTGTGTCCGGGAGCATTCGAAGATGAAGAAGAAAAGATCGACGCGTTTGTAAAAGGGTTACCAGTAAGGATTCAAGAAGATGTGAGTTCACACGAGCCCGCTTCTATACAGAAGGCAAGTCGAATGGCTCATAAACTCATAAATCAGATTGAGGGAAGAACTAAAGAGCAGGCAACCGAAGAAGCCAACACGAAACAACTCAAGAGGAAGTGGGAGGAAAACGGTGACAAGAGTCACCAGTACAACAACAACAACAACAATTACAACAACAATCGCAACAACTATCCTAACAACCGCAACAACAATCACAACAATAACCGCAATCCTAACAATAACTACAACAAACATCCCAACAACAACAACTACAACAACCGTTTCAACAACAATAACAATTCCAACAACAACCTCAATAACAACAACGGCAACAAAAATCAAAAACAGCCATGTCATAGGTGTGAAGAAAATCATCAGGGGTTTTGCACGACATTTTGCAACAGGTGTAAAAGAAATGGTCATAGCGCGACAAAGTGTGAGGTCTACGGACTAAAGTTTAACAGAACTAAAGGAACAAATAATGTCGGAACAAGTAATGCCGAAACGAATAGTGTCAGAGCAAGTAATACCAACGCTGTTTGTTATAAATGTGGAAAACCGGGCCACATTATTAGAAATTGCCCGAATCAGGGGAATACTAATGGGCAGGGTCGTGGAAGAGTTTTCAATATTAATGCGGCAGAAGCACAGGAAGACCCGGAGCTTGTTACGGGTACGTTTCTTATTGACGATAAATCTGCTTATATTTTATTTGATTCGGATGCGGATAAAAGCTATATGAGTAGAGAATTTTATGCTAAATTAAGTTGCCCATTAACGCCTTTGGATAGTAAATTTTTACTCGAATTAGCAAACGGTAAATTAATTTCAGCAGATAATATATGTCGGGAGAGAGAAATTAAACTGGGGGATGAAACGTTTAAAATTGATTTAATACCAGCCGAGTTAGGGAGTTTTGATGTAATAATTGGCATGGACTAGTTGAAAAAGGTGAGAGCAGAGATCGTTTGTTACAAAAATGCGATTCGCATTATGTGTGAAAAAGGAAAACCTTTAATGGTGTACGAAGAAAAGAGCAATGCGAAATTAAATCTTATTAGTAGTTTGAAGGCGCAAAAACTAATAAGAAAAGGTTGTTACGTCATTCTAGCACACATCGAGGAAGTTAAACCTGAAGAAAAGAACATCAATGATGTTCCCGTCGCAAAAGAATTTCTCGATGTATTTCCGAAAGAATTACCGGGACTACCTCCGCACCGATCTGTTGAATTTCAGATAGATCTTGTACCAGGAGCTGCACCAATAGCTCGTGCTCCATACAGACTTGCACCCAGTGAGATGAAGGAACTCCAAAGCCAATTACAAGAACTTTTAGAGCGTAGTTTCATTCGACCAAGCACATCATCGTGGGGAGCTCCTGTTTTGTTTGTCAAGAAGAAGGATGGTACATTTAGGTTGTGTATCGACTACCGAGAGTTGAACAAACTTACCATTAAGAACCGCTACCCACTACCGAGAATCGACGACTTATTTGATCAACTACAAGGCTTGTCAGTTTATTCGAAGATCGATTTACGTTCCGGGTATCATCAAATGCGGGTGAAGGAGGATGATATTCCGAAGACTGCTTTTAGGACGCGTTACGGTCATTATGAGTTTATGGTTATGCCGTTTGGTTTAACTAACGCACCAGCTGTGTTCATGGACCTCATGAACCGAGTGTGTGGGCCATACCTTGACAAGTTTGTCATTGTTTTCATCGATGACATACTTATTTACTCAAAGAATGACCAAGAGCACGAAGATCATTTGAGAAAAGTGCTAGAGTTGTTAAGAAAGGAAAAACTGTACGCTAAGTTTTCAAAGTGTGCATTTTGGTTGGAAGAAGTTCAATTCCTCGGTCACATAGTGAACAAAGAAGGTATTCAGGTGGATCCAGCAAAGATTGAAACTGTTGAAAAGTGGAAAACTCCGAAAACTCCAAAATACATACGCCAGTTTTTAGGACTAGCTGGTTACTACAGAAGGTTCATCCAAGACTTTTCCAGAATAGCAAAACCCTTAACTGCATTAACGCATAAAGGGAGGAAATCTGAATGGAAGGATGAACAAAAAAAAGCATTTCAATTGTTGAAGAAAAAGTTAACTACGGCACCTATATTGTCATTACCTGAAGGGAATGATTATTTTCTGATATATTGTGACGCCTCAAAGCAAGGTCTCGGTTGTGTATTAATGCAACGAACGAAAGTAATTGCTTATGCATCTAGACAATTGAAGATTCATGAACAGAATTATACGACACATGATTTGGAATTAGGCGCGGTTGTTTTTGCAATAAAGACTTGGAGGCACTACTTATATGGGGTCAAAAGTATTATATATACCGACCACAAAAGTCTTCAACACATATTTAATCAGAAACAACTGAACATGAGGCAGCGCAGGTGGATTGAATTATTGAATGATTACGACTTTGAGATTCATTACCACCCAGGGAAGGCAAATGTGGTAGCCAACGCCTTGAGCAGAAAGGGTAGAGAACCCATTCGTGTAAAATCTATGATTATAATGATTCACACTAACCTTACTACTCAAATAAAGGAGGCGCAACAAGGAGTTTTAAAAGAGGGAAACTTAAAGGATGAAATACCCAAAGGATCGGAGAAACATCTTAATATTCGGGAAGATGGAACCCGGTATAGGGCTGAAAGAATTTGGGTACCAAAATTTGGAGATATGAGAGAAATGGTACTTAGAGAAGCTCATAAAACCAGATACTCAATACATCCTGGAACGGGGAAGATGTACAAGGATCTCAAGAAACATTTTTGGTGGCCAGGTATGAAAGCCGACGTTGCTAAATACGTAGGAGAATGTTTGATGTGTTCTAAGGTCAAAGCTGAGCATCAGAAACCATCAGGTCTACTTCAACAACCCGAAATCCCAGAATGGAAATGGGAAAACATTACCATGGATTTCATCACTAAATTGCCAAGGACTGCAAGTGGTTTTGATACTATTTGGGTAATAGTTGATCGTCTCACCAAATCAGCACACTTCCTGCCAATAAGAGAAGATGACAAGATGGAGAAGTTAGCACGACTGTATTTGAAGGAAGTCGTCTCCAGACATGGAATACCAATCTCTATTATCTCTGATAGGGATGGCAGATTTATTTCAAGATTCTGGCAGACATTACCGTAAGCATTAGGAACTCGTCTAGACATGAGTACTGCCTATCATCCACAAACTGATGGGCAGAGCGAAAGGATGATACAAATGCTTGAAGACATGCTACGAGCATGTGTTATTGATTTCGGGAACAGTTGGGATCGACACCTACCGTTAGCAGAATTTTCCTACAACAACAGCTACCATTCAAGCATTGAGATGGCGCCATTTGAAGCACTTTATGGTAGAAAGTGCAGGTCTCCAATTTGTTGGAGTGAAGTGGGGGATAGACAGATACGGGTCCGGAGATAATACAAGAAACTACCGAGAAGATTATCCAAATTCAACAACGGTTGAAAACCGCCCAAAGTCGACAAAAGAGCTAAGCCGACATTAAAAGAAAAGATATAGAATTTGAAATTGGAGAGATGGTCATGCTTAAGGTTGCACCTTGGAAATGCGTTGTTCGATTTGGAACGAGGGAAATTAAATCCAAGGTATATTGGACCATTCAAGATTATTGATCGTGTCGGACCAGTAGCTTACCGACTTGAGTTACCTCAACAACTCGCGGCTGTACATAACACTTTCCACGTCTCGAATTTGAAGAAATGTTTTGCTAAAGAAGATCTCACTATTCCGTTAGACGAAATTCAAATCAACGAAAAACTTTAATTCATCGAGGAACCCGTCAAAATAATGGATCGTGAGGTTAAATGACTTAAGCAAAACATGATACCAATTATTAAGGTTCGATAGAATGCTCGTAGAGGACCCGAGTTCACCTGGGAAAAAGAAGATAAGATGAAGAAGAAATACCCACACTTATTTCCAGAAGATAAGACAACACCTCCAACTGCTTAAAATTTCGGGACGAAATTTATTTAACGGGTAGATACTGTAGTGACCCGAACTTTTCCATGTTTATATATATTAAATGAAACTGATTTTTACATGATTAAATGTTTCCAACATGTTAAGCAATCAAAATTGTTAAGACTTGATTATTTGAAATGAGTTTCATGTAGACAATTGACCACCCAAGTTGACCGGCGATTCACGAATGTTAAAACTTGTAAAAACGACATGACGATATATATATATATATATATATACATATATATATATATACATATATATATATATATATATGTACATATATATATATATATACATATATATATACATATATATATACATATATATATATATATACATATATATGAATATACATATAGTTAACATGAGATTATGATAAGTAAGTATCTCCATAAGTATGTTAACAATGAGTTATATACATAAAAATGAGACTACTAAGTTAAGAAACTCGAAACGATATATATAACGATTATCGTTATTACAACGTCTTACTAAATACATATGTATCATATTAAGATATTGTTACACTATATTTAACATGATAAAATGATAATTATATATATCATTAAGTATGTTAACAATGAACTACATATGTAAAAATAAGACTACTAACTTAAGGATTTCGAAACGAGACATATATGTAACGATTATCGTTGTAATGACATTTAAATGTATATATATCATATTAAGATATATTAATATATCATAATATCATGATAATATAATAATTTAACATCTCATTAGATATAATAAACAATGGGTTAACAACATTAAATGAGATCGTTAACTTAAAGGTTTCAAAACAACACTTACATGTAACGACTAACGATGACTTAACGACTCAGTTAAAATGTATATACATGTAGTGTATTTAGATGTATTAATATACTTTTGGAAGACTTCAAGACATATATCAAAACACTAATACTTAACGAAAATGGGTACAGTTACATTCCCATTCTTTTTTCATCAAGAATTCTAGTCGTATTCATACCCGTATTATACACAGCTTCTAGATGTACTTACTGTGGGTATATACCAATAGAAACTAGCATGGGATTCCACTCTTGATTATGTCATGTATGACTAATCAATTTTAACTTCTACCATGAACTAGTCAACTAGCTAGAACTCCTTTTAACCCCACTCACCACTCACCACTTACCACTCATCATTCACTCCATTTCACTTCCAATTCTCTTTCTAATTCTCTCTCAACACACACACACACACACACACACACACACACACACACACACACTCTTATGAACGAATTTTTCCAGTAGCTAATCATCATCTTCATCAAAAATTACTTCAAGAATCAAGCTATAATCATCTTAGGAAGAACACTTCAAGAACACTTCGAAAATCCTTTCAAGTTTACTAGTTTACATCTAAGCTTTCTAATCCATTCCAAGTAATCATCTAAGATCAAGAAGCCTTTTTTATTTATAGTAGGTTATCTTTCTTATTCAAGGTAATATTCATATTCAAACTTTGATTCAATTTCTATAACTATAAACTATCTTAATTTCAAGTAAAAATCTTACTTGAACTTGTTTTTGTGTCATGATCATACTTCAAGAACTTTCAAGCCATTCAAAATCCTTTGAAGCTAGATAATTTCTTATCACTTCCAGTAGGTTTACCTACTAAACTTGAGGTAGTAATGATGTTTATAACATCATTCGATTCATATATATAAAACTATCTTATTCGAAGGTTTAAACTCGTAATCACTAGAACATAGTTTAGTTAATTCTAAACTTGTTCACAAACAAAAGTTAATCCTTCTAACTTGACTTTTAAAATCAACTAAACACATGTTATATATCTATATGATATGCTAACTTAATGATTTAAAACCTGGAAGCACGAAAAACACCGTAAAACCGGATATACGCCGTCGTAGTAACACCGCGGGCTGTTTTGGGTTTGATAATTAAAAACTATGATAAACTTTGATTTAAAAGTTGTTCTTCTGGAAAAATGATTTTTCTTATGAACATAAAACTATATCCAAAAATCATGGTTAAACTCAAAGTGGAAGTATGTTTTTCAAAATGGTCATCATGACGTCGTTCTTTCGACTGAAATGACTACCTCTTACAAAAATGACTTGTAACTTATATTTCGGACTATAAACCTATACTTTTTCTGTTTAGATTCATAAAATAGAGTTCAATATGAAACCATAGCAATTTGATTCACTCAAAACGGATTTAAAATGAAGAAGTTATGGGTAAAACAAATTGGATATTTTTGATTGTTGTAGCTACGGGAAATATTGTAACAATTCTATACAAATCATATCCTAGCTAACTTATATTGTATTATTCATGCATTCTAATATATATTATGTAATCTTGGAATATCATAGACACGTATACAATGTTTTGACTTATCATATCGACCCATCTATATAATATATTTTGGAACAACCATAGACACTCTATATGCAGTAATGTTGGAGTTAGCTATACAGGGTTGAGGTTGATTCCAAAATAATATATATAGTTTGAGTTGTGATCTAGCCTGAGGCTTGTATACACTGGGTCGTGGATTGATCCAAGATAATTTATATTTATTTATTTCTGTACATCTAACTGTGGGCAACTAGCTGTAGGTTACTAACGAGGACTGCTGACTTAACAAACTCAAATCATTAAAACGTAATAAAAATGTTGTAAGTATATTTTGAGCATACTTTGATATATATGTACATATTTGTGTAGGTTCGTGAATCGACCAGTTGCCAAGTCTTACTTTCCGACGAAGTAAAAATCCGTGAAAGTGAGTTATAGTCCCACTTTTAAAATCTAATATTTTGGGATGAGAATACATGCAGTTTTATAAATGTTTTACGAAATAGACACAAGTAAATGAAACTACATTATATGGGTGAATGATCGAAGCCAAATATGTCCCTTTTGCTTGGTAGCCTAAGAATTAGTAAACCGATCTACTAATTGACGCGAATCCTAAAGATAGATCTATTGGACCTAACAAACCCCATCCAAAGTACCGGATGCTTTAGTACTTCGATGTTGTTTTTTTATCATGTCCGAAGGATTTTCCGGAATGATAGGGGATATTCTTATATGCATCTTGTTAATGTCGGTTACCAGGTGTTCTCCATATGAATGATTTTTATCTCTATGTATGGGATGTATATTGAAATATTAAATCTTGTGGTCTATTATTATGATTTGATAATATATAGGTTAAACCTATAACTCACCAACATTTTTGTTGACGTTTTAAGCATATTTTATTCTCAGGTGATTATTAAGAGCTTCCACTGTTGCATACTAAAATAAGGACAGGATTTGGAGTCCATGCTTGTATGATATTATGTAAAAACTGCATTCAAGAAACTTATTTTTGATGTAATATATTCTTATTGTAAACCATTATGTAATGGTCGTGTGTAAACGGTATATTTTAGATTATCATTATTTGATAATCTACGTAATGCTTTTTAAAACTTTATAGATAAAATAAAGGTTATGGTTGTTTTAAAAATGAATACAGTCTTTGAAAAACGTCTCATATAGAGGCCAAAACCTCGCGACGAAATCATATAATATGGAACTTTTATAATCAATATGAACGGGACATTTCACGTGAATCTCCAATTATCTAGACGCGTAAGCAATTACCTTCGTTCGTTGCATTAATACACAACCGAGGCCTTGCTTTGAGGTGTCACAATATATCAAAAAATCATCGTTCCCTTCAGGCAATGACAATATAGGTGTCGTAGTTAACTTTTTCTTCAACAATTGAAACGCTTTCTCCTGCTCATCCTTCCATTCAAATTTCTTCCCTTTATGCGTTAATGCAGTCAAGGGTTTTGCTATTTCGGAAAAATCTTGGATGAACCTTCTGTAATAACCAGCTAGTCCTAAAAATTGGCGTATATGCTTCGGAGTTTTCGGGGTTTCCCACTTTTCAACCGTTTCAATCTTTGCCGGATCTACCTGAATACCTCCTTTGTTCACTATGTGACCGAGGAATTGAACTTCTTCTAACCAAAATGCACACTTTGAAAATTTTGCGTACAGTTGTTCCTTCCTCAATAATTCTAGCACTTTTCTCAAATGTTCTTCGTGCTCTTGATCATTCTTTGAGTAAATGAGTATGGCATCGATGAAAACAATGACAAACTTATCAAGATATGGCCCACACACTCGGTTCATGAGGTCCATGAACATAGCTGGTGCATTAGTCAATCCAAACGGCATAACCATAAACTCGTAATAACCGTAACGCGTTCTGAAAGCAGTCTTTGGAATATCATCCTCCTTCACCTGCATTTGATGATACCCTGAACGTAAACTGATGAGCCTTGTAGTTGATCAAATAAGTCGTCAATTCTCGGTAGTGGATAACGGTTCTTGATGGTAAGTTTGTTCAACTCTCGGTAGTCGATACACAATCTGAATGTACCATCCTTCTTTTTGACAAAAAAAAAACAGGAGCTCCCTACGGTGATGTGCTTGGTCGAATGAAACCACGTTCTAACAGTTCTTGTAGTTGACTTTGTAATTCCTTCATTTCACTGAGCACGAGTCCGTAAGGAGCACGAGCTATTGGTGCAGCTCCCGGTACAAGATCTATTTGAAATTCAACGGATCGATGTGGGGGTAGTCCCGGTAATTCTTTCGAAAATACGTCGGGAAATTCTTTTGCGACGGGAACATCACTGATGTTCTTTTCTTCAGGTTTGACTTCTTCGATGTGTGCTAGAATGACATAGCAACCTTTTCTTATTAGTTTTTAACTACTAATAAGATTTAACTTCGCGTTGTTCTTTTCTCCGTACACCATTAAAGGTTTTCCTTTTTCGCGCATAATGCGAATCGCATTTTTGTAACAAACGACCTCTGCTCTCACCTTTTTCAACCAGTCCATGCCAATTATTACGTCAAAACTCCCTAACTCGACTGGTGTTAAGTCAATCTTAAATATTTCGTCAACCAGTTTAATTTCTCTATCCCGACATACTTTATCTGCTGTAATTAGTTTACCGTTTGCTAATTCGAGTAAAAATTTATTATCCAAAGGCATTAATGGAAAATTTAATTTGACACAAAAATCTCTACTCATATAGCTTCTATCCGCACCCGAATCAAATAAAACATAAGCAGATTTATCATCAATAAGAAACGTACCCGTAACAAGCTCCGGGTCTTCCTGCGCTTCTGCCGAATTAATGTTGAAGACTCGTCCACGGCCTTGCCCATTATTATTCCCTTGATTAGGGCATGCTTTGCTGAAATGGCCCGGCTTTCCGCATCCGTAACAAATAATGGAATTATTTGTTATGTTATTTTTATATGCCTTTGGTCCATAGACATCACACTTCATTACACTATGTCTGGTTCAGTTACACTTGGTACATACTACTACACAGAACTTATCTGGATGATACCCTCCACACCTTAGACATTTATTGTTCTGATTGTTGTTGCCATTGTTGCAATTGATTTGGTTGTTGTTGCAATTATTATTGTTGTTAGGATGGTTATTGTGGTTGTTGTTGTTGTTGGGGTGGTTGTTGTTGCGTTTGTTTTTACGAAAAATGGGGCGATTGTAGTTGTGATTATTGTGTTGGTTGTTGAAGCGATAGTTACTGTTGTTTTGTTGGTGACTCTTGTCACTGTTTTCTTCCCACTTCCTCTTGACTTGTTTCGTGTTGGCTTCTTCGGCCGCATGCTCTTTAATTCTTCCCTCAATCTGATTTATGAGTTTATGAGCCATTCGACTTGCCTTTTGTATGGAGGCAGGCTCGTGTGAACTCACATCTTCTTGAATCCTTTCTGGTAACCCTTTTACAAACGTGTCGATCTTCTTTTCTTCATCTTTGAATGCTCCCGGAAACAATAAGCACAACTCTGTGAATCGTCGTTCGTACATGGTAATATCAAATCCTTGTGTTTGTAACCCTTTAAGCTCTACCTTGAGCTTATTGACCTCGTTTCTGGGACGATACTGCTCATTCATCAAGTGCTTGAATGCTGACCACGGTAGTGTGTAAGCAGCATCTTGTCCCACCTGCTCGAGGTAGGTGTTCCACCATGTTAATGCAGTACCTGTGAAGGTATGCGTAGCGTACTTTACTTTATCTTCTTTAGTACATTTACTTATGGCAAACACCAATTCAACCTTCTCGGTCCACCGTTTCAATCCGATTGGTCCTTCGATTCCATCAAATTTTAAAGGTTTACAGGCAGTGAATTCTTTGTAGGAGCATCTTACATGATTTCTTGTGGAATTAGTTCCACTGCTAGATCCGGAGTTATTTTTGTTATTTTTCATTGCGGCCTGCACTGCGGCTATGTTCGCAGTAAGAAAGGTATGGAATTCTTCTTCGCTCATATTCATGGTGTGTCGAGTAGTTGGTGCCATTTCCTTCAAAAATAGCCAAAAGAATTAAGTTAATCATATAGAATATTAAGAGTAGTTAATAGTATTTCGTAGCATAATATGAACGTATTTATAAAAGCTTTTTCTTCATATTAGCGTTTTATAAATTTTAATTCGGGTACTACCTACCCGTTAAGTTCATACTTAGTAGCTAATATAAAATTCAACTACTACAATTCTATATGAAAAACGGATCATAATATTTCGCGTTCAAACTTTTATACAATTTTACAAACTTACAATACCGCTATTTTACATATAGCATGAAATATAGCACACAATAACTTTGATACAAGGTAGTTGTGACGACAGTTCTAGTTAATACGCAAGTCGTTCAGCAAAGGCAATAAAACACGTAATTCATAGGTCCAGAAACAAGTCATGCATTCTGGTTTTATTAATACTATCTCCCATCCTTGGTCTTGTGAAACATAACCGTTGTGGCCATTGACAAGACAGCATGTAGTAACGTTTTCAAAAGGACGGGGGTTACGTAATGCCCAACAGCCCCGTAATAATCTAAAAACCTTATTTCTCACCCCAACTACTGAATCCATCACTTGTGGGAATGTTTTATTTAGTAGTTGCAATCCTATGTTCTTTTTCTCAATTTGGTGAGAAGCAAACATTACTAACCCGTAGAAATAACATGCTTCTTTATGTTGCATGTTTGAAGCTCTTTCTAAAGAATGAAGTCCTATGTTGGGATAGGTAGAGTCAAAATAGGCTCTTAACCCGTAGCGTAAAATTGCATCTGGGTTCCCCGCATTCAATGCTTTAAAGAAAACACGGCGTAACTTATGGTCTCCCCAATGTGATATACCCCATCTATCAAAGGAAAGCCTTTTATTAACTAAGGCATTCCTGGAACTTTTTTCAAATGTTTGACAAACTAATTTCGCCATAAATAGTTGTACCGATGAATTCTGATCAACTCTAGACAAGATTTCATCAATCATATCCCCTGGTAGGTCTTCTAAAATATTCGGTCGTCTATCCTTAACGTCCATTTTGTGTTTTTATACTGTAAAATAGACAAGGATTAGATTCATAAAAGATAATTAACAGACAATACAAGCAATTTTTACATAGAACATAAAAGTACAAGCACACTACAATACATATATTACACAACATGATTACAACCCTCTAATCTGAATCACTGGTTTCTTCTTCTTCGGACCTGGTTCGTTTTCCTAATTTTCTAGGAATATATGGTGTTCCTCTAATACAAGCCGTTGTTTTCACAAATGGTTTAGAAAAAGCTGGTGGCTTAGAGGTTCCCGGGTTATTGTTAAAATTTAAGAAGTACGGGTGTTTACGATACATATAAAGTTCATCGGGGTTGTAATCAGGTTTCTCTATTTTGATGCCTTTTTCCTTATTATTTTCTTTTGATTTCCAAATTGGGTCGGGGTAATTTATATAACATCATCGGAATCCTCGTCGGGATCCGATTCATCAGAAAATTGGTAAATTTCCCAATATTTTTCTACCTCCGCGGAGACACCACAAACCATTTTTAATTTGGGTCCATTTGTTGATGATTTTCTTTTATTTAACCATTTTTCTGTATTTATTAATATTTCTTCCTCCGGAACTTCTTCTTCTTTCAGTTCCTCCTCTTCCGGTTCCTCCTCTTCCGGTTCTTCCTCGAAAATTTGTGAATCTTCCCAAATTATATTCGACTCTTCATTATTATTAGATGAGTCGATGGGATTTGTACTAGAGGTAGACATCTATCACACAATAACAAACACATTGAGAGATTAATATATCACATAATATTTACATGTTAACCATATATAGTTTTCAACAAAAAGTGTTAAGCAATCGTTTTTAAAGAAAACACGGTCGAAGTCCAGATTCACTAATGCATCCTAACCAACTCGATAAGACACACTAATGCAATTTTCTGGTTCTCTAAGACCAACGCTCTGATACCAACTGAAATGTCCCGTTCATATTGATTATAAACGTTTCATATTAATTGATTTCTTTGCGAGGTTTTTGACCTCTATATGAGACATTTTTCAAAGACTGCATTCGTTTTTTTTAAAAAAAAAACCAAACCATAACCTTTATTTTATCGACAAGGTTTAAAGGACACCACCTAGATTATTAAGAATTGATAATCTAAAAATATCACACTTACACACGACCAATACATATTGGTTTACAATATTAATATGTTACAACAAAGTAAGATCTCGAATGCAGTTTTAAAACAATATTATACAAGCATGCTGACACCAAATCTTGTCCATATTTTAGCATGCAACAGCGGAAGCTCTTAATAATCACCTGAAAATAAACATGCTTTAAACGTCAACAAAAATGTTAGTGAGTTATAGGTTTAACCTATATATCAAATTGTAATAATAGACCACAAGATTTCATCTTTCAATAACATGCAATCTGCATAAAAATCATTCATATGGTTGGACACCTGGTAACCGACATTAACAAAATGCATCTAGAATATCCCCATATATAAACATCGAAGTACTAAAGAAGTTCAAATTCTCTGACTGGGGCGTGTCAAAGCCCATAGATCTATCTTTAGGATTCGCGTCAATTGGTGGCAATTATAATAAACACCAATTCTTAGGCTACCAAGTTCAACAAGGGCAATATCCGATATAACGATTCAACATAGAAAGTAGTTTCAATTACTTGTGTCTATTTTGTAAATCATTTTCAAAACTACATGTATTCTCATCCCAAAAATATTAGATAGTAAAAATTAGACTATAACTCACTTTCACATATTTTTCCTTCGTCGGGAAATAAGACTTGGCCACGGGTCGATTCACGAACCTATAACAAATATGTACATATATATCAAAGTATGATCGAAATATATTCACAACATTTTTTATTACATTTTAATGATTTAAGTTTGTTAAGTTAGCTGTCCAACCATAGTAATCTACAACTAGTTGTCCACAGTTAGATGTACAGAAATAAATTAATATATATTATCTCGAATCAATCCACGACCCAGTGTATACAAGTCTCAGGCTAGATAACAACTCAAAGTATATATAATATTTTGGAATCAACCTCAACCCTGTATAGCTAACTCGAGCATTACTGCATATAGAGTGTCTATGGTTGTTCCAAATAATATATATAGATGGGTCGATATGATATGTCAAAACATTGTATACGTGTCTATGGTCTATCAAGGTTACATAATATATGTTAGAATACATGTATAATATAATATAACTTAGTTAGGATATGTTTAGTATAGATTTTTGAAATTTTATCCCGTAGTCAATTTAACCATTTTTAACCAATTTTGTTTTACCCATAACTTCTCCGTTTTAAATCCGTTTTGAGTGAATCGAATTTCTATGTTTTCACATCGAACCAAAGATTACTAATATAAACAGAAAAAGTATAGGTTTATAGTCGGAAATATAAATTACAGGTCATTTTTGTAAGAGGTAGTCATTTCAGTCGAAAGAACGAAGTCTTGATGACCATTTTGAAAAACATACTTCCACTTTGAGTTTAACCATGATTTTTGGATATAGTTTCATGTTCATAATAAAAATCATTTTCCCAGAAGAACAACTTTTAAATCAAAGTTTATCATAGTTTTTAATTATCTAACCCAAAACAGCCCCCGGTTTTACTATCACTAATCATTTTGTGTTGTAGTTGAAATCATCAAGCGAGATAGACGTTGTACTAAAGAGTTAATGTGACGTGCTCGCGTAGAAATGACTAGCTACCATTGTTACGGGTGCAAATCATGTCAAACAATCGATGTACGACGATTGTTGAGCAAGATGGGGCGGTAAGGTGTATATGTGTATATATGCGTGTCATGTCTTTTTATTCGTTGTTTAACCTCTTTCGTTTTATAGAATGAAGATGCGAAATGGACACGACACCGATAATGGGGCACGAGCGAGGACCCTGAATTCACGGCCAAAGTTGAGGCCATTCTGAAAAGTCATTGTAACGACCCGGAAATTTCCGACCAAATTTAAACCCTAATCTCTATAGGATTCCGACACGATAAGCAAAAACCCCATTGTTGAGTCTAGAAAGTTCAAAATCTATATTTGGATAATTAGTTACCTTTTGACCATGCTCGACGATTCACGAACAGTTAATTGTAAATACATATGTTTGTTTATATATATGTATGTATATGTGTATATATATTAATATATTAAATTTAAATGTTAAATTTATTTAACTAATATCTTTATTTAGGAAGTAAAATTTGTTAATGTTCTTATATATTTAAGGTATAAATTAAATAAAAATGATTTCGAGTCTAAACTGTAAACGTTTGGAACACTCGGATGACGTTTCGTTGGTTTTAATATAAACCTAATATATATCTATGAGGATTTAAATAAAAGTTGGTCCGCATATTGATTAAAGAGATCATAGGTTTGATAAAAATATTTTTTTACCTTTTTAAGTTTAAATATTTGTACTCCGTACCTATAAATCGGAACAGAAAATAAATAATTTTCGAACCTTTTTCATCAGGTTTCAATTAAGTAATGAGTGAAATAATAAAACATAATTAATCTAAAAATTTGGGATTTTTAGGAACACTTTTATACGACAACTGTTTAGCAATGGACACGATATAGCACTTCGCAAGGTAAAAATATCTAAAGTGTCGGCATAATAGGAACTAGATTTTTTTTCTTTTATGCACGTTTTGATTAAGTGAATGTATTTATTTAATATATAAATATCACTGCTTTTGCTTTGCATATAATTGAGGTACACAACTTGTTAGTATATAATATAATACTTCATCTATAATCATGAAAACAAACACTGACTCCTATCTTTCTTATATATATATATCCATCTACATATACACACACGAGAACACATATAGATATTAGAAACTCGATCACCACACTTGAGAACCATAACCCTCGATCACTAAAACCATTCACCCGATATGCTTCTGTTTATGTTTTCCTGTCAAACTCAAGCTCCATCATCACCCTACAATCACCCACTTCCACCAGCACCACCTTATTTCTTTCTTCTTCGTGAATCACTAAACCGCCAACCTATTGATTTCTTTCTTTCGGTTCCTGTGAAGACAATGATAAAGAAGAGGAGCCATTGATGTAAAACCAAACTATTGCAATCGTATGTTTTTGTTACTATTCCGGTTAACCCGTTTTAACCATCACCTTTATAGTCTTCTAACCGTTTCACGTTAATCGACCTTTGCAACTGAATTTATTCCTGTTTATTTTCGAATTACAAAACCACAAATCCACCACCTACAACTACCACAAACCATCGTGAAACACCTTTATCCCGATCCTATTTCCTGGTTCGAACATCACCTGCAACTTCTATTTTTTTTATGCTTTGAGTTAAAACACGAATATGATAGAAGATGAACATCAAGGTTGCAGTTGGGTTACTAAAATATAATCTTTATTGTTGCTGTACACACGCTTCTGTTTCGAATCACCTTACGAACCACCACCAAAACCACCCCTACAATCACCATTTTGTTTTTGTTACTCGCTGCAATACCTTTGTTGCAGCTGCGTTTTTTTTTTTAGTTGCTATACATTTATGTTCAGGCTAAAAATCGAACACCCACTTGTTAGTTTCACTATTGATTAACGATGATGTTGAGGAAAAAGAAGGAAACAGCAGGATAACGAGCTAAAAGAAAATAAAGAAGTAATTAAAACAGATAATAATGAATAGCTCAATGGTTTGGGCATCTGTTGAGAACCAAGAGGTCCCAGGTTCGATCCAGGCTAGCTATCATATTTCTTTTTAATTACACAGCAGGCTAATGGATCTCCTTAAATGTTAGTTGGGCTGAAATCGCTTATGGGCCGAAATCCCTATCCTGTTGGGCTGTTTCTTCTTGTCTTGGGTCCATTAAACTGTAAGTGAAATTAACTGGGCCGGGATTTAATAGTTGGGCTTCAAGGGCCAGTAATCAATTAAATAAAAGATGGGTGTCGAGTGATTTGGTGGAATGAAATGAAAACAGACGAATTCGAGTAAATGGAATTAAATCACAAGTTATAACAGAAAAATAGGATTGGAGTAATGGTTAGGAGTGTTATTGGGTTTACAAGAGATCACGAGTTCGAGTCCCGTTGCAGACAATTCTTTTAGAAAAACTTATTAAAGGGTATAACTATTTCTTTTATTTCTCTATTATTATTATTATTATTATTATTATTATTATTATTATTATTATTATTATTATTATTATTATTATTATTATTATTATTATTATTATTATTATTATTATTATTATTATTATTATTATTATGAATTTAGTAAAAGTTATTATTATTTTCATTAACGGTAAAACGAGTATCATTTTATAAATATTAGTATTATTAATCGATTTATAACTAATATTATTATCATTATTACTATTTTTACTACAAATATTATTTTAGTAATATTATAATTTATAAATATATTTGATACATATAACATAACAAAATTTATATTTTAAAATATATAAAATAAATACATGAAACATATAGATTACTAATAAAAATGATATAATTAATAAAGTTATATACACAAACTTGTTCGATTATCATTATATGTGTTAACATATATAAATGATATAGGTTCGTGAATCTGAGGCCAACCTGTTACTTGATCAATGATGTTATATGTATTTTTACTACAAAATACATTAGGTGAGTATATAGTCCCACTTTTAAACTCTACGTATTTCGGGATGAGAATACATGTATTTTATGTTTTACGTTATGGACACAAGTGACTGAAAAATATATTCTACGTTGAGTTGTACTACTGGCATACTTCCCTGTAGCTTGGTAACTGTTATTTACAGCGGTATTGTAAACGCGAATCCTGTTGATAGATCTATCGGGCCTGACAACCCCAACCGGACTGGACGACCAGTATTCAACGGTTGCACAGTACTTCGTTTCGTGACTACACTTGGTACGGTGTAGTAAGATTTCATAATAAAGGGAATATGCGACGTGATTAAATGTTAAGTATGGTTACCAAGTGCTCAACCACTTAGAATATTTTTATTAAAATGTTTACATATGAAATATTGTGGTCCATAGTTATAATGCTGCTAGCATCAAACCTATATATCTCACCAACTTTATGTTGACATTTTAAAGCATGTTATTCTCAGGTACAAATTAAGTCTTCCACTGTGCATTTGCTCATGTTAAGGACATTACTTGGAGTCGATCATCGCAATGGAACCAAATGTTGATGATTTCGTCCAGGGGGATAAGGACGGGTTATCACAGGTGGTATCAGAGCGTTGGTCTTAGTGAACCAGGTCTTGCATTAGTGAGTCTAACTGATAGTTGTTAGGATGCATTAGCAAGTCTGGACTTCGACCTTAGCTGCATAAAATAAGTATTGTATATCATTCCTAGTAGAAAATTTCCTGCTTATCATTCCTAAGTTTAGACACGACTCTCTGCACTTATTTGATAGATAGTGTACAGATAAATTCATATCTTAGCGTATCTGTCACTGTAGACTTTATCTGACACGTTTCCTAAATTCTCTCCGTAATCTATGAGATCTTCTGCACTATACATGGATATTCTATGTAATTAGAATACCATCCGATATCCGAAATTCATTTCATACCAAAACTCTTTATCTAACCGAGCAAAATGGAACTCACCACTAGTTCAAAACCCCTCGAATTCCGATATGAAGTCCCACCCCAGCTCCGAAAGCAGCGTCACCAGAATGAATCAATCAATCAGTCATCCCCGATTTATCAGATAGGTTCGTAATATACTAAATCACTGGAAACAAGAAGAAGGCGATTCTTTTCACCAACCAAATTTACCTCTTGGCAATAAACCCGAAGCATTTATCGACGAATCAGTCCGAAACCCCATTTTCACCCTAATTTCCCGAATATCTCAACCCGATTATATTTTATCTAAAATTCTAAACCTTATTCATTCGCTCGTTCCGACCGACAATCATCCTGGAATAATAGAAGAAATCAACGAACTTCACGCTCGAGTAGTATCTTTGGAGAATATGGTGCAAAACTTAACAGCTCCAGCAACATCACTGGCATCAATAGTACCACCAACATCGACACCAGTACCATCAACAACCCAAGTTTCAACATCACACACCTCAATATCTCATTACATACCTCGAGCATAATCATCGTTCTACGTATTGTTCTATCTACTTTATCTTCGTTCTACACATCGATCTACATCGGCCATCTTCGCTTTACGTATCATTCTACCTCATTTTTCCTCGTTCGACATGGTGAATATGTAATTTCTAAAGTTTTAGAGATTATGTAATCTAGTATTAACGGTAAATCAGATGAGTTTTTGACTCATTAAATCCATGATTACATCCGATGAAAATATATATGCAAGTATATTTTCATAAAGATTGTAATTAAAAATTCTTTTGTACAAACTGTTAATGATGAAAATATTTTAACGGGTGGGTAGTACCCGAGGAATATTTAGAATTCACATTAATAAGTTACACTGTACATTCTTCGAATCTGATTCAACGATCATTTACTATCCTACTTACAACTACCGATATACGTATCCGTTCACCACAGAATAACCATTTCTATTCAAATTTCATATTTGGATTTTGATCTATCAAAATCCAACAAGTGGCATAACGAAGAAAACATTGGACAAAATAAAATTTGTTAGAAACAAACGAATTAATTAATTGGAATTGTGATAGGATTTCACGCTAACTGTTCCGGCTAACTGTTCCCAGCTAACTGATTAACATTTAATTTATCGCAATTTACATTCTCGCAATTTTATTTATTGTCATTTAATTTCTGTTATTTACTTTTACGCACTTTAAATAACGGGACACGTATGCAAGGTTTTGACTTATTATATCGACCCATCTATATATATATTTCGGAACAACCGTAGACACTCTATATGTGAAGGTGGGAGTTGGCTATACAGGGTCGGAGTTGATTCCAAAATATATATATACTTTGAGTTGTGATCGACACCGAGACCGGTACACGGGTCACGATACGTATTATTTAATTCGAATATTATATATTAAATTATATATGAATCATTGAACCATCAGACTATTGGACTGCTAACTTTGGACAATTAAAATGAATTAAATTAAAATATTGATTATAACATATGAAACTAAATAATTCTTCAAGCTTGCCACTTGATTTCATCTTAAACCTCATTTGTATCTCGACAATTACAATGCGTGTTCAAATCTTTCATGATTCCTGAAAACCCCTCAATCGAGAGGATGAACCAACCGCGTTTCATCTACGGAAGAAAAGACTTATGCTCCTGTAAGACTCTCGGAGACTGAGTCAACGTTTAACATGCAGCAGTGTTAATTTCTTTAGTATTATTATTACCCAAAATAACTTTGCAATCCCTTTTCAAATTAGCCAATTTTGTCACAGCTCCAGCAAGTTAACCTCGACTTCTTAGAAAGGTTAGTTTCGATATATATACACGTTATTCTTTCGCTGTCATTACCGGAGAATCTTTTATATTCCATCATCAGCGTTTAACCATCTAAAATTACAATTCTCCTGAAACCACCTCAGTTTAATAACCGATGACCCAGATCCATTAACTTTGAGAATGCTGACGAAGCAGCATGTTGTAGATGGTCTTAATAGCCAAAAGTTGATGATAAAGAACGGAGTATTGGAAACACCCAATAGAAAATTTAGTATCAAAAAGCGGATTATGCGAAACTATGAAGTAAGCCGTGGACAAATCACAAAGAATAAGTTTGACTTCAAAGAATTTAAAAGATTCGGTGCCTGCTGAAATCCTTAGTACATACCCTACTCCTTACTCTAAAACCTTTGCTGACACTATTCTTCATCATCATCCTTCGGCATTAGAAGTTCCAAGATATTATCATATCTTTCATTATAAATATCCTCAATGTTTCTGAAGATATTTTTATAACTATTCTTATCGGAAATCATCTATCTTCTCGCGCTATCTGTATCACATCATAAAAGAAACTGTGTTAGTTTCTAAATTCTGAAACCTCCGAATTTAAAATATGAATGTTTTGAAGTAGTGTTAGGAACTGATGCATGAATTAGTATAATATAATGAAACTTGATCAACTTCATTATATTACAGTAAGTTATGTTAAGTTTCTAATGGAATGTGATGATTCACAGTACCATTATCATGTGCCATGTTACACGGCTCTTACATTCTAATCAATCTCCCAACATATTAAGAACGTATCATTTGATAGTTCTATTTTTCCAGAATATTCTGGTAATTTGACTAATCAAGATCGTGCCATTACCATTTCTTTCTAAGAGCATTAACTATGTTCATTCCGAATTTCATATCTACGAATTCCGAACCATTCGCTTGACTCGAAATCGGGAAGAGAAAACGAAAGTGTGAAGCTCCGAAAAATAGTGAAGAATATAAAGCTCGATAATAACCCTGAAATTACAAACCGTGTATATTAATGCATAGCAATATAGAGACACGGGAGAACTAGAAACACTATAAACCCAAGAGTATAGTAGAAGCAAATAGATTCTTCCGGTGGTAGATGAAAGAGAAAAATGACGGATGTGGAAATTAAGAGTATATCAAGGATTAGAATGGGATGGAGCACATTGGTGGATATCTTAAAGTAGGAATTAAAGAGAAAAAGTAGAAGATGTGAGTTGTGAAAAATAAGGAAACGAAGAAGTGGATTTATGGTGAAATATCCGACAGAGAAATCAAAACAGACTACCGCATTAAATCAAAGAAGATCCTGATCGCCGAAGAACCAAATCTTATTACGTAAGATTTTCTTTAAATTCCTTAAATCCCGGAAGTCAATAGTAACTACGTCATCGGTTGAAATAAATACATTTATTTACTCATTTCACACTTTTGTGATAGCTTCACTCGTGCGCTTCACATAATCGAATCGTTTTATTCATATTTTCCAATAATGATAAACTCTATTATTACCTTATATTCGTCATGAAAACATTCCTATTGTTATTCATGACAACCTCTATCAAATTTCGGGGACGAAATTTCTTTAACGGGTGGGTACTGTAACGACCCGGAAATTTCCAACCAAATTTAAACCCTAATCTCTATAGGATTCCGACACGATAAGCAAAAACCCCATTGTTGAGTCTAGAAAGTTCAAAATCTATATTTGGATAATTAGTTACCTTTTGACCATGCTCGACGATTCACGAACAGTTAATTGTAAATACATATGTTTGTTTATATATATGTATGTATATGTGTATATATATTAATATATTAAATTTAAATGTTAAATTTATTTAACTAATATCTTTATTTAGGAAGTAAAATTTGTTAATGTTCTTATATATTTAAGGTATAAATTAAATAAAAATGATTTCGAGTCTAAACTGTAAACGTTTGGAACACTCGGATGACGTTTCGTTGGTTTTAATATAAACCTAATATATATCTATGAGGATTTAAATAAAAGTTGGTCCGCATATTGATTAAAGAGATCATAGGTTTGATAAAAATATTTTTTTACCTTTTTAAGTTTAAATATTTGTACTCCGTACCTATAAATCGGAACAGAAAATAAATAATTTTCGAACCTTTTTCATCAGGTTTCAATTAAGTAATGAGTGAAATAATAAAACATAATTAATCTAAAAATTTGGGATTTTTAGGAACACTTTTATACGACAACTGTTTAGCAATGGACACGATATAGCACTTCGCAAGGTAAAAATATCTAAAGTGTCGGCATAATAGGAACTAGATTTTTTTTCTTTTATGCACGTTTTGATTAAGTGAATGTATTTATTTAATATATAAATATCACTGCTTTTGCTTTGCATATAATTGAGGTACACAACTTGTTAGTATATAATATAATACTTCATCTATAATCATGAAAACAAACACTGACTCCTATCTTTCTTATATATATATATCCATCTACATATACACACACGAGAACACATATAGATATTAGAAACTCGATCACCACACTTGAGAACCATAACCCTCGATCACTAAAACCATTCACCCGATATGCTTCTGTTTATGTTTTCCTGTCAAACTCAAGCTCCATCATCACCCTACAATCACCCACTTCCACCAGCACCACCTTATTTCTTTCTTCTTCGTGAATCACTAAACCGCCAACCTATTGATTTCTTTCTTTCGGTTCCTGTGAAGACAATGATAAAGAAGAGGAGCCATTGATGTAAAACCAAACTATTGCAATCGTATGTTTTTGTTACTATTCCGGTTAACCCGTTTTAACCATCACCTTTATAGTCTTCTAACCGTTTCACATTAATCGACCTTTGCAACTGAATTTATTCCTGTTTATTTTCGAATTACAAAACCACAAATCCACCACCTACAACTACCACAAACCATCGTGAAACACCTTTATCCCGATCCTATTTCCTGGTTCGAACATCACCTGCAACTTCTATTTTTTTTATGCTTTGAGTTAAAACACGAATATGATAGAAGATGAACATCAAGGTTGCAGTTGGGTTACTAAAATATAATCTTTATTGTTGCTGTACACACGCTTCTGTTTCGAATCACCTTACGAACCACCACCAAAACCACCCCTACAATCACCATTTTGTTTTTGTTACTCGCTGCAATACCTTTGTTGCAGCTGCGTTTTTTTTTTTAGTTGCTATACATTTATGTTCAGGCTAAAAATCGAACACCCACTTGTTAGTTTCACTATTGATTAACGATGATGTTGAGGAAAAAGAAGGAAACAGCAGGATAACGAGCTAAAAGAAAATAAAGAAGTAATTAAAACAGATAATAATGAATAGCTCAATGGTTTGGGCATCTGTTGAGAACCAAGAGGTCCCAGGTTCGATCCAGGCTAGCTATCATATTTCTTTTTAATTACACAGCAGGCTAATGGATCTCCTTAAATGTTAGTTGGGCTGAAATCGCTTATGGGCCGAAATCCCTATCCTGTTGGGCTGTTTCTTCTTGTCTTGGGTCCATTAAACTGTAAGTGAAATTAACTGGGCCGGGATTTAATAGTTGGGCTTCAAGGGCCAGTAATCAATTAAATAAAAGATGGGTGTCGAGTGATTTGGTGGAATGAAATGAAAACAGATGAATTCGAGTAAATGGAATTAAATCACAAGTTATAACAGAAAAATAGGATTGGAGTAATGGTTAGGAGTGTTATTGGGTTTACAAGAGATCACGAGTTCGAGTCCCGTTGCAGACAATTCTTTTAGAAAAACTTATTAAAGGGTATAACTATTTCTTTTATTTCTCTATTATTATTATTATTATTATTATTATTATTATTATTATTATTATTATTATTATTATTATTATTATTATTATTATTATTATTATTATTATTATTATTATTATTATTATTATTATGAATTTAGTAAAAGTTATTATTATTTTCATTAACGGTAAAACGAGTATCATTTTATAAATATTAGTATTATTAATCGATTTATAACTAATATTATTATCATTATTACTATTTTTACTACAAATATTATTTTAGTAATATTATAATTTATAAATATATTTGATACATATAACATAACAAAATTTATATTTTAAAATATATAAAATAAATACATGAAACATATAGATTACTAATAAAAATGATATAATTAATAAAGTTATATACACAAACTTGTTCGATTATCATTATATGTGTTAACATATATAAATGATATAGGTTCGTGAATCTGAGGCCAACCTGTTACTTGATCAATGATGTTATATGTATTTTTACTACAAAATACATTAGGTGAGTATATAGTCCCACTTTTAAACTCTACGTATTTCGGGATGAGAATACATGTATTTTATGTTTTACGTTATGGACACAAGTGACTGAAAAATATATTCTACGTTGAGTTGTACTACTGGCATACTTCCCTGTAGCTTGGTAACTGTTATTTACAGCGGTATTGTAAACGCGAATCCTGTTGATAGATCTATCGGGCCTGACAACCCCAACCGGACTGGACGACCAGTATTCAACGGTTGCACAGTACTTCGTTTCGTGACTACACTTGGTACGGTGTAGTAAGATTTCATAATAAAGGGAATATGCGACGTGATTAAATGTTAAGTATGGTTACCAAGTGCTCAACCACTTAGAATATTTTTATTAAAATGTTTACATATGAAATATTGTGGTCCATAGTTATAATGCTGCTAGCATCAAACCTATATATCTCACCAACTTTATGTTGACATTTTAAAGCATGTTATTCTCAGGTACAAATTAAGTCTTCCGCTGTGCATTTGCTCATGTTAAGGACATTACTTGGAGTCGATCATCGCAATGGAACCAAATGTTGATGATTTCGTCCAGGGGGATAAGGACGGGTTATCACAGTCATCATGCGTCTTTCCTTGAAGATGATAAGAAAATGTTTCTAGATACGATTGACGAGCAATTAGTCAACGTAGTAAAGGAGCAAATTAAAGCTGTCCTTCAAGGGGACAATGTCGGGAGACGAGACTTTTTCTATAAAATTTTTAAAGATGCTCAACTTCCTACTTTTGAGGGGGAAAGAAACCCGTTAAAGAGTGCCCGGTGGATCTCCAATATGGAGGGGGCTTTTCGAACTTGTGAATGCCCTCTTGATAAAAAGGCGAGGTATGGTAGTAGCATGTTAAGAGGTGATGCTAAGTTGTGGTGGGATGCGAAAATCCAAGTTTATGGTGAAGAGCAATACATGGATTTAACTTGGGACGAGTTTAAGGCGGAGTTTTTCCAAGAGTATCGAACTTCGGCCGATCATACTAGACTTAAGGACGATTTGCGTTCCTTGAGGTAAGGGTCGATGGATTTGAACACTCTTAAATCCATTTACTTGTCAAAAACCCAATTTTGCCCGGAGTATGTTGGGAATGATAAAATGTTGAAGGAAGACTTTTACCGAATCTTGAATGACAATTATCAAGAAAAGATTAGTGTGAACGTGGTGAAGAGTTTTGATGAGTTGTTTGATATGGCCAAAGGTTTCGAGTCACTCATCTTGAGAAAGAGTGGCTTTACCTTAGGCAAAAATAAGTTTGAAGCCACTAGTCATTCGAACTTTTCTAACAAGAAGCACAAGAAGGGCTCCGAGAGTGTTGGTAGTGTGAGGAAGGGTGCTTCCGGTGATTTTACTTATGCTTGCTACAATTGTGGGCAAAAGGGGCACATGGCTCGTAAGTGCCCGAAACCATCATTCACAACCAAGCTCACTTGTTTTAATTGCAGTAAAGAAGGGCATAAGAAGCCGGAGTGTCCCGATTTACGGGGTGATCATGTTAAGAGGTTAGAGAAGGCGGCGTGTACGACAAAGGGGTGAAATTATTTGATGACCAATGATGAGGCCAAGCATTCCAATGAAGTTGTCTCAGGTACTTTCATGGTTAACTCTAATCCGGCACGAATACTTTTTGATAGTGGTGCTAATTTGTCATTTGTGTCTCCAAGATTTGTACCTAAGTTAAATAAACTGCTAGCTAAGTTAAGTCATCCGGTAGAAGTCGAAATAGCGGATGGTAAGACGGTGCTAGGGGTTGATGTTTGTAATGATTGCAATGTTGTGTTTGGTAACGAAACGTTTAAGATCGATCTCATTCCGATGACTTTGGGTGATTTCGATATTGTTGTTGGTATGGATTGGCTCGATCGTTATAGAGCCGATATTACATGCCATGATAAATTCATTCGTGTGAAGACCCCTAGTGGGGGAGAGTTAATTATTCATGGTGATAAGCGAAGAAGACTTGTGCCGATATGCACTTATGCACGGACACGTCGTTTTCTTGTTAGTGGTGGCATGGCTTTTCTTGCCCATGTAGTTGATACTCGTAATGAGCCACCACCCATTCGTGAAATTCCGGTGGTTAACGAATTTGAAGACATTTTTCCAGATGAGTTACCGGGTGTTCCGGCGGAAAGACAAGTTGAATTTCGCATTGAGTTGGTTCTGGGGGCTACCCCTATTGCTAAAACTCCTTATCGTTTAGCTCCGACGAAAATGCAAGAGTTGTTAAATCAAACCCAAGAGTTGCTTGAAAAGGGTTTTATTCGACCGAGTTCCTCGCCATGGGGTGCTCCGGTTTTGTTTGTGAAAAAGAAAGATGGAAATATGCGGATGTGCATCGATTATCGGGAGTTGAACAAAGTGACGATTAAGAATCATTATCCATTGCCTCGGATTGACGATTTGTTTGACCAACTCCAAGGTGCAATGTATTTCTCTAAGATTGACTTACGGTCCGACTATCATCAAGTACGGGTCCGTGAGGAAGACATAGAGAAAACGGCTTTTCGAACGCGTTATGGGCATTTTGAGTTTGTAGTTATGCCTTTTGGTCTTACGAATGCACCGGCGGCATTCATGGATCTTATGAACCGAGTGTGCCAACCTATGTTGGACAAGTTGGTAATTGTGTTCATTGACAACATACTTGTTTATTCTAAGAGTATGAAGGAACATTAGCACCATTTGTGTGAAGTGTTGAAGACATTGCGGAAGGAGGAGTTGTATGCTAAATTCTCTAAATGTGAATTTTGGCTAAGGGAAGTTCAATTCCTTAGTCATATTGTGAATAAAGAAGGTATTCAAGTAGATCCGGGGAAGATAGAGACAGTGAAGAGTTGGGGATGACCGACTACGCCTACGAAAATCCGAAGTTTTCTCGGATTGGCCGGTTATTATCGTCGGTTTATCCAAGACTTTTCTAAGATTGCTTCTCCTTTGACGAAGTTGACAAGGAAGAACGTAAGGTTTAATTGGGAAAACGGGCAAGAAATTGCTTTTCAACTGTTAAAAGAGAAGTTGTGTCAAGCTCCGGTGTTAGTGTTGCCGGAAGGGGTAGAAGACATGACGGTTTATTGTGATGCTTCTTTAAATGGGCTCGGGTGTGTTCTAATGCAAAGGGGTAAAGTCATCGCTTACGCCTCTCGACAATTAAAGGAACACGAAAAGAGATACCCAACTCATGATCTTGAATTGGCGACGGTGGTTCATGCGTTGAAAATTTGGCGCCACTACTTGTATGGTGTCAAGTGTACGATTTATTCGGATCATAAGAGTTTGAAACATCTCTTTAATCAACGAGATTTGAATTATCGTCAACGTAGGTGGATGGATGTGGTAAAGGATTATGATTACGAAATACTTTATCATCTGGGTAAGGCGAACGTGGTCGCGGATGCGTTAAGTCGAAAGAGTCAACATCCGGCAATGCGATTAGGGTCGTTACGGATGATCATTACTAACGATTTCCTTGTGAAGCTTGGTGAGATTCAAATAGAAGCGTATGTTCACAACAAGCGTGCGGAACGAATCGTGGGGCAAACTGTAACGACCCTGGATTTTCCAACATTTAATTATTAATAATTTATTATCAATGCTTGTGTTTTAATAAACGTGTTCTTATACGTGTTACTTGTTACCGTATTTAACTTTTCATGGCCCGACTTGTCTTTGTGACACACGTACTTTACACGAATAATATTTTAAATATTATTTACGTTCATGATTAATTATTATTAATCATTTTTAATTAACTAGTGTAAGTAGTTAATTACTTAGGCTTTATTTAATTAATTGTTACTTACTTGGACTTGGGCTTTTATTAATGTACATGGACTTGGAAGCCCACCCTACACACTTAATGGACTAGTTGTGAGCCCATTTTATTACTAGTAACTTATTAATGTTAAACTTAGATTAATTAAGTTAATGATGAAGAGACTTATGCAAGCATGCTAGAAACTCTTCCCCATACACTTAACTTTATCTATTCTAAGCTTTCACCTTCACCCCATGCTAGAAAGTTGGCTTGTGACCTATTCCCTTTGAGCCTCCTTGGACCGTCGGCCACCTAGGGAGAAAAGAGAGTTCAAATCTTTTTTTTTTTGGTTACTTATTTGCTAGCATTACTTCACTTTCTCACACACAAACTTACACCACTTTGTTTTTCTCTCAATTTTCTCTCTAGTTGTAAATCTTTTATTTCTTTCTTTTTCTCTTTTCTAAAACCGAATTCATCATCATCAATCTTACTTGTCTACTTGTGTTGTTTGTTGTTGTTTACTTACTAGTTGTTAAGAATCAAACTTTCTAGTTTATTCTTCATATTACCTTGTTTATACAAGAACATACAAGAACCAAGGAGGATCAAGTTTATAGTTTGATTCCTCCATAAAACTTGTTAAAAAGAAAAGTTCATGAGCTTTATAAATCATACTTGTGTTCATGTTTGTAAACTTAAGGTTTACTTTCTTAAAGATCAAAGCCTTGGCTTGAATCTTTCTAAGTATGAACAACCATGAACTTATTACTTGTAGATTTAATTTATTTCTTTCTTTGTACATGTTTCAAAGTCGTGATGCTTGTTTTGTTGGTCAAGTGTTACTAGTTAATCTTGATCTCATTTTTCTTGAACTAAAGTTAAACTTGTAAGTTCAAGAACATGGAAGTTTAACTTTCTAGTTATAACTTCATACACTTATGTTGGATCTAAGTTTCTATAGCTTATGGTCTACTTATTTTATTGTAAACAAGAGCTTATAAGCTTACATACATTTTACAAGTTGAAAATCTAAGTTTCATAACTTATGGTTTCATTAAAGTGAAGATCCAAGTTCTATAACTTAGGATCTAACTTAAGAACACTAGATCTAGACTTTCTAGTCTAGGATCTTTAAGATCTAGCTAAGATCTAAGTTCTACAACTTAAGATCTTATTTATTTAGTTTACTTTCAAGTTTGTAGCTTAATATTACTATTAGAACTCATGTATGTGTCGGATCTAAGATCTTGATGTAACTTTGGTTCATCAACCTTCATACAACTCTTAAGAGAGTTGTGCTACATATCTTAGACTTACACTAGTGTTATGATGGTCAAAACTTGGTAAAGATGATGCAAACCCATCAACGAGTTGTACACTTGAAGCTATACGCATCAAGGATGAGAACCGTGATGAGCATCAAGCACCAAGAACCCACTGGAACACCTTTCTTACTGTTTTATGGGTCTGATCATACCACCTGGGCTACTGGAAAGTTGATTTTCAGTTATATCAGTTCGAGTAGATGATTTTCTGTTTAGACCTCGTCATAATCCGAGCTACGGTTTAGGATCTATGGCCTCCCGAAAGTCACTACACCCTATTAACGTTGTGCTAAAATTTCTGACCTACTCGCACTTAAACCATCACCACGGTCAAAGGAAGACGAGTTTGGTTCTGGAAATTGGTCAGCCTCTAGGGGACTCATATACGGAGCCATGTCCACTGGTCTCACCTCATTTCAGTTTGTATAGAGGTCATGGCGACTGAACGAAGTCAGCCTTTATTTTAAACTCTATTCTTAATTGAAACTTACTTTACACTTTTTGATAAATGATGAATGTTGATGATACTTAAGACCTAATTTACATACTTTTAAACCTTTGGGAACGATTTACTGACTTAGTAACTTTTGACTTAGGTTGAGGACCTTTCGGACCAACCACCTGCTTACTATTCCCGCGTATCGACTTTTACTACTTTCCACTGTGAGTTATAGCATCCCTTTTTACTTTAACTATTTTGGGAACTGAGAATACATACGCATTTTATGTTTTACATACTAGGCATGAGTACTTAAACTTTATATATGTGTGGGTTATACAACGGCATAAACTTTCCCCTTAGATATGGATCCATAGGGTTTGACATCCCCACTCTGGCTAGTAGCGCTAGCATTTAACGGGTGTTTAATACTTCATAAACTTACGCACTCGCCAAGTGTACTTTTAGGGGGTGTTAATTTCGTTAAGTTAGTTACCAAGTGCCCACGGTTATACATATACTTTTCATACTGTTTTGAAACACTGAAATCTCGTGGCCTACCTTACATTAATGTTATACTTAAACTATAGCTCAACCTTTGTGTTGACGTTTTTAAGCATGTTTTTCTCAGGTGCTTAAGGTTTGATTGCTTCCGCTGTAGTTGTCATGCTTTGTAGACTCCCGCTGTGCTTATTAGAGATGTCTTCGCATGAAACGTTTATTTTGCATTCAAACCGTGTTACTTTTGAAACAATGAATTTATAACATCCTATGGGTCACGTACTATTATTATTGCCTTCTATTCGTAGAAGCACACTATCGGTTGTTAAACATTTGACGTTGGTTATGATGTCACCTTTTCTTAATGAATGCAAACTTATTTTGAAACAGCATATAGTGTTTGACCTTGTAATGATCCTGTTGTTGATGAGTCGTACACGATGGTTTTATACAGGGCATCACATTTGGTATCAGAGCATTGGTTGTAGGGAATTAGGTTGCATTAGTGAGTATAGACCGGACCGAGTATGATTCACTGATAGGACTAATCTACAACTTGCTAGTTTACTTGTTTCTGCGGAACTTGCTGCATGCTGCTGCTTACTTTTATTGCTATATGTCGTATGCTACTACGTGATTTCACTACTGCATGCTATTATCTGCTTTTGATTGCATGATACTTGTCGTTATTGCCATACTACTTACTGCTATAGACGATCTAGACTGTCGTAGTTACTTTGCCTAATACGTGCTTGGTTTATGACTTACTGACATGGAAAAAGTTATTTTTCCTTGTTCAGATGTTGGATATTCCACCTGTTATCATTTTGGAGAGCGACTCAGACTCATCCGCCACCTCGCCTGCTACTGCTGCCGACACACAGATCCCGTCCTCTTTACCCTCCAGTGACTCTGGCGCTTCGTCCTCTGGAGCCAGTAGCCACACACCCGACCCAGTGATCATCTCAGATGGACATGAGGTTCCACCGGAGATTACAGCTCCACTCATCCCAGGACCCTCGGAGCCACAGCGCCATTCCGGTGGTGCTGTGATTCCTGGGGAATATGGGGACGTTCTGTTCCGTAATGAGCATAATCATTGGACTAGATGCCTTTCGGATGGACGTGTTGTGCCGATTCCACCAGGCTGATACCGACTGATGACTACCGGTCGAGCACATCCACCTTCCGATGATTCCGAAGACTCATCATCTGACGACTCATCATCCGACGACTCGAGCGACGATGATTCCGACGAAGACCCTGAAGCGACACCCGTGCAGCCACCCTCTACCCCGCCGAAGAAGCGGTATCGTTTCGACGGTACTGTTATTCCAGGGGTTAATGGAGGTAGGTCGTTCGTTAACGCACGTGGACTGAAGGTTAGAGTTACCGCCCATAAGCGGCTTGTGCCATATCCTGCTGATCCATTCATACTTAAGGCTCCCCGTTACGCAGCATCTACTTCTGGTGCTGGACCGTCTGCACCACCAGCTCCACCAGCATCATCTGCACCACCGGCACCACCTGCACCATCAGCACCGCCTGCTCCACCAGCCTCTCCCTCTGTCGAGGAACTGACGAGGGAGGTGGATATCCTCCGTGCTCGGGTAACTGAGCTCGAGGACCAGGTGTCCCACATGATGGACATTCTTTATCCACCGTCACCATAGGGCTTTTGTATTAGGTTTCTTTATGTATTTCCGGTTGTAGTTTCATGTTTTTCTAATGTATTATACGAACCTTATGCAGATGTATGCAACTTTTAATTAATGAATGGAACTTTGGGTTGTTTAATTTTTGTACGATGTTCCATTTACGTTACTATATGATGATTTTGTGGTATCTGAATCTATTTGCGTTACTTAACTAACATGTGTTGTGTTGATTCCATGTTGGTTACCGTATACTGTATTATTATTTATTGAATGCTGTATTTTGACTTGAGTCAAAAAATTTGTTTAGAAGATCAATGTCCAACGGAAGATCAACGCCCACAGCAGCACAGATCGAAGAAATGATCACTGAACGAGTAGCCGCAGCTTTAGCGAAAATGAACCCCCAAGCCCCACCAGTTAACCAACCCATTCGTAATGGGTGTACTTATAAGGAATTCCAAAGCTGCAAGCCCCACAACTTTAGTGGTACTGAGGGGCCAGTTGGTCTCACTAGGTGGTTTGAGAAATTAGAATCTGTGTTCCGTGTAAGCAACTTCTCAGAGATGAACAAAACAAAGTATGCCTCATGTACGCTGTCGGACGGTGCACTAACCTGGTGGAACACACTTGCTTAGGCCAAGGGTATTGACGAGGCTTATGCCACTCCGTGGGAAGAATTTAAAGGAGCCATGATTGAGGAGTATTGCCCCAGGACAGAGATACAGAAAATGGAGGCCGAGTTTTGGCAGTTGAAGGTTGTGGGAAACGATCTTGATGGTTATAACCGTAGGTATCTAGAATTAGCTCTGATGTGTCCCACGATGGTTACCCCGGAGTTTAAGCGAATGGAAAGGTACTTGTGGGGACTTCCTAAGATCATTAAGGGAAATGTCACCTCTTCAAAACCAGCTGACGTCCCAGAAGCTATGCGCATGGCGCACACCTTAATGAACCAAATTATCAGCGATGAACCAGAAAAGGAAATATCCGAATCGGGGGTTAACAGTGAGAAGCGTAAGTGGGACAACAACAAGGGGAGAGCCTATGATCAAACCCCTGCTAAGAGGCACAACGATGGGAGGAACCCCAACCAGAACACTAGCTCGAACTCTAACTACAAGGGTAGTCTACCGCAATGCAAGAGATGCTACAAGCATCACACCGGGTACTGCAACGTGGTCTGCAAAAAATGTAAAAGGACTGGGCATATTGGCAAAGACTGCAAGATCACCACCCTGAATGTGAAGACAAGCCCAACTGGATCGAGAAAGTGCTATGAATGCGGACAGACGGGCCACTTCAGAAATGAGTGTCCCAACAAGCGAAAGGACGGCGGACCACCGCGTGGCAGAGCTTTCAACGTAAACGCAAGGGATGCCTGTGAGAACTCCGACTTGGTCACAGGTATATTCACTATCAACAATTTATTAGATTCTGTTCTGTTTGATACTGGTGCCGATAGAAGTTATGTATGTAGACACTTTTGCTCTAAGATAAATTGGTCGTTAGTTCCTTTAAAGGAGAGTATGCTTGTAGAGGTAGCCAATGGAAAACTTGAGAAAGTTGACCAAGTTAGCCGAGGAGCTATTATCAACATAGCTGGTGTGGATTTCGAGATTGACTTGATACCCATTAAGTTAGGAAGCTTTGATGTTATTGTCGGTATGGACTGGTTGACCAAGATAAGGGCTGACATTATCTGTGGAGATAAAGCTCTTCATATACCACACGGAGACGGTGAGCCACTGATTATTTACGGAGAGAGATGTAGCTCGAAACTGAATCTCATTAGTTGCATGAAAGCGCAAAAGATCATGAAGAAAGGACGTCTTGCTGTTTTGGTACATGTGAAAATGTTAGAAACTGAGGTGAAGAGCGTAGATGACGTACGAATTGTGAACGAATTTTCTGATGACTTTCCGGAAGAATTGCCTGGATTACCACCACCGAGAGCAGTGGAGTTTCAGATCGATTTAGTGCCAGGGGTTGCACCTGTAGCTCGCGCACCTTATCGACTCGCACCTTCCAAAATGCTAGAGTTGCAGAGCCAATTACAAGAACTGCTAGACCGTGGATTTATCCAACCAAGTTTCTCGCCTTGGGGCGCACCTGTTTTATTTGTGAAGAAGAAGGACGGATCCTTCCGCGTGTGTATCGACTACCATGAACTCAACAAATTGACGATCAAGAATCGATATCCTCTTCCCCGAATTAACGATCTTTTTGATCAACTACAAGGATCGAGCATTTACTATAAGATCGATTTGTGATCCGGTTATCACCAGTTGAGGGTCAAAGAGAGCGATGTGATGAAGACTGCATTCAGAACTCGTTATGGCCATTATGAGTTTCTCGTGATGCCAATCGGTTTAATCAACGCACCTGCCGTGTTTATGGACCTCATGAATCGTGTCTGCAAGCCATACCTGGATAAGTTCGTTATCGTCTTCATAGATGATATCCTCATCTACTCCAAAAGCGAAGAAGAACATGAACAACATCTTCGTCTAGTGTTGGAACTCTTGAGACAAGAGCAACTTTATGCAAAATTCTCCAAGTGTGAGTTTTGGTTGAAGGAAGTCCAATTTCTGGGTCACGTTGTGAGTGATCAAGGTATCAAAGTTGATCCTGCAAAGATTGAAGCTATCAGCAAGTGGGAAACCCCCACTACTCCGACTCATATCCGCCAATTTTTAGGTCTCGTCGGTTATTACCGAAGATTTATTGGAGGTTTCTCTCTGATTGCGCGTCCTTTGATCGCGCTGACTCACAAAGGGAAGAAGTTCATTTGGGAACCCGAACAAGAATCAACATTTCAAACCTTGAAAAAGAAGTTAACCACCGCGCCTATCTTATCACTTCCTGAAGGCAGTGACGATTTCGTCGTTTATTGCAATACTTCAAAAAGTGGTTTTGGTTGTGTACTGATGCAATGCACAAAGGTTATCTCTTACGCCTCTCGTCAACTGAAGCTTCACGAGCGAAATTACACTACTCACGATCTCGAGCTTGGAGCCGTTGTCTTTGCATTAAAGCTGTGGAGACACTATCTTTATGGAACTAAGAGCACTATTTTCACCGATCATAAAAGCCTCCAACACATCTTCGATCAAAAGCAAATGAATATGAGACAGCGTCGATGGATCGAGACGCTGAACGACTATGATTGTGAACTTTGTTATCACGCTGGCAAGGCCAATGTTGTAGCCGACGCTTTGAGCCGAAAGGAGAGGATGACACCTCTTCGTGTTCAGGCACTGGACATCACCATTCATTCGAACCTCAATAGCCAGATCCGAGCAACCCAAGATGAGGCTCTCAAGGAGGAGAATATGTCTCATGAATACATGAACATTCTCGTCTCTCGATTCGAAGTTAAGGAGATTGGACTCCGATGCTATGCCGAAAGAATTTGGGTACCTTGTTATGGAGACCTACGGAGCCTTATATTAGATGAAGCCCACAAGTCGAGATATTCGATTCACCCAGGAGCCGGTAAAATGTACCCCGATCTTAAGAAACAGTATTGGTGGCCTAATCTTAAGAAGGACGTTGCAACACATGTTGGGAAGTGTTTGACTTGCTCGAAAGTTAAGGCCGAACATCAGAAGCCTTCTAGGTTGCTTCAATAACCGGAAATCCTGCAATGGAAGTGGGAAAGGATAACAATGGATTTCATTACGAAGTTACCAAAGACGGTGGGCGGATACGATACCATCTGGGTTATTGTTGACCGTCTCACTAAATCTGCACACTTCTTAGCCATGAAGGAAACTGATATGATGGAAAGACTCGCTCAACTATACATAAAAGAGGTTGTATCTCATCATGGTGTGCCCTTATCGATCATCTCAGATCGCGATCCCCATTTTGCTTCCAGATTTTGGCGTTCTTTGCAAGAAGCCTTGGGAACTCGTCTCGACATGAGCACTGCGTATCACCCGCAGACCGACGGACAAAGCGAATGCACGATTCAGACTTTAGAAGACATGTTGCGTGCATGTGTTATTGATTTTGGAAAGGCTTGGGAAAGGCATTTGCCGCTAGCCGAATTCTCTTACAACAACAGTTATCATTCGAGTATTAATGCCGCACCTTTCGAAGCGTTGTATGGCCACAAGTGCTGTTCTCTTATTTGTTGGACTGATGTAGGCGAAACGCAAATCACCGGATCCGAGATAGTCCATGAAACAACTGAGAAGATTGTCCAAATTCAAGCGAGCCTCAAGACTGCCCGTGATCGCCAAAAGAGTTATGCTGAACTTAAATGTAAGGACTTCGAATTCAATGTGGGTGACTGTGTAATGTTGAAGGTCGCGCCTTGGAAAGGTGTGATCCATTTTGGAAAACGTGGGAAGCTCAACCCGCGATACATTGGTCCTTTTGAAATCTTGGAGCGTGTTGGACCCGTTTCTTACCGTTTGGATCTTCCAACTCAATTGAGCTCAGTTCATCCTACCTTTCATGTATCAAATTTGAAGAAGTGTCTTGCTGAACCGAAACATGTCATACCATTGGAGGAACTTACAATTAATGACAAACTCCACTTCGTAGAGGAGCCTGTCGAAATTATGGACCGTGAGGTCAAAACTATGAAACACAACAAGATTCCGATCGTCCGAGTACGATGGAATGCCAAACGAGGACCTGAGTTTACCTGGGAACGAGAGGATCAAATGATGCAGAAGTATCCTCACCTTTTCCCAACTCCTCCATCTACCTCAGCTTAAAATTTTGGGACAAAATTTTCTTTAACAGGTGGGTAATGTAACGACCCTGGATTTTCCAACGTTTAATTATTAATAATTTATTATCAAAGCTTGTGTTTTAATAAACATGTTCTTATACGTGTTACTTGTTACCGTATTTAACTTTTCATGGCCCGACTTGTCTTTGTGACACACGTACTTTACACGAATAATATTTTGAATATTATTTACGTTCATGATTAATTATTATTAATCATTTTTAATTAACTAGTGTAAGTAATTAATTACTTGGGCTTTATTTAATTAATTGTTACTTACTTGGACTTGGGCTTTTATTAATGTACATGGACTTGGAAGCTCACCCTACACACTTAATGGACTAGTTGTGAGCCCATTTTATTACTAGTAACTTATTAATGTTAAACTTGGCTTAATTAAGTTAATGATGAAGAGACTTGTGCAAGCATGCTAGAAACTCTTCCCCATACACTTAACTTTATCTATTCTAAGCTTTCACGTTCACCCCATGCTAGAAAGTTGGCTTGTGACCTTCCCCTTTGAGCCTCCTTGGACCGTCGGCCACCTAGGGAGAAAAGAGAGTTCAAATCTTTTTTTTTTTGGTTACTTATTTGCTAGCATTACTTCACTTTCTCACACACAAACTTACACCACTTTGTTTCTCTCTCAATTTTCTCTCTAGTTGTAAGTATTATATCTTTTATTTCTTTCTTTTCTCCTTTCTAAAACCGAATTCATCATCATCAATCTTACTTGTCTTGTTACTTGTGTTGGTTGTTGTTGTTTACTTACTAGTTGTTAAGAATCAAACTTTCTAGTTTATTCTTCATATTACCTTGTTTATACAAGAACATACAAGAACCAAGGAGGATCAAGTTTATAGTTTGATTCCTCCATAAAACTTGTTAAAAAGAAAAGTTCATGAGCTTTATAAATCATACTTGTGTTCATGTTTGTAAACTTAAGGTTTACTTTCTTAAAGATCAAAGCCTTGGCTTGAATCTTTCTAAGTATGAACAACCATGAACTTATTACATGTAGATTTAATTTATTTCTTTTTTTGTACATGTTTCAAAGTCGTGATGCTTATTTTGTTGGTCAAGTGTTACTAGTTAATCTTGATCTCATTTTTCTTGAACTAAAGTTAAACTTGTAAGTTCAAGAACATGGAAGTTTAACTTTCTAGTTATAACTTCATACACTTATGTTGGATCTAAGTTTCTATAGCTTATGGTCTACTTATTTTGTTGTAAACAAGAGCTTATAAGCTTACATACATTTTACAAGTTGAAAATCTAAGTTTCATAACTTATGGTTTCATTAAAGTGAAGATCCAAGTTCTATAACTTAGGATCTAACTTAAGAACACTAGATCTAGACTTTCTAGTCTAGGATCTTTAAGATCTAGCTAAGATATAAGTTCTACAACTTAAGATCTTATTTATTTAGTTTACTTTCAAGTTTGTAGCTTAATATTACTATTAGAACTCATGTATGTGTCGGATCTAAGATCTTGATGTAACTTTGGTTCATCAACCTTCATACAACTCTTAAGTGGGTTGTGCTACATATCTTAGACTTACACTAGTGTTATGATGGTAAAAACTTGGTAAAGATGATACAAACCCATCAACGAGTTGTACACTTGAAGCTATACGCATCAAGGATGAGAACCGTGATGAGCATCAAGCACCAAGAACCCATTGGAACACCTTTCTTACTGTTTTCTGGGTCTGATCAGACCACCTGATCTACTGGAAAGTTGATTTTCAGTTATATCAGTTCGATTAGATGATTTTCTGTTTAGACCTCGTCTTAATCCGAGCTACGCTTTAGGATCTATGGCCTCCCGAAAGTCACTACACCCTATTAACGTTGTGCTGAAATTTCTGACCTACTCGCCCTTAAACCATCACCACGGTCAAACGAAGATGAGTTTGGTTCTGGAAATTGGTCAGACTCTAGGGGACACATATACGGAACCATGTCCACTGGTCTCACCTCATTTTAGTTTGTATAGAGGTCATGCCGACTGAACGAAGTCAGCCTTTATTTCAAACTCTATTCTTAATTGAAACTTACTTTACACTTTTTGATAAATGATGAATGATGATGATACTTAAGACCTAATTTACATACTTTTATACCTTTGGGAACGATTTACTGACTTAGTAACTTTTGACTTAGGTTGAGGACCTTTCGGACCAACCACCTGCTTACTATTCCCGAGTATCTACTTTTACTATTTTCCACTGTGAGTTATAGCATCCCTTTTTACTTTAACTATTTTAGGAGCTGAGAATATATGCGCATTTTATGTTTTACATACTAGGCACGAGTACTTAAACTTTATATATGTGTGGGTTATACAACGACATAAACTTCCCCCTTAGCTCGTTAACGTTTAGTCATTGGTCTTTGAACCAGTGAACGCGAATCTTAGATATTGATCCATAGGGTTTGACATACCCACTCGGGCTAGTAGCGCTAGCATTTAACGGGTGTTTAATACTTTGTAAACTTACGCACTCGCCAAATGTACTTTTAGGGGGTGTTAATTTTGTTAAGTTAGTTATCAAGTGCCCACGGTTATACATATACTTTTCATACTGTTTTGAAACACTGAAATCTCGTGGCCTACCTTACATTACTGTTATACTTAAACTATAGCTCACCAACCTTTGTGTTGACGTTTTTAAGCATGTTTTTCTCAGGTGCTTAAGGTTTGATTGCTTCCGCTGTAGTTGCCATGCTTTGTAGACTCCCGCTGCGCTTATTAGAGATGTCTTCGCATGAAACATTTATTTTGCATTCAAATCTTGTTACTTTTGAAACAATGAATTTGTAACGACCTATGGGTCACGTACTATTATTATTTCCTTCTATTCGTAGAAGCACACTATCGGTTGTTAAACATTTGACGTTGGTTATGACGTCACCTTTTCTTAATGAATGCAAACTTATTTTGAAACAGCATATAGTGTTTGACCTTGTAATGATCCTGGTGTTGATGAGTCGTACACAATGGTTTTGTACGGGGCATCACACAAACGGAGTTCATTACTTTAGGCCCGCATGGGGTGTTGTATTTTCAAGGAAGAGTGTGGGTGCCTAAGATGGGTGATTACCGACGGGTGCTACTTGATGAAGCACATAAGTCAAAGTATTCCATTCATCCGGGCGCAATGAAAATGTACCTTGATTTAAAGAAAGATTATTGGTGGCCCGGTATGAAACGTGATGTGGTTAAGTATGTTGAACAATGCATCACGTGTTTGCAAGTTAAAGCCGAACACCAAAAGCCGTACGGTAAGTTACAACCATTGGAAGTCCCGAAATGGAAATGGGAGTATATTACCATGGACTTCATTACAAAGTTACCAAAGACGGCGAGAACACAATATGATACAATTTAGGTGATAGTTGATCGATTGACAAAGAGTGCTTTGTTTCTTCCCATTCGGGAAGCGATATCGTCAGAGACATTGTCCAAGTTGTTTATCAAAGAGGTGATATCAAGGCATGGGGTTCCTATATCTATTGTTTCAGATCGAGATACTCGTTTCACGTCTCAATTTTGGAATAAGTTTCATGAAGATATGGGTACTCAATTGAAAATGAGCAAGGCATATCATCCTCAAACAGACGGTCAAACCGAATGTACGAACCAAACGTTGGAGGATATGTTAAGGGCGTGTGTTATTGATTTCGGCGGTAGTTGGGATGAGCACTTACCATTGGTGGAATTCTCGTACAATAATAGTTACCACACTAGTATTGGAATGCCACCTTATGAAATGCTTTATGGGTGTAGGTGTCGAACTCCTATTTGTTGGGGTGAAGTGGGACAACGAGAAATCGGGAGTACCGATTTGGTCCTGGAGACGAATAGTAAAATTGAGATGATTCAGGCTCGACTTAAGGCAGCGCAAGATAGACAAAAATCTTATGCCGATAAAGGGAGGCAAACGATTGAGTTTAAAGAAGGTGACATGGTGATGCTTAAAGTTTCGCCATGGAAAGGAGTTATTCGGTTTCGAAAATGAGGAAAGTTAGCTCCTCGGTTTATTGGTCCTTTCAAGGTTTTGGCCCGTGTTGGTGAGGTTGCTTATAGACTAGAGTTGCCCGAAGAGCTTGCGGGGATCCATAACACGTTTCATGTTTCCCATCTCCGTAGGTGTCTTGCGGATGACTCGACTTGAGTGCCATTAGATGAGATTACGTTGAATAATAAGCTAGAATACGTTGAAGAGCCAATAGCCATTCTCGATGAAAAGGTTAAATTGTTGCGTAACAAAGAAGTGAGGACCTTTAAAGTTCATTGGCTACATCGAAAGGGTTCTGAGTTTACGTGGGAATCTGAAGAGATTGTTTTAGTTTATCTTCCGGCTTGTCATGTGGCTTGGAGCGCGAGGACGCGCTCCGATTCAAGTGGGGGAGAGTTGTAACATCCCGTTTTTTCCATACATATTTAAAGGTACAAACTTAATTATTAGTACTCTTATAACTTGTGCGTTTATGTGATTAAAAGACCTAAGTGCTTGTTAATGCGTAAATATATACATACTGTAAGACCCAAATATTTATTGTACATAATGTATTTATGGTGTACGATGCGTGTATGAAGTGTACGTGTTGCTTGCTCGAACGTCGAAGGAAACTGGACGTTGTCTGAAGTGACAAGGTGTGTACGTATCTTTTCAACCCCAAATAAAGTTTGAGTTGATGTTTTAAAGCCTTACCATTGGATAGAATATCTTATTACGTTTCCAACGATATTTGATTCATCGAAAACGGAGTTACGGTCGAAAAGTTATGGCCAAAACAAGTTGCTGAAACCTGTTTTGGGCTCGACCACAATTTCCAGTTATTTGGAGCGGCGCTCCACCTTCTGGCGCGGCGCTCCGATTGCTGCAGAGGCAATTTTCAGCCTTTTTAAAAGGTTTAAATGAGGGGTACTTTGGTCTTTTCAATTAGGGTCGGTTTGGGGTCATCAAGACTGACCTAGAACTCCATTGGAGCTCATTTTCACTCATCAAACACTCTCATCTTCAAACCCTAGAGTGAGAGGAGAGTTTTAGAGAGAGAGAGCTCCAATTGTAGAAGAAGAAGGGTGTTTCAGGTCAAACCTCGGGTATTAAAGTTGTTCTACTCGTCAACGGCATTATTTTGGCGGTATTGGTAAGTTCTAACTCCGAATTACATTTGTTAGATTTGATATTCAAGTTAGGGTTTGAGTTTGATTTGTAGTGAAAACCTCTTAGATGATGAAATGGGTTTATGGTGACTAGTTATTCTTGTCACTTGGCGGGTTTTGGGTTGGTTGACGATTTGGCCTTGATTAGGCTTTAATCTTGAGTTTAATCACTAGGTTTAGTGATTATGAAAGTGTTGGAATCACTTTAGGTGAATTTGGGTTGACTAATTTTGACTTGAGTCAAAATTAGGGTTTGGTGATGATTATGACCCAATTGTCGATTTAATAAGGTTTATAAACTTAAAATGGATTAAGTTGAAGTATAAAACCGAGTTAAATATGTTTTGGTATCAAAACTCGCTAATGGCGCGATGTTGACTCCTTTGGGTCAAAATTAGGGTTTAAGTGTCATTTTGGGCAAGATAGGTGTTTAACACCTATGATTGGGTTTGATTGGCATATTAGGACCATTCTCACTTGTGTTAGTGATTATTGGTTAGTTTGGGCGCGGTTTGTGCTTGAAAGTGCATTTGGGTCGAAATTGCACTAGTTGTCAATTTGGGTTGATTTGTATATCCACCCTAATTGTGTTACTTGTTATGTGATAAATGGATTAGGTACATTCCATCGGCGATTGCGGATTATTCGGTGGCATTCTTCAAGGAGACAAGGTGAGTGGAATATTTATACATGTATGTATGTGGTTTATTTACTCGTACGCGATGTGGGCCTTTGGTGCCACATCGTAAGTAGAGGGCGTTATGTCACAAGACGGTGACAAATTTGTTGGTATGATGGGATGGGAACTACAAGTCGGTAGTGTCTTGACAGGTTATTCACAAGTCAGTGACACCTCATAGTAGTTCACGGGGCGGTGACCCTTAGTAGTTAGTTGGTGTTCCACAAGTCGGTGTCACCATAAGTCGGGGAAGTGATTCACGAGTCGGTGACACTTCATAGTGTTCACAAGCCGGAGACACTAGGTGGTGCTTCACAAGTCGGTGATACCACATGGAGGTTCACAAGTCGGTGACCCATATGTATTGATGGGGGTTCACAAGTCGGTGATACCCTTGGGTGATTCACAAGTCGGTGACACCCTATAGTGTTCACAAGTCGGTGACACTTAGTGGCGCTTCACAAGTCGGTGATGTCACATGGCGTTCACAAGTCGGTGACCCATAGATATTAGTGGGTAGTTCACAAGTCGGTGACACCCTTTGATGAGTCACAAGTCGGTGACAACATACGAGTGAGACTCGACGTTATTGGTCGTCTACAAGTCGGTAGTGCCATAGCGGGGAACGGTTTGTTATATTTATGCATTATTGTGATTTAGTATATTATTGTGGCGATTTATATACTAACGTTGTTGCTAGTCGTATGTTTGGTGTTGCTAGCTCGTTTACGCATTTTATTTGCATGGTATTGTAAGTGGATGCGTGTAGGTAAATTACATATGTATATGTATAAGTATTGCATTCACTAAGCGTTAGCTTACCCTCTCGTTGTTGACTTTTTTTATAGATTGCATGGATGCGGAGGCTCGGGTAAGCGGGGACTAGTGGACTTGCGTAGTTACTTTAGAAGGCTTGCTTTTGGATTGATTAGGATTGGGTAGCGTATCCCCAATCGCCATGCTCGGGCTTTATTTTGTATTACAAATCATGTGGTTGAAAACTTGTATTTTCGTACGAAAGTCGTAAAACGGCCGATGTGGGCCCGTCTTCGTAAAACTAATTTTATTAATGGGATGTGTTAGTTCTACATATATTAATGTATGGTTAAAAGCGTTTTGTCTAAATACGTCGGGAAGTGGTCAAACATTTTCGCATTTCATGACTTTTTGGACAGGCCACTTTGGCGCGCCTCGCGGCCATATGGCGCGCCGCGCCATATGCTGTTCCAGCAAATTCTTTTTTTAATTGATATTTCCGTGTGATCGTTTGTATTACGGGTTGGGATGTTACAAGTGGTATCAGAGCATGGTCTAAGGGATTTAGGTGCTTGAGATAGGTGCCTAGACTTAGACTTTTGTGTGTGCTAAATTTTGTGCGGGACTTGTAGGATTACGGGTCGGAATAGGTTATAGTTAGTGCCTTGTTTGTAGGTGGACTAACGTTTATATTAGTAATGCGGATATTATTAATATATTAATTGTGTTGTGATAAAAATTATCGCGTATGTGCATATCACGTAGAATTTTGTTTGTGTGCATATATCATCGAGCGAGGCGGTCATTGTACTAACGAGTCGATACGGCGTGTATACATAATAAGGACTTGCAAACCTTATTACGGGTACAAATCGTGTCTAGCAAGTGATGTACGACGAGTGTTTAGCAAGATAGGGTGGTATTGTGTGTGTGCTTTATACGTTCGTGATCTAATCGCTTTGCATTCCTTAGAATGGCGACGGGAAATGGGATCGAGACGAACGACGTTGAGTTTAATGCTAGAGTTACACGTATGTTAGGCAGTTGTAGTAGTATTCGGATGTTAGAGCGTGTTCGCTTTCGTGTTGAAGTTGATGATCCATGAGGTTCGTCGGGTGGATGAAACCCCCGAGATCAAGTGTTTGACCTAGATGAATGTTGGTAATGGAGTCTACGGGACGCAACGTTAGGTGCCTCTTTCATACCTACTAGCGTGGTATTCGACTCCGATGGTGTTACGGTTACATTGAGCATAGGGTACCGGCAAGAAAACCCTTAGGTGTTTGAGTGGCGGTGTGAAAGTTACAAGCGATAGCAACTCGATGATTGCTAGAGTAATACCCGTACGGTTCGGTAAGTGCTTCGGTTGAAGTAGCAAAGGATAATCCGAAATCCTTCGTATGCTCAAGGTTGGAGCAAGGTTTGTTGACGTGCGTATTAAGAGATGCAAGACGGGTGAACCTCGTCTTTCTTTTAGGAGTTATGATCATGTGATTGGCGCATTAGTTGTCAGATTAGTGGTCACTCATTCCGTGAGAGTGAGCATGTGTTTATCGTCGGGAGCTATTGTTGGAGACGAATTCGTGAGAATTCGAGGACTATGACCAATGAGGATATTGGTTGTGTATGTTGATGAGTGGCCATTCCATGGGATGCTATTATTTCGACGATGTGTTTACGGAACGGAGTTCTAGGTGGGGGAGTTTATACTCTCGCACGAAGGTATTCTAGTGTGATGTAGTGACTAGCTAGGTCGAGTTAGTCCATTGCAGTTTGACTAACCGAGTCGGGTTAATTAATTAGATGTTAGGTGTTGACCGAGGCGGGTTAACCAAGAGAGTTTGACTAACCGAGTCGGGTTAATCAATTTGATGTTAGGTGTTGACCGAGGCGGGTTAACCAAGTGAGTTTGACTAACCGGGTCGGGTTAATCAATTAGATGTTAGGTGTTGACCGAGTCGGGTTAACCAAGTGAGTTTGACTAACCGGGTCGGGTTAATCAATTAGATGTTAGGTGTTGACCGAGGCGGGTTAACTAAGTGAGTTTGACTAACCGGGTCAGGTTAATCAATTAGATGTTAGGTGTTGACCGAGTCGGGTTAACCAAGTGAGTTTGACTAACCGAGTCGGGTTAATCAATTAGATGTTTGGTGTTGACCGAGGCGGGTTAACCAAGCGAGTTTGACTAACCGGGTCGGGTTAATCAATTAGATGAGAGGCATTGACTGAGTCGGGTTGACCTAGGGTATTTGAATAACCGAGTCGAGTTAATCAATTTGATGTTAGGTATTGACTGAATGTGTTTGACTAACCAAGTTGGGTTAATCATTTGTCGTTAGAGGTTTGACCAAGTCGGGTTGACCAAGTAAGTTTGACTTAACCAAGTCGGGTTAATCAATTAGGTGATAGGTGTTGATCGAGGCGGGTTGACCAAGCGTGTTTGACTAACCAGTTCGGGTTAATTGTTTTGGTGTGGAGGCTTAACCAAGTCGGGTGTAACCATGAGGTGATTAGAGGGTTACTTGTATTGTTCTCCATAATGGTTAGCGTAGAAATGGTATGCCGTTCAAGAGGCGTTTACATTGACCAAGTATGTGTGCAAGAAGAGTCACGGATGTTGACTATCTTTGATGTGTGTAGTTTTCGGCCAGTCTTCATGATTGTTGGATGTGTGATCTATTGGTGGTTTTATACGCCGAGAGTGGGATCGTGAGGACCATGTTGTGTGATTAGTGATTGCGATAGCCGTGTTTCGCTCACGTGTTGTTACGGGTGTGACAATAGTCGATTTTGGACACCTTAGGATTAGCGTTGCCATAGTCGTTTTGGGCGCTTTTGGTTTTAGTCGTTGCTTATGATGTTAGGATAGTGGCGTATTGGTTGTATTGCACACTACAAAGGATGTTTAGTGGTAAGAGTAATCCGTGAGGATTCATGTGGTTCGATCTTCAACGTTCGGATTGTTGACTTTAGGTTGAGACTTGGTCACTTTTAGCGTTGTCCGTGGTAAAGGTACGCTAAGAAATTTATATCTCGGTACGAGGTTGGTTGAGTTTTTCCCGATATGGGAAATTGAGCAGGTTTTAGTGCTCGGATTGTGGTTTTGATAAATCACGGTTGACGATTTTAGTTGTTAAAAGTGATCCATTGGGAAGAATTGTCTAGGAAAGTTCGTATTGGGACTTGAGTGAGGATCGTTGAGTAGGTTCGGATTGGTTAAGTGGAGAAGATCACGAGGACGTGATCGAGTTTAAGTGGGAGAGAGTTGTAAGACCCAAATATTTATTGTACATAATGTATTTATGGTGTACGATGCGTGTATGAAGTGTACGTGTTGCTTGCTCGAACGTCGAAGGAAACTGGACGTTGTCCGAAGTGACAAGGTGTGTACGTATCTTTTCAACCCCAAATAAAGTTTGAGTTGATGTTTCAAAGCCTTACCATTGGATAGAATATCTTATTACGTTTCCAACGATATTTGATTCATCGAAAACGGAGTTACGGTCGAAAAGTTATGGCCAAAACAAGTTGCTGAAACCTGTTTTGGGCTCGACCACAATTTCCAGTTATTTGGAGCGGCGCTCCACCTTCTGGCACGGCGCGCCGATTGCTGCAGAGGCAATTTTCAGCCTTTTTAAAAGGTTTAAATGAGGGGTACTTTGGTCTTTTCAATTAGGGTCGGTTTGGGGTCATCAAGACTGACCTAGAACTCCATTGGAGCTCATTTTCACTCATCAAACACTCTCATCTTCAAACCCTAGAGTGAGAGGAGAGTTTTAGAGAGAGAGAGTGTGACGCCCCGTACTAAATCATCATGTACGGACCATCAACAACAGGATCATTACAAGGTTAAATACTATATGCATTTTCAAAACAGAGTTTACATTCATAAATAAAAGTGACGTCATAACATACGTCAATTGTTTTACAAATCAAAAGTATGCTTCACTAAGTAGAAGCATTAAATAAGTGTACGTGACCATAATGGTCGTTACATAACATAAGTTCATAAGTAAAAAGTTTGAATGCAACATAAGTAGTCATGCGATAACAACTCTAGGCAGCGGGTTCTACAGCACGACTAGTAAGATAGCGGAAGCGACTTCAAACACCTGAGAAAATACATGCTTAAAAAGGTCAACACAAAGGTTGGTGAGCTATAGTTTAAGTATAACAGTAATGTAAGTAGGCCACGAGATTTCAGTGCTACAACGAGCGTTTCAAAAGTATGTAAAAGTATATGCTTAACCGTGGGCACCCGGTAACTAACTTAACGTTTAATGTACCCCCTTAAAGTGCACTTGGCAAGTGCGTATAACCTCGAAGTATTAAACACTCGTTAAATGCTAGCGCTACTAGCCCGAGTGGGGATGTCAAACCCTATGGATCCATATCTAAGATTCGCGTTCACGGTTCAAAAACCAATGATTAAACGTTACCGAGCTAAAGGGAATGTTTCTGCCGTTATATAACCCACACATATATAAAGTTTATGTACTCGTGCCTAGTATGTAAAACATAAAATCCGCATGTATTCTCAGTTCCCAAAATAAGTTAAAGTAAAAAGGGAATGCTATAACTCACAATGATTAGTAGTAATGGTAAGGTAGTAGTCGGAAAGTGGTGTGCAAGTAACGGTCCAAACGTCCTCAACCTAAGTCAAATAGCACTAAGTCAATAAGTCGTCTCAAAAGGTTTACAAGTACGTAATTAAGGTCATAAGGGTCATCATCAATCATCATTAAACAAAAGGTAACAAGTAAGACTCGTTTATGAAAGTCGTTTAAAACAAAGGCTAACTTCGGTCAGTCACCACGGCCTCTACCCTTACTGAATTAAGGTGAGACCAGTGGTCATGGCTCCGTCTATAAGTCCCTTAAGTGTGGTAAAATTTACAGAAGCAAACTCGTCTTGGTTTGACCGTGGCGACGGTCTAAGTGCGAGTAGGTCAGAAATTTCTGCACAACGTTAAAGGACATGGTAACGATCGGAGGGCCGTAAATCCTAAACCGTAACTCGGATTAAGACGAGTCCTATATGAAAAGTTATCTACTCGAAAAGTTCTATCTAAAAATCAAGGTTAGAACAGCCCAGGTCTACTGGTATGTTCCAGAAGCATCAGGTCAGTAGGTTTTGGACAGAACAGTGGGTTTTGGAGAGTTCCGGTTGTCTCGGTGCTTGATGTTCATCACGGTTCTCATCCTTGATGCGTATAGCTTCAAGTGTACAACTCGTTGATGTGTTAACATCATTTTGACCAAGGTTTGTCCATCATAACTCAAGTGCAAGTGTTGTAAGTGTTTGATGAACCAAGGTTACATGTAAGTTTATGAACAAGTTCATGAACACTAAGAAAGATCACAACCAAGTGTTGGATCCATGATACTTGCACCAAAGTGTAAGCTCTTGTTGGTTTCATGTCCTTGTTCAAATGTGTAGTAAGCAACTAAAAATAAAGAAAATGAATGATAAGCCTAAACCAACCATGAAGGTGGTATTCTAGTAACATACAACAAACAAGAACACAAGTAACAATTATAAAGATTATAAACTTTAAATCTTTTGAAACAAAATATGTAGAACATAACTAGATAGATTATGTTCTTGGATGTTCTTGATAATACAAGATATTATGAAGAATCAAAACTAAGAAGTTTGATCTTGTAACATGAAAGTAAGTAAGTAAACAACTTAGTATCTTACAAGTAATTAACTTTAAACAAGAACAAGTAACAAAAGTTTTAACAACAAAGATTGATGATGATTATGTGATGTAGAAATCAGTTTTTACCAACAAAGAAAAGAAGAAAAGAAGTTGTTACTTACAAGAAAGAAAGAAGAACTTGAGAGAAAGATAAGAGAAAAGATGAAGCAAGTAAAGTGAGTGTGTTTGAGAAATGAGTGAGCAAGTAATATGTGAATGAAAAATGAAACTAAAATGCCCATTCTATGGCCTAAGGGCCACGAAATTCTGCAGCAAAAAGGAGGGAAGAGGTTTGTTTTATGGTTACATGCATGTTAAAGTCACAAAAGTTGGATAATAGAAGGGTTTACATAGGAAGGGTGCAAGTAACAAGATTCCATACAACTAACTAACTAGTTCATTTTTAAAAGTGATGCTTACAAGTGTAAATATGGGCTAGTTAATCCAATAAGGTTGTAGAGTGGGCTAACATGTCCATTAATACTAATAAAAGCCCAAGTTTCATGTAAGTAACAATTAAATCCAATTAAAGCCCAAGTAATTAACCAACAACCTTAGTTAATTAAAATGATTAATAAACTTAATCATGAATGTAAATAATACTTGAAAATATTATTCGTGAAGTTTCGTGTGTCACAAAGACGTTTCGGGCACTTAAAAGTCAAGTACGGGCAATTAAAGCAACATGTAAATGTAATAACATACATTCGTTTAATCAAGCGTATTAATAATAATAATTATTAATAAATAACGTTGGTAAAACCAGGGTCGTTACATTACCCACCTGTTAAAGAAAATTTCGTCCCGAAATTTTAAGCTGAAGTAGATGGAGGAGTCGGGAAAAGATGAGGATATTTCCGCATCATTTGATCTTCTCGTTCCCAAGTAAACTCAGGTCCTCGTTTGGCATTCCATCGTACTCGTACAATCGGAATCTTGTTGCGTTTCAAAGTTTTGATCTCACGATCCATAATCTCAACAGGTTCCTCCACAAAGTGGAGTTTGTCATCAATAGTAAGTTCTTCCAAAGGTATGATGAGTTCGGGTGCAGCAAGACACTTCTTCAAGTTTGACACATGGAAGGTAGGATGAACTGAGCTCAATTGTGCCGGTAGATCCAAACGGTATGCAACTGGTCCAACACGTTCCAAGATCTCGAAAGGACCAATGTATCGTGGGTTCAACTTTCCACGTTTTCCAAAACGGATCACACCTTTCCAAGGTGCAACCTTCAACATTACACGATCACCAACATTAAATTCAAAGTCTTTCCGTTTAAGATCGGCATAGCTCTTTTGGCGATCACGGGCAGTCTTAAGTCTAGCTTGGATCTGAGCGATCTTCTCCGTGGTTTCGTGAACTACCTCGGGTCCGGTGATTTGCTTTTCGCCTACTTCGGCCCAACAAATAGGAGATCGGCACTTACGACCATACAATGCTTCAAAAGGTGCAGCATTAATGCTTGAGTGATAACTGTTATTGTACGAGAATTCGGCGAGTGGCAAATGCCTTTCCCAGGCCTTTCCAAAATCAATGACACATGCACGCAACATGTCCTCCAAGGTCTGAATCGTTCGTTCACTTTGCCCGTCAGTCTGAGGATGATAAGCAGTACTCATGTCAAGACGAGTTCCCATGGCTTCTTGCAAAGAACGCCAAAATCTGGAAGCAAAACGGGGATCGCGATCGGAGATGATTGATAAAGGTACACCATGACGAGATACAACCTCTTTGATGTACAGCTGAGCAAGTCTTTCCATTGTATCAGTTTCCTTCATCGCTAGGAAGTGTGCAGATTTGGTGAGGCGGTCAACAATAACCCAAATAGTATCGCATCCGCCCACCGTCTTCGGCAGCTTAGTAATGAAATCCATTGTGATCCTTTCCCACTTCCATTGTGGGATTTCCGGCTGTTGAAGTAACCCAGAAGGTCTCTGATGCTCGGCTTTAACCTTTGAGCAAGTCAAACACTTACCAACATAAGTCGTAACGTCCTTCTTAAGATTCGGCCACCAATACTGTTCTTTAAGGTCGTGGTACATCTTACCTGCACCGGGGTGAATCGAATATCTCGATTTGTGTGCTTCATCAAGTATCAGGCTTCGTAGATCTCCATAGTAAGGTACCCAAATTCTTCCGGCATAACATCGGAGTCCAGACTCTCTAACCTCGAATCGAGAGACAAGTATGTTCAAATGCTCGTGAGATATGTTCTCCTCCTTGAGAGCCTCAACTTGGGCTACTCTGATCTGGTTGTTGAGGTTCGAATGGATGGTGATGTTCAGAGCCCTAACACGGAGAGGTGCCGTCCTCTCCTTTCGGCTTAAAGCGTCAGCTACAACATTGGCCTTGCCAGGGTGATAACGGAGTTCACAATCGTAGTCGTTGAGCGTCTCGATCCATCGACGCTGTCTCATATTCAATTGCTTCTGATCGAAGATGTGCTGGAGACTCTTGTGATCGGTGAAGATAGTGCTCTTAGTTCCATACAAATAATGTCTCCACAATTTGAGTGCAAAGACAACGGCTCCAAGTTCAAGATCATGTGTAGTGTAGTTCCGCTCGTGAATCTTCAATTGGCGGGAGGCATAGGCAATAACCTTTGATCGTTGCATCAGTACACAACCAAAACCACTCTTCGATGCATCGCAATAAACAACAAAGTCGTCACTGCCTTCAGGAAGTGATAGGATAGGTGCGGAGGTTAACTTCTTCTTCAAAATTTGGAATGCTGATTCGTGTGTGGGTTCCCAAATGAACTTCTTGCCATTGTGAGTCAGTGCGGTCAAAGGACGCGCAATCAGAGAAAATCCTTCGATAAACCTTCGATAATAACCGGCGAGACCTAGAAACTGGCGAATATGCGTTGGAGTAGTGGGGGTCTCCCACTTGCTGATGGCTTCAATCTTGGCGGGATCAACTTTGATACCCTGGTCGCTCACAACATGACCCAAAAACTGCACTTCCTTCAACCAAAATTCGCACTTGGAGAATTTGGCGTAAAGTTGCTCTTGTCTTAAGAGTTCAAGCACTAGCCGAAGGTGTTGCTCATGTTCTTCTTCGCTCTTAGAGTAGATGAGGATATCATCTATGAAGACGATAACAAACTTATCCAAGTAAGGCTTGCAGACACGATTCATGAGATCCATGAACACGGCAGGTGCATTTGTCAAACCGAATGGCATTACGAGGAACTCATAATGACCATAACGGGTCCTGAATGCAGTTTTCATCACGTCACTTTCCTTCACCCTCAGCTGGTGGTATCCGGATCGCAAATCGATCTTTGAATAAACGCTCGATCCTTGTAGTTGATCAAAAAGATCATCAATTCGTGGAAGAGGATATCGATTCTTGATAGTCAATTTGTTGAGTTCACGGTAGTCGATACACATACGGAAGGATCCATCCTTCTTCTTTACAAACAACACAGGTGCGCCCCAAGGCGAGAAGCTTGGTTGGATAAACCCTCGATCTAATAGCTCTTGTAGTTGACTCTGTAATTCTTGCATCTCGGAGGGTGCGAGTCTATAAGGTGCGCGAGCTACAGGTGCAGCTCCTGGCACTAAGTCAATCTGAAACTCTACTGCTCTCTGCGGCGGTAATCCAGGCAATTCCTCTTGGAAGACATCAGAAAATTCGTTCACAATTCGAACGTCGTTCACGTTCTTCACCTCAGTTTCTACCGCTTTCACATGTGCTAGGACAGCAAAGCGTCCCTTCTTCATAATCTTTTGCGCTTTCACGCAACTAATGAGATTCAACTTCGAGGTACATCTCTCTCCATAGATAACCAGTGGTTCGCCATCTCCTTGTGGTATGCGAAGTGCTTTATCTCCACAGATAACATCGGCCTTCATCTTGCTCAACCAATCCATACCGACGATCGCGTCAAAACTTCCCAGTTTGATAGGTATCAAATCAATTTCGAAATCTGCACCAGCTATGTTGATAATAGCTCCACGACTAATATGGTCAACCTTTTCAAGTTTTCCATTGGCTACCTCGACAAGCATACTTTCCTTCAAAGGAACTAACGACCAATCTAACTTATCACAAAAATGTCTACACACATAGCTCCTATCGGCACCAGTATCAAATAGGACAGAAGCTAAAAGATTGTTGATCTTGAATATACCTGTCACCAAGTCGGGGTTGTCGCGAGCGTCCCTTGCATTAACATTGAAGGCTCTAGCACGTGGTGGTCCGCCATCCTTACGCTTGTTAGGACACTCGTTTCTGAAATGGCCCGTCTTTCCACATTCATAACACTTCTTAGGCCCATTGTTGTTGTGGTTTGGCTTCACATTCAAAGTGGTAACCTTGCAATCCTTGCCAACATGTCCAGATCGTTGGCACTTCTCACAGATAACATTGCAATACCCAGTGTGGTGCTTGTAGCACCTATTGCATTGTGGTAAGGTTCCTTTGTAGTTCGGATTGGTGCGGTTGTTGTTGTTGGGGTTGGTGTTGTTGTTGTGTATGTTGTTGTTTTGCCTAAACCCTTCATGTCGCTTTGCCGGGTTTTGATCATAGTTCCTACCCCTGTTGTTGTTGTGGTTGTTGTCCCATTTCCTCTTTTCACCACTAACAGTTTCGAACTTAGCCTTCTCCGGCTCGTCAAGGATGATTTGATTCAAGAGAGTATGCGCCATGCGCATTGCTTCGGGAACACTTGGTGGTTTGGATGAGGTAACATTACCCTTGATGGACTTAGGAAGTCCCGAGAAGTATTTCTCCAAACGCTTAAATTCGGGGGTGACCATGGTTGGACACATAAGAGCCAATTCCAAAAACCTACGGTTGTAGCTGTTAAGGTCGTTCCCTACGGTTTTCAATTGCATAAATTCGATTTCCATCTTTTGAATCTCGGTTCTCGGACAGTATTCCTCGATCATAGCACATTTAAATTCTTCCCAAGGCGTAGCATACGCCTCATCAATTCCTTTCGCTTGGGCCATGGTATTCCACCATGTGAGCGCGCCATCAGACAGCGTGCAAGATGCAAATTTCGTTTTGTTAGCCTCAGAACAGTTGCTAACCCTGAATACCGATTCCAACTTTTCGAACCATCTGGTGAGACCGACGGGTCCCTCAGTGCCACTGAAGTAGTGTGGCTTGCAGTTTTGAAATTCCTTGTAAGTACACCCATCTCGGACGACAGGTGGATTGACAGGCGGTGGTGGTGGAACTTGGGGTTGTCTTTCAGCTAGTGCAGCAGCGACTCGCTCGTTAATCATTTCCTCAATTTGTGCCGCGGTGGGGATAGATCTCCCGTTGGCCATGATGTTCTATACAAACATTTTGACTCAAGTCAAAATCCATTATGCAAATAATAATAGTACATTATATAACAACCAACATGAAAACAGCACAACACATGTTGATTAAATAACGCAAGCAGATATAGGTACCACAAAACCATGAGATGATAACGTAAATAGAACACTTGCGCAAGAAGTAAGCAACACAGATTCCATTCATTAATGATAATAAGTTCATACATTACAATAAGTTCGTACATTACATAAGTGAAATATGAAATTACAAAAGAGATTACAATACAGAATCTAGTACAAAGTCCTACGGCGATGGTGGGTACAAGATGTCCAAAACATGAGCCAACTGCTCCTCGAGCTCAGTAACTCGAGTCTGGAGAATCTCAATCTCCCGCCTCATTTCCTCATTAGAGGAACATGGTGGGGCAGGTGGTGCTGGCGGTGCAAGTGGAGCCGGTGGTGCTGAAGTGGATGGTCCAGCTCTGGGTGGAGACGGTAATATCAGAGGGTCGGCGGGGTACGGCACCAGCCGTTTACGAGCAGTGACCCTACGACGCCGACCATAAGCGTCAGTGACAGTACGACCAGGAATTATGCCAGCGAAGCGATACCGCTTCTTCGGCGGGGTAGAAGGTGCCTGAATCGGTCGGTCAGCGGGATCCTCCTCATCACTGGAGTCGTCAGATGAGGTGTCGTCTGAAGAAGCATCGGTGGAAGAACCGTCGTCTGAATCATGCGGTGGTGGTGCGGGTGGCTCAACATATCCGAAAGCGGCCAACATCTGTCGGTGTCGGCCTGGCGTGATCACGGCTAAGCGGCCGTCGGCAGTGCGTCGGCAAGGTGTGCGCCAGTGATTACGGAAGGGTCCTTCCCCGAACTCCGCGGGGATCTCCATGCCACCAATGCGAGCCAGTTGCCTCAGGGGCCTGGAAGAAGACGCCGGGATAGGCACACTAGAGCTAGCTCCAGAACTAGAGGCGCCGGGGTCGCCAGTGGGTGTCGGGGCCGGAATGTCAGCAGCAGCAGCAGCAGCAGCAACAGGTGCAGCAGTGGGAGGAACAACGGGGCCTGAGCCGCTCGGGATGTCAGTAGGTGGAACGTCCGACATCTGAACTAGGAAAAATAAATTTTCCATGTCAGTATGTCATAAAGCAAGCAAATAATAGGCCAACAGTTTAATTCATGTATAACAATAAGTAGCATGGCAATATCAGTAATCGTACGAAACTAGCATGCAATCGAAAGCAAGTAATAGCATGCAGTAGTGAAATCACGTAGTAGCATACGGCATATAGCAGTAACAGTAAGCAGCAGCATGCAGTAAGTTCAGCGGAAACAAGTAAACTAACAAGTTGTAGATTAGCCCTATTAGTGAATCCTACTCGGGTCGGTCTTAGACTCACTAATGCATCCTAATTCCCTACAACCAATGCTCTGATACCAAATGTGACGCCCCGTACTAAATCATCATGTACGGACCATCAACAACAGGATCATTACAAGGTTAAATACTATATGCATTTTCAAAACAGAGTTTACATTCATAAATAAAAGTGACGTCATAACATACATCAATTGTTTTACAAATCAAAAGTATGCTTCACTAAGTAGAAGCATTAAATAAGTGTACGTGACCATAATGGTCGTTACATAACATAAGTTCATAAGTAAAAAGTTTGAATGCAACATAAGTAGTCATGCGATAACAACTCTAGGCAGCGGGTTCTACAGCACGACTAGTAAGATAGCGGAAGCGACTTCAAACACCTGAGAAAATACATGCTTAAAAAGGTCAACACAAAGGTTGGTGAGCTATAGTTTAAGTATAACAGTAATGTAAGTAGGCCACGAGATTTCAGTGCTACAACGAGCGTTTCAAAAGTATGTAAAAGTATATGCTTAACCGTGGGCACCCGGTAACTAACTTAACGTTTAATGTACCCCCTTAAAGTGCACTTGGCAAGTGCGTATAACCTCGAAGTATTAAACACTCGTTAAATGCTAGCGCTACTAGCCCGAGTGGGGATGTCAAACCCTATGGATCCATATCTAAGATTCGCGTTCACGGTTCAAAAACCAATGATTAAACGTTACCGAGCTAAAGGGAATGTTTCTGCCGTTATATAACCCACACATATATAAAGTTTATGTACTCGTGCCTAGTATGTAAAACATAAAATCCGCATGTATTCTCAGTTCCCAAAATAAGTTAAAGTAAAAAGGGAATGCTATAACTCACAATGATTAGTAGTAATGGTAAGGTAGTAGTCGGAAAGTGGTGTGCAAGTAACGGTCCAAACGTCCTCAACCTAAGTCAAATAGCACTAAGTCAATAAGTCGTCTCAAAAGGTTTACAAGTACGTAATTAAGGTCATAAGGGTCATCATCAATCATCATTAAACAAAAGGTAACAAGTAAGACTCGTTTATGAAAGTCGTTTAAAACAAAGGCTAACTTCGGTCAGTCACCACGGCCTCTACCCTTACTGAATTAAGGTGAGACCAGTGGTCATGGCTCCGTCTATGAGTCCCTTAAGTGTGGTAAAATTTACAGAAGCAAACTCGTCTTGGTTTGACCGTGGCGACGGTCTAAGTGCGAGTAGGTCAGAAATTTCTGCACAACGTTAAAGGACATGGTAACGATCGGAGGGCCGTAAATCCTAAACCGTAACTCGGATTAAGACGAGTCCTATATGAAAAGTTATCTACTCGAAAAGTTCTATCTAAAAATCAAGGTTAGAACAGCCCAGGTCTACTGGTATGTTCCAGAAGCATCAGGTCAGTAGGTTTTGGACAGAACAGTGGGTTTTGGAGAGTTCCGGTTGTCTCGGTGCTTGATGTTCATCACGGTTCTCATCCTTGATGCGTATAGCTTCAAGTGTACAACTCGTTGATGTGTTAACATCATTTTGACCAAGGTTTGTCCATCATAACTCAAGTGCAAGTGTTGTAAGTGTTTGATGAACCAAGGTTACATGTAAGTTTATGAACAAGTTCATGAACACTAAGAAAGATCACAACCAAGTGTTGGATCCATGATACTTGCACCAAAGTGTAAGCTCTTGTTGGTTTCATGTCCTTGTTCAAATGTGTAGTAAGCAACTAAAAATAAAGAAAATGAATGATAAGCCTAAACCAACCATGAAGGTGGTATTCTAGTAACATACAACAAACAAGAACACAAGTAACAATTATAAAGATTATAAACTTTAAATCTTTTGAAACAAAATATGTAGAACATAACTAGATAGATTATGTTCTTGGATGTTCTTGATAATACAAGATATTATGAAGAATCAAAACTAAGAAGTTTGATCTTGTAACATGAAAGTAAGTAAGTAAACAACTTAGTATCTTACAAGTAATTAACTTTAAACAAGAACAAGTAACAAAAGTTTTAACAACAAAGATTGATGATGATTATGTGATGTAGAAATCAGTTTTTACCAACAAAGAAAAGAAGAAAAGAAGTTGTTACTTACAAGAAAGAAAGAAGAACTTGAGAGAAAGATAAGAGAAAAGATGAAGCAAGTAAAGTGAGTGTGTTTGAGAAATGAGTGAGCAAGTAATATGTGAATGAAAAATGAAACTAAAATGCCCATTCTATGGCCTAAGGGCCACGAAATTCTGCAGCAAAAAGGAGGGAAGAGGTTTGTTTTATGGTTACATGCATGTTAAAGTCACAAAAGTTGGATAATAGAAGGGTTTACATGGGAAGGGTGCAAGTAACAAGATTCCATACAACTAACTAACTAGTTCATTTTTAAAAGTGATGCTTACAAGTGTAAATATGGGCTAGTTAATCCAATAAGGTTGTAGAGTGGGCTAACATGTCCATTAATACTAATAAAAGCCCAAGTTTCATGTAAGTAACAATTAAATCCAATTAAAGCCCAAGTAATTAACCAACAACCTTAGTTAATTAAAATGATTAATAAACTTAATCATGAATGTAAATAATACTTGAAAATATTATTCGTGAAGTTTCGTGTGTCACAAAGACGTTTCGGGCACTTAAAAGTCAAGTACGGGCAATTAAAGCAACATGTAAATGTAATAACATACATTCGTTTAATCAAGCGTATTAATAATAATAATTATTAATAAATAACGTTGGTAAAACCAGGGTCGTTACAGAGAGAGCTCCAACTGGAGAAGAAGAAGGGTGTTTCGGGTCAAACCTCGGGTATTAAAGTTGTTCTACTCGTCAACGACATCATTTTGGCGGTATTGGTAAGTTCTAACTCCGAATTATATTTGTTAGATTTGATATTCAAGTTAGGGTTTGAGTTTGATTTGTAGTGAAACCCTCTTAGATGATGAAATGGGTTTATGGTGACTAGTTATTCTTGTCACTTGGCGGGTTTTGGGTTGGTTGACGATTTGGCCTTGATTAGGCTTTAATCTTGAGTTTAATCACTAGGTTTAGTGATTATGAAAGTGTTGGAATCACTTTAGGTGAATTTGGGTTGACTAATTTTGACTTGAGTCAAAATTAGGATTTGGTGATGATTATGACCCAATTGTCGATTTAATATGGTTTATAAACATAAAATTGATTAAGTTGAAGTATAAAACCGAGTTAAATATGTTTTGGTATCAAAACTCGCTAATGGCGCGATGTTGACTCCTTTGGGTCAAAATTAGGGTTTAAGTGTCATTTTGGGCAAGATAGGTGTTTAACACCTATGATTGGGTTTGATTGGCATATTAGGACCATTCTCACTTGTGTTAGTGATTATTGGTTAGTTTGGGCGCGGTTTGTGCTTGAAAGTGCATTTGGGTCAAAATTGCACTAGTTGTCAATTTGGGTTGATTTGTATATCCACCCTAATTGTGTTACTTGTTATGTGATAAATGGATTAGGTACATTCAATCGGCGATTGCGGATTATTCGGTTGCATTCTTCAAGGAGACAAGGTGAGATATTTATACATGTATGTATGTGGTTTATTTACTCGTACGCGATGTGGGCCTTTGGTGCCACATCGTAAGTAGAGGGCGTTATGTCACAAGACGGTGACATATTTGTTGGTATGATGGGATGGGAACTACAAGTCGGTAGTGTCTCGACAGGTTATTCACAAGTCAGTGACACCTCATAGTGGTTCACGGGGCGGTGACCCTTAGTAGTTAGTTGGTGTTCCACAAGTCGGTGTCACCATAAGTCGGGGAAGTGATTCACGAGTCGGTGACACTTCATAGTGTTCACAAGCCGGTGACACTAGGTGGTGCTTCACAAGTCGGTGATGCCACATGGAGGTTCACAAGTCGGTGACCCATATGTATTGATGGGGGTTCACAAGTCGGTGATACCCTTGGGTGATTCACAAGTCGGTGACACCCTATAGTGTTCACAAGTCGGTGACACTTAGTGGCGCTTCACAAGTCGGTGATGTCACATGGCGTTCACAAGTCGGTGACCCATAGATATTGGTGGGTAGTTCACAAGTCGGTGACACCCTTTGATGAGTCACAAGTCGGTGACAACATACGAGTGAGACTCGACGTTATTGGTCGTCTACAAGTCGGTAGTGCCATAGTGGGGAACAGTTTGTTATATTTATGCATTATTGTGATTTAGTATATTATTGTGGCGATTTATATACTAACGTTGTTGCTAGTCGTATGTTTGGTGTTGCTAGCTCGTTTACGCATTTTATTTGCATGGTATTGTAAGTGGATGCGTGTAGGTTAATTACATATGTATATGTATAAGTATTGCATTCACTAAGCGTTAGCTTGCCCTCTCGTTGTTGACTTTTTTTATAGATTGCATGGATGCGGAGGCTCGGGTAAGTGGGGACTAGTGGACTTGCGTAGTTACTTTAGAAGGCTTGCTTTTGGATTGATTAGGATTGGGTAGCGTATCCCCAATCGCCATGCTCGGCCTTTATTTTATATTACAAATCATGTGGTTGAAAACTTGTATTTTCGTACGAAAGTCGTAAAACGGCCGATGTGGGCCCGGTCTTCGTAAAACTAATTTTATTAATGGGATGTGTTAGTTCTACATATATTAATGTATGGTTAAAAGCGTTTTGTCTAAATACGTCGGGAAGTGGTCAAACATTTTTGCATTTCATGACTTTTTGGACAGGCCACGTTGGCGCGCCGCGCGGCCATTTGGCGCGCCGCGCCATATGCTGTTCCAGCAAAAAAAAATTAATTGATATTTCCGTGTGATCGTTTGTATTACGGGTTGGGATGTTACACATACGAATATGTATGTGTATATATTTGTGCTTAGAATATATGCATGTATAAGTATATGCATGGGTCTTTGTTGATGTTAAGTCTTGTGAGACTAAAAGATGAAGTTTAGACGTGCATAGGAAGTGTGAACAAGGTGTACAAGTTGAATAAATCGTTAAGTTGTGTAAAGTTGTCGAATGGGTCAGTTGAAGGCCATTGCCGCGCTGCAGAAGCCTTTGTCGCGCCGCGACATTGAACTCAAAACAAAGTCAGGAGGCCTGTTAAACAGGTCGAAATATCTTTGTATTGTCGCGCCGCGAGAATAGGGGTCGCGCCGCGACCACCTGTGCAATCTGACTCCGAATCTGGTTTTTAAAAGGGTAAATTTGAGGGTATAATCGTCTTTTCGCGTATAGATCTGATGGAGACTTTAAGTCTCAGCTACTTATCCTCTATTATCCATTTCTTTTCCTTTTTCTTTCTCTAATTTCTCTCAAAACTTAAAAACCCATTTGATTTCAAGTGAGATTTGAGAGTGGAGATTTGTGAATCAAACCTTGGAGCAAGAATTAAAATTGTTCTCCTTGTTCTTAGCTACAAGTGGGTAGTGTTGGTAAGTTTTAACTCTATGTTTGAGTTTTAATTGGTTTATGCTAGGGTTTTGTTCATTTGGAACTTGTAAGACCCATTTGGGGGTAATATGGGTGGATTTGGGTTATATTGATGAAAGGAAACCCTAATTAGCTATAACCTAGGGTTTGGTCTTATGATTTGAGGTTGTAAGTGTTAAATGGTGTTGTTAGTCACTAATACACCTTTTAATTGATGAAAGAAGTATTAATGGGTAAGTTTGACTCGATTGTGAGTCTAAGTATTTTAAAATGGGTCAAATGATTACTAGTTGACCTAATTGGGTGAAATGGGTATGAAATACCCCAAGTTTGTGTTAGTTGAAGTTAGTAGACTTTAATTCACTAGCTTTAGTGATTAAAGTTGAGTCTTGGCCATTTATGGGTGGTTTTGGTGTAGTTGAGCCATTTAATGCAAATTGGGTCATTAAATGCTCAAGAGTGAGTAGTGTGGTTAATTCCACTAGTTGTGTATTGAATGTGTACTTATGTATTAGGTACTTTGCTAGAAGCATACAGAAGCATTAAATCATCACCGAAGTGTTAAGGTGAGTGGAATAATAATATGCGTGCATATATGATGTATTTATTTGTGTAGTATGAGTTGTGAAGTGTCGATGTGTTAAGACACCACTTCTCACGTGGCGAGTGAAGTGTCGATGTGTTAAGACACCACTCGGGAGTGAAGCATCGATGCGTTAAGATGCCACTTCGAGAGATGTAACGAGTGAAGTGTCGATGTGCTAAGACACCACTCGGGGTGAAGTGTCGAAGTGTTAAGGCACCACCCGGGGTGAAGTATCGAAGTATTAAGATGCCACCCGTGGGGTTAGTGTACGAAGTGTTAAGTGCACTAATGGTTGTTATGAACTTCGACGGTCCTTTAAATACCGTTCCCTCGTTCGATTGGTTAACCATGGTTGTGTGTGGATTGTAGCATATTATATTGTTTAATCTATATGCTATTGATATGCTAGCTCGTATGGTGGAAGGTTTAGTATTATACTTGTGATGGTATGATTATTTATATTGCTAGCATGTATGCGATAAATGCGTAAGTGATTGCAAGTAAGTAGGTTGTATATGTAATCGTATAATTGTTGCACTCACTAAGCATTAGCTTACCCCTCTCGTTGTTTATCTTTTTAGATGCAGGTGCGGATAAAGGGAAAGAGGTTGTTGGGCACTAGGTGTCCTTTGATGATGTTTCGTTAGAGCTTTTGGAAGTTGGCCTAACGTTTTGGGTAGTTTAGTCCCAAACTATGCTTGAAGTGTCGTTTGGATTATAAACTATCATTTGTAGTGGGTCGAACTTGTATTAAACCTAATTAATGGCCTTCGTGCCTTTGTAAACATTTAAATTGTGGTACGTTTTAAATGAAACTTGAGGAATGGTTTACATATTTTATTGGCGCGTAAATGTGTATTATTTAAAAAAAACTTATCGTACGGAATACGGGTTGGGTTGTTTCAGTAGTTGTTTTGTAAGTTGATCTATGTATGGATTTTTGAGCTAGATTGAGCTAGATTTTGATGAAGATGATGAAGAACACTTAGAACACTAAGAGAGGAATTGGGAGAGAGTAATTTGATGCATAAATTTGGAAATGAAAATGTGTTTGTGTGTGTCAACTTTCACGTGAACTAGGGGTGGCAATATAGTCTTCATTAGTTTGTAATTTTGTGAGATATTTCATGCTAAATGTTAAATGATGGTTCTCACATGTGTTGGTGACTCACAAGGGATGCTAAGAGCTGATCATTGGAGTGTATATACCAATAGTAAATACATTTAGAAGCTGTGTATTGTACGAGTATGAATACGGGTGCATACGAGTAGAATTGTTGATGAAAACGAATGAGGATGTAATTGTAAGCATTTTTGTTAAGTAGAAGTACTTTGATATGTGTCATTAAGGCTTTCAAAAGTGTATCAATACATATTAATACAATACATATATATACATTTTAACTGAGTCGTTAAGTCATCGTTTGTCGTTACATGTAAGTGTTGTTTTGAAACCTTTAAGTTAACGATCTCATTTAATGTTGTTAACTCATTGTTTATTATATCTAATGAGATGTTAAATTATTACATTATCATGATATTATGATGTATGAATATATCTTAATATGATATATATACATTAAAATGTCGTTACAACGATAATCGTTACATATATGTCTCGTTTCGAAAATCTTTAAGTTAGTAGTCTTGTTTTATATATGTAGTTCATTGTTAACATACTTAATGATATATATAATTATCATTTTATCATGTTAAAAGTAGTGTAACAATATCTTAATATGATCCATATGTATTTAGTAAGACGTTGTTATAACGATAATCGTTATATATATCGTTTCGAGTTTCTTAACTTAGTAGTCTCATTTTTATGTATATAACTCATTGTTAATATACCTAGTGAGATACTTACTTATCATAATATCATGTTAACTATATATATATATATATATATATATATATATATATATATATATATATATATATATATATATATATATCATCATATTATTTTTAAAAGTTTTAACGTTCGTGAATCGCCGGTCAACTTGGGTGGTCAATTGTCTACTTGAAACCTATTTCAATTAATCAAGTCTTAACAAGTTTGATTGCTTAACATGTTGGAAACATTAAATCATGTAAATATCAATTTCATTTAATATATATAAACATGGAAAAGTTCGGGTCACTACACGTGGCTACTCGGAACCGCAATAATCAAATCCACAAATGTCGTGTTGTATACCAAACACATTTGGGACGATCTTCCTCACGAAACCGATGATAGTGCGGATGGTTATTATACCGATTAATCGGTATCTAGTTTATGTACTAGTCTTTTTTTATGTAATCGTGTGTTTTTTTTATTTGTACTCGTTTTTTTTTTTTTTTTTTTTTTAATCGTAGTTTAATTTTAATGTAAGCGTATTTTTATTAATTTATGTAATCGGCTTTTTTATTATTTTTAATGTAATTCGTATTTTTTGTTTTGTTAGTTTATAAATGTTATATATGTTTATATATTAAGTTTTAAATAATAACAAAAAATGGGTAAAGTGTGGTGATGAAGTTTATGATTGTGGGTGTTTAGTGAAAGGAATGTGAAAGAAATGTTAAAGGGTTTGTGCTGATGTGGTGCTGATGTGCATGAAAGAAGTTCAGTGAAAGAACCCAACCATTCCATGTGGCCTAAGTGTTTGAAAAGTTTTCTACATTTTACATTTCTTGTACTTTATGTTTTTTTTTTTTAGTTGGGACCGGAGTGGTACTTACGTTAATTACAATATGTAATTATGTACTTCCGTTATTACGAAATGGAAGGTTGAGACATCTTGATTTTATTCCGTGCTCTTGGATTGTGGATTGAAAAGTTAGATGTGACTCTTGGTTGGCTTTATGGTAGGCAAGTTGGAAGGTCAAAGTCACGAAATTGACGTCCTAATCACTTGGACAACGAATCATCGATATATATATTTTTTTTACATATATGAAAGTTTATTTTCTATTTTTAGTCATGACATGTAAATGTAAATGAGTATGTTGAGATAATTTTTAATCTAAAAAACTTAGGGCATGCTTGGTATACATTTGTTTATAGCAATGGGAATGATAATGAAAATGATAATGATAATACTAAAGGAATACTATCAAAATTAAAAAGAAATTAGAAAAAAATAAAATGTAAAAATTGAAATAAAAAAATAAAAAAAAGTCTTGATGTTGTATAGTAGTGGTAGAGAAAAAAGTGGGAGAGTGGGGAATAATTCAATAGAGAGAGCATTCCTCCCATTTTGGTGAGGAATGGGGATTAACCATTTTAACGTAATGGAGATTCTCATTGCAAATAATCAAGCGATATCAATTATAATCAAAGTCATTTCTTATTGTTCATTACCACCAAGCATGCTCTTAAAGTTTTAAAAGCCTTTAGTAAACTTTTTATGGGTTTAAGATTTATGAAAAAACATGTTACATTATTTTTTTTTTTAGGGAAAATAGAAATAGAAATTAATATTACTACTTTTTTAAAAAAAGAAAAAAATATTATTGATAATTTTAATTGCAAGTACATTGTGTATCGGCCTTGCTCAATTCAATTATGTGGGCTGAGCCCAATTTACATCTTTGCTTACAGATTAAGTACAAAAATGAAGATGGCTTTGGGCTTGTTATAGATTATATACTTTGGATATACAAGTAGCCTTCTTGATTTACGCGTCGCTATATATCGGTTGCATTTAACTGACTCCGATACGATTGTTTGATGATGAAACGTAATAATTCAGATTTATTAGCCATTTGCCATTCCATCAAAGTTTTCTTTAATCGTTTGGATATTCAATTGAAAAACTTTTGAATTTGATTGTCGGATAAAATCATATTTGGCGACCAATCTTTTCTCTTATAAACTTTGAGAATCATGTTTTTCCATATTGTGTAGCCACATATTCATTTTGTTGCTTGCCAAATTAGTTTGTCCATCACGGTGTTCGCTAGACGTTGATGATCTGCGAATGCTTCATTGATGTTTGAGATGGATTGCGAATGACAGTTCCACAATTTTAGAATTAGTGACCAGATATTTGTTGCTTTGATGCATTTGATCAGAAAGTGTTAACAGTTTCAATGTTGTTGTTACAAAGAGGGCATAAGACGAATCTAAATCCATTCCTTGTTTGTCTAATTCGAATTTTGTTGGAATCCTTTTCAACAATGTACATCATATAAAGATGTCAACTTTTTGAGGAAACGTTTTTTTGCGTATTGTTTCCACGGTTGAAGTTGAATTAACAACTTTGAAGCTATCGATCGTTACTGCTAAAGCTTTGGTGCTAAAAATTCCCGTAGCATCCATGTTCGACTTCCAGGCATCACCTTTATCCGAAAGTTGCAATTAGTTGATTTAGATCCTGTAACTGATATAAAGCTCGGCCTCTGAGAGGCCAGATCCAATTCCAGATTCCTGTATGTAGTGGAGTCATTAGATTCACTCTATCCAAGACAGTAGTGCGTTTATTAGATTCCGCAATAAGTAGTCTTGCGTATTGAAGACTGTTGTTGCCGAGCAAGATATCTAGCCAAAAGCTGGTTGTATTCCCGTTTCTACAGTTTTCACGAACAAAGAAGTGAAGAGGATACACATATTGTCAACAGTATTGTCATTTTTTTTTATTTCCGACCAACTTGTATTACGAGATATTTCTCTAATGTTGTCGTTAGACTTCAAACCACCCCCATCCCCATTATATATATATATATATATATATATATATATATATATATATATATATATATATTGGTAGGATCAAGAGGGAAGTAACCAATCGGGGGAAGTGGGGGGAAGCAAAAACTTTTTTTTTTTCGTTTTTTGAAAAAACTTTGTTCACGAACATTATAGATGGGATGAAAATATGAAAATTTAGTAGAGACACTTTGTGATAAATGTTTTTATTTTGGCGGGAAAACGCTCGAAGAAGTAATATATAACAATTATCGTGTTTTTCGAGCGTATGTTAAGGTTTTAGCTATTGGGGTTTAGATATTAGGGTTTATAGGGTTTAGATATTAGGGTTTAGAAATTTAGGGTTTAGGGTTTAGATTTAGGATTTAGATTGAGTTTTTAACACGAATGGTTTAGAGTTTAGGGTTTAGGGTTTAGGGTTTAGGGTCCTAAACTCTAAATCGGGCTAAATTTTACTTCACAAAACATGAAAAAAACCGTTCATATTCTTCATGAACAATATTATCTTGAATGTTATTTTTGTCAATCGTTTTCCCGCCTAAATAATAACATTCATGACTAAGTGTCTCTTCTAAATGTTCATATTTTTGTGTGATCTTGATGCCGGAAAAAAATTCCAAAAAAACAAAAAAAAAAAATTTTTGCTTCCCCCCGATTGGTTACTTCCCCATTTATCCTGCCCATATATATATATATATATATATATATATATATATATATATATATATATATATATATATATATATATATATATATATTACCTTAACTCAAAAGCATTAGGTTCATTTTTAAAACGTTACCACCATTTACTTAATAAAGCGTTTTTTTTTTCTTTTCAAAAAGTGGACCAATCTTTAGTCCTCCATTAATATAGGATAACAAAACTCGGTCCCTTTTAACCCAAAATAACTTTTAATCAAGTTCATTGGCACCTAAAAGAAATTACGTCTGAGTGACTCAAGTACGTTGATAATACAACTTTGTGCACAGAATAAATAAAAGAAGTATATATGGATACTACAAAGCAATGATTTCACCATAGTAAGTCTTCCACCAAAGGAGATTGTTCTGACTTTCAGTCCGAGAACCTTTTCTTAAAATTTTCAACTATAGGTTGCCAGGCCAATGATTTGTTCATTTTAACACCGATTCATACGCCGAGATATATAAATGGCAATGAACCTGCCGAGTAGTCAATGCGTCTAGCTAGTGTCTCAACCTCCTCTTTTATGACCTCGATGCAATATAAATTACTTTTTTTGAAGTTGACTTTTAACCCTAATAGTTCTCCGAAGCATTTTAATAATTTAGCTATGTTTGAGACGTTGCATTTTGTGATTGAAATGTCCCGTTCATATTGATTATAAACGTTCCATATTAATTGATTTCGTTGCGAGGTTTTGACCTCTATATGAGACGTTTTTCAAAGACTGCATTCGTTTTTAAAACAAACAATAACCTTTATTTTATCAACAAGGTTAAAAAGACACCACCTAGATTATCAGAAATGATAATCTAAAAATATCACACTTACACACTACCAATACATATTGGTTTACAATATTAATATGTTACAACAAAGTAAATTTCGAATGCAGTTTTAAACAATATTATACAAGCATGCTGACTCCAAATCTTGTCCATATATTAGCATACAACATCGGAAGCTCTTAATAATCACCTGAGAATAAACATGTTTTAAACGTCAACAAAAATGTTGGTGAGTTATAGGTTTAACCTATATATTTATCAAATTGTAATAATAGACCACAAGATTTCATATTTCAATATACATCCCATACATAGAGATAAAAATCATTCATATGGCGAACACCTGGTAACCGACATTAACAAGATGCATATAAGAATATCCCCATCATTCCGGGACATCCATCGGACATGATATAAAAACTCGAAGTACTAAAGCATCCGCTACAACGAATGGGGTTTGTTGGGCCCAATAGATCTATCTTTAGGATTCGCGTCAATTAGTAGACTGGTTTACTAATTCTTAGGTTACCAAGTAAAAGGGGCATATTCGGCTTCGATCGTTCAACCATAGAAAGTAGTTTCATGTACTTGTGTCTATTTTGTAAAACATTTATAAAACTGCATGTATTCTCATCCCAAAAATATTAGATTTTAAAAGTGAGACTATAACTCACTTTCACATATTTTTACTTCGTCGGGAAGTAAGACTTGGCCACTGGTCAATTCACGAACCTATAACAAATATGTACATATATATCAAAGTATGTTCAAAATATATTTACAACATTTTTAATACATTTTAATGTTTTAAGTTTATTAAGTCATCTGTCCTCGTTAGTAACCTACAACTAGTTGTCCACGGTTAGATGTACATAAATAAAGCAATATATATTATCTCGAATCAATTCACGACCTCGTGTATACAAGCCTCAGGCTAGATCACAACTCAAAGTATATATAATATTTTGGAATCAACCTCAACCCTGTATAGCTAACTCCAACATTACAGCATATAGAGTGTTTATGGTTGTTCCAAAATATATATATATCTATATCTATCTATCTATATATATATATATATATATATATATATATATATATATATATATATATATATATATATATATATATATATATATGGGTCGATATGATATGTCAAAATATTATATTCGTGTCTATGGTATCCCAAGATTACATTAGAATACATGTATAATAAAATATGAGTTAGCTAGGATATGATTAATATAGATTTGTTACCAATTTTCACGTAGCTACAACAAGAAAAAATATCCAATCTTGTTTTACCCATAACTTTTTCGTTTTAAATCCGTTTTGAGTGATTCAAGTTGCTATGGTTTCATATTGAACTTAAGTTTATGAATCTAAACAGAAAAAGTATAAGTTTATAGTCAAAAGTATAGGTTACAAGTCGTTTTTATAAAGGTAGTCATTTCAGTCGAAAGAACGGCGTCTAGATGACCATTTTGGAAAACATACTTCCACTTTGAGTTTAACCATGATTTTTGGATATAGTTTCATGTTCATAAGAAAAATCATTTTCCCAGAAGAACAACTTTTAAATCAAAGTTTATCATAGTTTTTAATTAACTAACCCAAAACAGCCCGCGGTGTTACTACGACGGTGTATATCCAGTTTTACGGTGTTTATCATGTTTTCAGGTTTTAAATCATTAAGTTAGCATATCATATAGATATAGAACATGTGTTTAGTTGATTTTAAAAGTCAAGTTAGAAGGATTAACTTTTATTTGCGAACAAGTTTAGAATTAACTAAACTATGTTCTAGTGATTACATGTTCAAATCTTCGAATAAGATAGTTATACATATATGAATAGAATGATGTTATGAACATCATTACTACCTCAAGTTTAGTAGGTAAACCTACTGGAAATGATGAAAAAATAACTTGAGCTTCAAAGGATCTTTGATGGCTTGGAAGTTCTTGAAATAGAATCATGACACAAAAACAAGTTCAAGTAAGATTATAACTCGAATTAAGATAGTTATAGTTATAGAAATTGAATCAAAGCTTGAATATGAATATTACCTTAATTTAGAAAGATAACCTACTGTAAATAACAAAGGTTTCTTGATCTTAGATGATTGCTTGGAATGGATTAGGAAACTTGAAAGTAAACTTGTAAACTTGGAAGTGTTCTTGATGTGTTCTTGAGTAATTGTTTTTATGATGATTATAGGTAATAACCAAAGCTTGTATTTGATGATTTTTGCTGAAAAAATAGTAACTTAGACGTTTATAGAAGAGTGTGTGTGTTTTGAGAGAGAATTGGGAAGAAAATTGGAAGTGAAATGGAGTATGTGGTGAGTGGTGAAGGTGAGTGGGGTAAAAAGGAGTTCTTGTTTTTGTTTCCTTGCTCATAAGTCATGCTAGATGTTAAATGATGGTTCCCACATGGTTAGGTGACTCACATGGGCTGCTAAGAGCTGATCATTGGAGTGTATATACTAATAGTAAATACATTTAGAAGCTGTGTATTGTACAAGTACAAATATGAGTGCATACGAGTAGAATTGTTGATGAAAATGAATGAGGATGTAATCGTAAGAATTTTTTTAAGTAGAAGTACATGGATAAGTGTCTTGAAGTCTTTCAAAAGTGTATGAATACATATTAATACACTACATGTATATACATTTTAACTGAGTCGTTAAGTCATCGTTAGTCGTTACATGTAAATGTTGTTTTGAAACCTTTAAGTTAACGATCTTGTTAAATGTTGTTAACACATTGTTTATTATATCTAATGAGATGTTAAATTATTACATTATCATGATATAATGATGTATTAATATATCTTAATATGATATATATATATATACAGTTAAATGTCGTTACAACGATAATCGTTACATATATGTCTCGTTTCGAAATCCTTAAGTTAGTAGTCTTGTTTTTACATATGTAGTTCATTGTTATTATACTTAATGATATGTTTACTTATCATTTAACATGTTTATATATAGTGTATCAATATCTTAAAATGATTCATATGTAATTAGTAAGACGTTGTTATAACGATAATCGTTATATATACCGTTTTCAAGTTTCTTAATTCAATAGTCTCATTTTTATGTATATAACTCATTATTAAAATAATTAATGAGGTACATACTTATCATAATATAATGATAACTATATATATATCCATATGTATGTCATCATATAGTTTTTACAAGTTTTAACGTTCGTGAATCGCCGGTCAACTTGGGTGGTCAATTGTCTATATAAAACCTATTTCAATTAATCAAGTCTTATCAAGTTTGATTGCTTAACATGTTGGAAACACTTAATCATGTAAATATCAATTTCATTTAATATATATAAACATGGAAAAGTTCGGGTCACTACAGTACCTACCCGTTAAATAAATTTCGTCCCGAAATTTTAAGCAGTTGGAGGTGTTGACGTATCTTCCGGAAATAGGTGCGGGTATTTCTTCTTCATCTGATCTTCTTGTTCCCAGGTGCACTCGGGTCCTCTACGAGCATTTCATCGAACCTTAACAATTGGTATCTTGTTTTGCTTAAGTCTTTTAACCTCACGATCCATTATTTCGACGGGTTCTTCGATGAATTGAAGTTTTTCGTTGATTTGGATTTCGTCTAACCGAATAGTGAGATCTTCTTTAGCAAAACATTTCTTCAAATTCGTGCCGTGGAAAGTGTTATGTACAGCCGCGAGTTGTTGAGGTAACTCAAGTCGGTAAGCTACTGGTCCGACACGATCAATAATCTTGAATGGTCAAATATACCTTGGATTTAATTTCCCTCGTTTACCAAATAGAACAACGCCTTTCCAAGGTGCAACTTTAAGCATGACCATATCTCCAATTTCAAATTCTATATCTTTTCTTTTAATGTCAGCGTAGCTCTTTTGTCGACTTTGGGCGGTTTTCAACCGTTGTTGAATTTGGATGATCTTCTCGGTAGTTTCTAGTATTATCTCCGGACCCGTAATCTGTCTATCCCCCACTTCACTCCAACAAATCGGAGATCTACACTTTCTACCATAGAGTGCTGCAAACGGCGCAATCTCAATGCTTGAATGGTAGCTATTGTTGTAGGAAAATTTCGCTAACGGAAGGTGTTGATAAGGCTAAAAATGAACACATATTTCATTGCATTATCCCCCAAGAAAGACAAGATTTTAGTTGCAATTGTTCCATTTTCAAGTAATATTCGTTTATATTAAATAAGTGCGAAGACAAAAGGCGAAAACGACGAATTGAAGACAGAAAGGTCCAAAAAGCTAAAAAGTGCAAGATTCAATTAAAAAGGTTCAAATTATTGATAAAGAACGTCTAAAAATGACAAGAGTACAAGTTACAAAATGCAAAGTACACGATATAAAATTGTACGAAAGGACGTTCGAAAATCCGGAACCGGGACATGAGTCAACTCTCAACGCTCGACGCAACGGTGTAAAAATTACGAGTCAACTATGCACAAGAATAAAATATAATATTTAAATAATTCATAATAAGAATAATATTAAATAATAAAAAGTTGTTAATTGAGCATAGTTCAGGGGTCGTAAATGAAAATTCAATTTCAAAATTCGCCTATAAAAGGCAGTGTATTCGATCAATTTTAGGGACACCTTTTACATCTTTTTCTTTTCTTATATCTTTCTCTATCGTAATATTAATATAAATATTATAATAATAATTTTAATTTTAATCTTAAATTATAATAATAATAAGATTATGATAGAGAATGTTTTGAGTGTATAAGTCGAAATTCTGTCCTTGTAACGCTACGCTATTTTTAATCATTGTAAGTTATGTTCAACCTTTTTACATTAATGTCTCGTAGCTAAGTTATTATTATGCTTATTTAATCCGAAGTAATCATGATGTTGGGCTAATTACTAAAATTGGGTAATTGGGCTTTGTACCATAATTGGGGTTTGGACAAAAGAACGACACTTGTGGAAATTAGACTATGGGCTATTAATGGGCTTTATATTTGTTTAACTAAATGATAGTTTGTTAATATTAATATAAAGATTTACAATTGGGCGTCCCTATAAATTACCATATACACTCGATCGGACACGATAGGCGGGGTATTTATATGTACGAATAATCGTTCATCTAACCGGACACGGGAATGGATTAATAGCCACTAGAATAATTAAAACAGGGGTGAAATTATGTACAAGGACACTTGGTATAATTGATAACAAAATATTAAAACTTTGGGTTACACTCAGTCGACATCCTGGTGTAATTACTAAACAAAGTATTAAAATCTTGTTACAGTTTAAGTCCCCAATTAGTTGGAATATTTAACTTCGGGTATAAGAATAATTTGACGAGGACACTCGCACTTTATATTTATGACTGATGAACTGTTATGGACAAAAACCAGACGGACATATTAAATAATCCAGGACAAAGGACAATTAACCCATGGGCATAAAACTAAAATCAACACGTCAAACATCATGATTACGGAAGTTTAAATAAGCATAATTCTTTTATTTCATATTTAATTTCCTTTATTTTATATTTAATTGCACTTCTAATTATCGCATTTTTATTGTTATTATATTGCACTTTTAATTATCGTACTTTTTAATTATCGCAAGTTTATTTTATCGCACTTTTATTATTCACAATTTCATTATCGTTATTTACTTTATGCTTTAATTTAAGTCTTGTATTTATTTTTAATATTTTACATTTGGTTTTAACTGCGACTAAAGTTTTAAAATCGACAAACCGGTCATTAAACGGTAAAAACCCCCCTTTTATATAATAATAATACTACTACTTTATAGATATATATTTTTCTATTTTTCTATTTTGTGTGCGTTAAACTTCTCGAGCTTTCCCTGTGGAACGAACCGGACTTACTAAAAACTATACTATAATACGATTAGGTACACTGCCTATAAGTGTTGTAGCAAGGTTTAAGTATATCCACTCGATAAATAAATAAATAACTTGTGTAAAATTGTAGCATATTTAATAGTATTTCGTACTAAAAATAATACTATTTCGTACCCCATCCCTACAACATCAAGTATTTTTGGCGCCGCTGCCGGGGAGCGCCGAAGCGAAACGCTATATAAAAAAAAAGAAATCTAGACAACTAGTTACCTTATTTTAAGATATATTAAAAAAAAAAATAATTTAAAAAAGAAAAAAAAAATCTCGTTTTTTTAAAAAAAAAAAATTAAAAAAAAAAAGACATCTTCTTTTATCCCATATTTTTAAATCATCACCAATACTTGATTATATATTTTACACAAATTTCTCGCATTCGCAACCTGCACTTGTAACTCGTGACCGCGAGATGCCTAGAATCAACATTTAAGATTTACGGGAATACGTGTGTCAAATATAGATTTTGTTAAGATTTTAGCAACTGGTAAATTTTAATTGCTATCAATTCAATTATTTCTCTTTTTGAAACAATATAAGTAAAGTTTAAAATTAAAACTAAGTAGATTGATTTTTTTTTTCTTGCATCTGTCGTAACCCACCAACAATTACACAAGTAGTCCAACTTTTGTTTCTTGCTTTTGTGACTAGCACTGTACACCCTTGTTTCTTGTTTTAAAAAAAAATTAAAAAAAAAATTAAAAAAAAAAAAATTCACTAAGAGTAGTTTTCCTTACTAGTATTTGCCATAGTTATTTTTATTTTTAGATTTTTAGGCTTTGCCGTAAAATCCCTTAAGTGCTTATTCCTTAGACTAAGTTTTAGGTACTTTAGAATTTTGCGACGCCATTTTTCGCGCTATTTTCTTATTTTTATTTTTCGACGCGTTTACCTATGTATCAATTACAATTCCAATTAGTGATCTCCATTTGTAGCTTTAATTTTAAGATAGTGATCGTTATAAGGTTGGATTAACCGCGTGTTTACAAACCACTCTTCGTCTTTTTCATTTTTCGACACTTTTCGACGCGCACTCTTTTTCTCTCTTATTTCTCGCCATTCTAGTTTTTAGGACTTAGAATTTTTTCTACTTCTTCTCTAAATTTCTTAAAATTACGAAAATTTATTTTAAGTGGTTAAATTGATAGACATCAAAATTTTCTGGTTCGTAGTAATAGTTGGATTTGTACGTGGACCGGGTTATTGGAGCCAAACAGTACTCAATTATATTGAGACCAAACGAATCCTGCCCCTCTGCTGCATCTTTTGGCTATTCGAAACGTGGACAAAATCAGAAAAGTCTATTGATTGGATAACTTATATAATTTTTCTTTCATTTTTAAAAACTAATAGGATATTCAGTGAATGCACCGAGCAAGACGTTCACCACCTTTTGTACGTTCACCACCTGTAACTAGATCAAGACATTTAGCAAATATAACCGCCGTTGATTTTTCTTTAGAATCGTCATCCAGTAGACCAAGTACTTCAGTTTAAATTTCCGATAATCCATTTTTTGAACCCAACCTCACAATTGAGAATCCAGAGAATATTCAGGAACGGTTCGTAGATCCTGAACCATTAAACTTTCCTTCGGAGCCACCAATCATTCAAACAGAGATTGTTGAGGAACGAACCATTAAATCAGAATCCTCTAGTGATTCCGATTCAACAAATTCAATCATGGAAAATCTAGAACCTCTAAGTATGGAAGACCGAATGAGAGCTAAACGTACTGGCCAAGGTCATGCAATTACTCATCCAGACATTAATGCGCCAGATTATGAAATCAAAGGACAAATTCTACACATGGTGACTAATCAATGCCAATTTAGTGGTGCACCGAAGGAAGATCCAAATGAACATCTACGTACCTTTAATAGGATCTGCACACTATTTAAAATCCGAGAAGTGGAGGATGAACAGATATATCTCATGTTATTTCCCTGGACTTTAAAGGGAGAAGCCAAAGATTGGTTGGAATCGTTACCTGAAGGGGCGATCGATACATGAGATGTTTTAGTTGACAAATTTCTTAAACAATTCTTTCCTGCATCTAAAGCCGTAAGACTTCAAGCAGAAATTGTTACGTTCACACAGAAGCCAAATGAAACTCTATATGAGGCATGGACAAGATATGGAAAGTTGTTAAGAGGATGTCCGCAACATGGTTTAGACACCTGTCAAATAGTACAAATATTCTACCAAGGATGCGACATCACTACAAGGAAAGACATAGATATAGCAGCTGGTGGTTCTATTATGAAGAAAACCGAAACTGATGCTTACAAAATTATTGATAACACTGCTTCCCACTCACATGAGTGGCACCAAGAAAAAGATATCATTAGATCATCTAAAGCAGCTAGAGCCGATTCTAGCCATGACTTAGATTCCATTTCCGCAAAGATAGATGCTGTGGAGAGACGAATGGAAAAGATGACTAAAGATATTCACTCAATACGAATTAGTTGTGAGCAGTGTGGAGGACCACATTTGACAAAAGATTGTCTCAGTATTGAATTAACAATGGAACAAAGAGAGAATATTTCATACATAAACCAAAGGCCTGGAAATAATTATCAGAATAATTATCAACCGCCAAGACCGATTTACAATCAAAACCAGAATTATAACCGAAATATACCATACAATAACCAACAAGGTCCTACCAATCAACAAGTATCTAATAACAATTACAATCAGCAAAGACCTAATTTTCAAAACAAACCACCACAACAAACCGATGATAAAAAGCCGAATTTAGAAGATATGATGACGAAGCTAGTTGAAACTCAAACACAGTTTTTCACATCTCAGAAACAAACTAATGAACAAAATGCTCAAGCATTTAGAAATCAACAAGCTTCTATTCAAAATCTGGAACAAGAAGTAAGTAACCTAGCAAGATTAATAGGTGAAAGAAAACCGGGAAGTCTACCTAGTGATACAAATGCTAATCCCCGAAATGAAACAGCTAAAGCCATTACCACAAGAAGTGGTACAACACTTAAACCACCGGAAATACCTGTAACTTCTGATGAAACTATTCCTACTCCACAAGAACCACAACCTGATCAAGATAAGGAAAAAGAACCGGTAGTTGAAAAGGTTAATGAAGATAACACAGCTAAGGCTAAACCTTATGTTAAACCATACCAACCACCACTTCCTTACCCGAGTAAAATGAAGAAAGAGAAACTTGAAGCCGAGCAATCCAAATTCTTGGATATGTTTAAACAGATAAATGTAAATCTTTCTTTCATTGATGTGATTTCAGGAATGCCTAGATATGCTAAATTCTTGAAAGATCTGATCACGAATAGAAAGAAAATGGAAGAACTCTCGGCTGTTACTATGAATGCTAATTGTTCAGCAATACTGTTGAATAAGATACCAGTAAAACTATCTGATCCAGGAAGTTTCACAATTCCATATTTTCTGGGTAGTCTTAGTTCAATAGAAGCATTGGCAGACTTAGGTGCTAGTATAAATCTAATGCCGTATTCACTATACGCTAAACTTGACCTTGGAGAATTAAAACCAACCAGAATAAGCATACAACTAGCCGATAGATCAATAAAATATCCTAGAGGGATAATGGAGAACATGCTAGTTAAAGTTGGTACTTTAGTATTTCCAGTAGATTTTGTTGTTCTGGACATGGAAGAAGATTCTCAAGTTCCTCTCATATTAGGAAGACCATTCTTAAACACGGCTAAAGCAATGATAGACGTGTTCGGTAAGAAACTGACCCTAAGTATAGAGGATGAGAGTGTTACCTTTTTAGTTGATAGAGCAATGCAACAACCACAATCTGCAGATGATACATGTTATTATATTCAAACTATAGATGCACATGCAGAATTATTAGAAGAATTTCCAGAATTACAAGGAACAGGAGAATGTTCTTTAGGAGAAGGTAATGAACCAATTGATGAAGCTGAAATGTTAGCTACACTTATAGCTAATGGATATGAACCAACAACAGAAGAAATTCAAATGCTAAAAGAAGAAGACAGATATCGATATAAATCATCGATAGAAGAACCTCCGAAATTAGAGTTAAAGCCACTTCCAACTCATTTGGAATATGCTTATTTACATGGTGAATCTGAATTACCTGTAATAATATCGTCTTCTCTCACAAACGATGAAAAATCTCGACTCATTTCTGTACTAAAAGCTCATAAACCAGCTATTGCATGGAAGATTCATGATATTAAAGGCATAAGTCCTTCGTATTGCACTCATAAAATCCTTATGGAAGAAGGTCATAAAACGTATGTGCAACGCCAACGAAGACTAAATCCTAATATGCAAGATGTTGTTAAGAAGGAAATTATTAAACTGTTAGATGCAGGTTTGATATATCCAATCTCTGATAGTCCATGGGTAAGCCCAGTTCAATGCGTGCCTAAGAAGGGTGGCATGACTGTCATTACAAATGAGAAAAATGAGCTTATTCCTACTAGGACTGTAACAGGATGGCGTGTGTGTATTGATTATAGAAAATTAAATGACGCCACCAGAAAAGATCACTTTCCCTTACCTTTCATTGATCAAATGTTGGAAAGATTAGCCGGAAATAGTTACTATTGTTTTCTAGATGGATTTTCCGGATATTTTCAAATTCCAATAGCACCCGAAGATCAAGAGAAAACCACGTTCACATGCCCTTATGGTACTTTTGCTTACAAACGCATGCCATTTGGACTTTGCAACGCCCCTGCAACCTTTCAAAGGTGTATGATGGCGATTTTTCATGACATGATAGAAGAATGCATGGAAGTTTTCATGGATGACTTTTCAGTCTTCGGTGATACATTTGAATCATGTCTAGTTAATCTGGAACGAATGCTAATTAGATGCGAACAATCAAATCTAGTACTTAATTGGGAGAAATGCCATTTCATGGTTAAAGAAGGCATCGTTCTTGGACATAAAATTTCAAAAGAAGGAATTGAAGTGGATAGAGCTAAAGTAGATGTAATTGCTAAACTTCCACATCCCACAAATGTTAGAGGAGTTAGGAGTTTTCTAGGGCATGCCGGTTTTTATCGACGTTTCATAAAAGATTTTTCTAAAATTGCCACTCCTATGAATAAACTCCTAGAAAAGGATGCTCCATTCATCTTTTCAGATGAGTGTATCAAATCTTTTAATATTCTTAAAGAAAAACTCACTAATGCGCCGATCATGATCACACCAAATTGGAATCTACCATTTGAACTAATGTGCGATGCAAGTGATTTTGCAATGGGGGCCGTTTTAGGACAAAGGATTGAAAAACGATTTCAACCTATATATTATGCTAGTAAGACGTTACAAGGAGCACAAACGAACTATACAACTACTGAAAAAGAACTCCTTGCTATTGTCTTTGCTTTTGACAAATTTCGATCATATCTCGTTCTAGCAAAAACAGTGGTCTATACCGACCATTCTGCTCTTAGATACTTATTTTCAAAACAAGATGCTAAACCAAGATTAATCCGTTGGATCTTACTCTTACAAGAGTTTGATATTGAAATCCGAGATAAAAGAGGAGCAGAAAATCTCGCCGCCGATCATCTTTCTCGTCTTGAAAATCCTGAGTTAGAAGTTCTAAATGAATCGGCCATACAAGACAACTTTCCTGATGAATATCTATTAAAGATAGATTATAAAGAAATCCCATGGTTTGCAGACTATGCAAACTACTTAGTTTGTGGATTCCTTGAAAAAGGATTATCGTACCGAAGACGAAAGAAATTCTTCAGTGATATAAAACACTATTTCTGGGAAGATCCACATCTGTTTAAAAGTTGTCCCGATGGAATAATACGCCGATGTGTATTTGGAGATGAAGCTAGTAAAATATTAAACCATTGTCACACAGGACCAACAGGAGGGCATTATGGGCCTCAACTAACAGCAAGAAAAGTTTATGATGCTGGATTCTATTGGCCTACAATTTACGAAGACGCACACTTTCTTTGCAAATCCTGTGATGCTTGTCAAAGGGCCGGAAAAATAAGTCAACGTGATGAAATGCCACAAAATGTCATCCAAGTATGTGAAGTATTTGACATTTGGGGTATTGACTTTATGGGTCCATTTCCAAAATCTCATAATAATCTATATATACTCGTAGCCATTGATTATGTATCTAAATGGGCAGAAGCACAAGCTCTCCCAACTAACGATGCACGAGTTGTAGTCAACTTTTTAAAACGTCTTTTTGCAAGGTTTGGAACACCGAAAGCTTTAATAAGTGATCGGGGAACTCATTTTTGTAATAATCAACTTGAGAAAGTTCTCAAACGTTATGGAGTAACTCATAAAATCTCAACCGCATATCATCCACAAACAAGTGGACAAGTTGAAAATACCAACCGAGCTTTAAAACGTATTCTAGAGAAAACCGTAGGATCAAATCCGAAGGAATGGTCCATTAAATTGGAGGATGCACTCTGGGCTTTTAGAACAGCCTACAAAACTCCAATTGGAACCACACCTTTTAGACTTGTTTATGGAAAAGCATGTCATCTTCCAGTAGAAATTGAACACAAAGCATTTTGGGCTTTGAAAACATGTAATCTTGATTTACATGAAGCTGGACGTCTACGATTAAGTCAACTAAACGAATTAGAAGAATTAAGACATGAAGCATACGAAAATTCGTTAATCTATAAAGAAAGAACGAAGAAATGGCATGATAAAAGAATCAGAAGTTCAAAAGAATTTAAAGAAGGAGACAGAGTTCTTCTTTTCAATTCAAGATTCAAGCTATTTCCTGGAAAATTGAAATCAAGATGGTCTGGACCATTCATAGTAAAAAGAGTTTTCCCATACGGAACGATAGAATTAATAAATTCAAATGGGATGGAATTTAAAGTTAATGGTCACAGAGTTAAACATTACATACATGGTCCGATGGAAGTCGACAACGAAGTTAATCACAATTTTGACACCACAGCTAACTAAGTGTGGGGAGAATCAAGTCTTTAAAGGATAATATGTATTTCTGTTAGAGTTAGATTGTCTGTTTTCGTGTAGTTCTCGAAAATGGAACCCGAATGGTCTTTCCCTAGCAGACCCTAAAGAACTAGTCTTCTCCCCCCATTCTGAATTTTTATTTTTTTTTTAGGTTTTTACAAAATGAAGACTGCCTGTGAACTAAACCATGGTCTAATGCTACACGCTTTGATCACTAAAAGAAATAATGACATACTACCAAGTGAAATAGTATCAGTAATCAGAGAAAGAATGGACGGAGTTAGAAAAGAATCCAGATGCGAAGATAGTAAGTTACAATTTGGTAAAGGAAAATCAAAATCCGCAGCGAAAAGAAGAGCACGACACCTAGAACGATGTCACAAATGCGGAAAATGGTCACATGGAGGTAAATGTTCAAATAATCAAACCTATTCAAATACCGAATTTGTTACTTTATGCAGAGACGGACCGTTCATATGTTTAGAAGAAAAGACACTGAATGCTCGAGGTTACGCCTATGTAGCCATGGAAAACCAATTAAACCGACTATCTTATGAATGGGATAGATCATATAACTAAGAAATCTATTTCACAGGTATGTATGTACAGTTTTTATTTTTATTTTTATTTTTAACCTTTTGATAATAAACGCTAATTTGTTCGCTAAAAAGTATTAAATTGGTATTGAATAAAATTAGGTTTGGCGACCGAAATTATTGATATCATTCAAAAATTTATTACATCACTGCGAAATTTAACGTTTATTCTTAAGGTATAAATATCTTTAATCAATCAACCCAAAATATTTCAAAAATTCGTCATGAGTTAAATTAGGTCTTGGAACCGAAATTACTTTACCGAAAAGAGGGGCGCATATTTTTGATAATATTTGATTGATTAAAGTGGGATAAAAAGCCAAAAAGATTTTTAATTTTATTTTTACCATGTTTTTAAAATTAATATTTAAATCTTAAATTAATATTGTAAACTTTGTAAAAACAATATATTTAAAATTGTGAATATTTGAAAAATTAATATAAGTTTGTTGTGAATTTATAATATGAATTTTTAAAATTTTTAAGTTTGGTGTGAATTTTTAATATTAATTTTGAATTTTATATTTAAGTTGTGTGAATTTAAAAACAAAAATTTACTTTATCTCATTAAGTTAAAAATATGATTTTTAAAATTCGTCGTAAGTTGAAGACTAGGTCATTGAACCGAAATTGCTTTACCCGAGGGAGGGACGAGAACTTTTATTATCATTATTTTTAATCTTATTGAATTAAAGTATGCCAAAAACATTGAAAAAAACCCAAAAATCTTAGCTTTTAAAACAATCGCTACAAAAAGACAAATTTTAAAATTTTGTCGAAGGACGGACTAGGACATCGTTCCGAAACGCCCTCATTCTTAAAAGAAACAAATTTTTAAAATTAATTAATATTTGTTTTATAAGTTAAAGGTTTTATAAATAAAAAAAAAGTATGTATATATTTGTTTGTAGTTTATCTTATAAACAGGGTAAAACAAGCGCATTTTCAAAGACCGGCATTAAGTTCAGCAAAAGTAACTAATTTTAACGACAAGATGAAAAACATATGTGATGTGATAACAGACGGAATGAACAAATGAAATGCACCATTTATCATTCAACAAACAAACGCCAATATGTTTGGAAGTTTTGGTAAAATTTAATCATTTTTCTACGCTAATCACCCTCAATAATTTAAATTCTTACTGATTTCTTGCAAATGAGGGCATTGCAAGATCTTAAGTGTGGGAAGGGGTTAAATTCTTTCGGATTTTAAATTTTTTTTATTTTAAACACTTGGTTACCATTAAAAATACTAGTAACGCAGTAGTTGTATTAGAATTTAGTGCTCTCCGATAACAAGGAACAGCCCTAGTCTTATATACTGACTACCCACTTCTAGTAAATTTTTCAAAATTTTCAACAAAATGAATTCAAAATCATGTTTATACATATTTATGAACGATTAAAACTAGGTCATTGAGCCGAAATTATCGTTACCTCGGAAAGGACATAAATTGAGAAACAACCAAAACGTTAGAATTCATTTAAGAATGGAATAGAGGAGAAAAAGGCAAAGAAAGGATAATAAAAGCCAAGTGTGGGAAATTTTTACCAAACTATTCGAAACATATATCACATATTTTTGTACAAATAATTGAAAATACTTTTGTTTTGGACAATAATTAATTGCTTTACCCGATTTGCTGTAATATAATTGAAAGAAAGATGGATCTACATGATGAATCAATTCCATCATTTGAAGGAAGTAAAGTCTTCCGAAAAAGACACGCGCTTCTTGATTTAGGTCATGAAGTTGTCGTCCAGACCAGCTCTAGGTTGACGAAAAACCTAGAAAAGTCATCACTAAAATCGGCTGGAAATCCACGGACCTCAGCATCAAACAGGGTCGCCATGTGGTCAGATTTATCCTAATCATGAGAAGGATTTATCTCGTACAATGGGGAGGCACCGTGCAAATTAGCTTGATAAGACTAATGAATCAGATCCCCAGAAAGGATAATCTCCTTAAAGATTAAAAATCAGCTTTTAAGACTGATATTACTCAATCCTTGAGATTGACCTTAAAGATTGAGAATTCAAACTCATGGAATTCAATGATATCTAAACTCGAGCTTGAACGAGAAAATATTTTGATCAAAATTATAAACCGATTTGTTTTCTGAAAACCCATTTTCAATGCGTTCATTACCATTGAACGTAAAATCCTAGGAATTCACCTGGAATTCATTAGGTCACCTGAACCAAATCGGGTGTCAACCGTAAGAACGGTGGTTGCATAGCATGGTCGGAGACAGGACCTTGTGCCAGACCAAAAAATTATAGGATGATCTTTACTATTGCTCCTACCAAGGATAGTACTAGCATCCGACACGTTAATAAGACCATAATCATCTGCATGTCACGGGACATTGCCTTAACAGCTACTTATTCATCGCTTTCCTTTACAACCGGACGGTAGTTTACCGAAAGGTAATATACGGAACAAGTAAACTGGATGTGTGCTTTCCGATACCGGGATAGCAGTGGATTACACGAGCCTAAAAGTTTTAGCCAAAATAATGATCCACAAATATATTTTGCAACACCAATGATGGATCAAATCAGAAAACTTGTCTAGGGTAAAATCTAGCTTGAATTTTCAAAAGATCAAATGTTTTCATAAAGATCCAATTTCCTTAAGGATCTAAATTTTTATAGTCATGTGGGACTGTAAACCGCCTTTCAAATGTGCACTTTGCTTTGGAAACCGAAAGTAAATCGGCTATTTGATTGCAAGTGTCGTTGACCTAAACCCGAGGCAACTGTGGATGACACACCCACCTTTAACCATGGTTACATTGTTACTACCATTGTTCATACCGCCATATTGAAATCACTGATGTACAAAGTGTGAAGAATAAAGAAGTGATTCAAGTGTTTTTCAAGACTATATTGCTTGAGGACAAGCAACGCTTAAGTGTGGGAATATTGATAAGGCTAAAAATGAACACATATTTCATTGCATTATCCCCCAAGAAAGACAAGATTTTAGTTGCAATTGTTCCATTTTCAAGTAATATTCGTTTATATTAAATAAGTGCGAAGACAAAAGGCGAAAACGACGAATTAGAGACAGAAAGGTCCAAAAAGCTAAAAAGTACAAGATTCAATTAAAAAGGTTCAAATTATTGATAAAGAACGTCTAAAAATGACAAGAGTACAAGTTACAAAACGCAAAGTACACGATATAAAATTGTACGAAAGGACGTTCGAAAATCCGGAACCGGGACATGAGTCAACTCTCAACGCTCGACGCAACGGTGTAAAAATTACGAGTCAACTATGCACAAGAATAAAATATAATATTTAAATAATTCATAATAAGAATAATATTAAATAATAAAAAGTTGTTAATTGAGCATAGTTCAGGGGTCGTAAATGAAAATTCAATTTCAAAATTCGCCTATAAAAGGCAGTGTATTCGATCAATTTTAGGGACACCTTTTACATCTTTTTCTTTTCTTATATCTTTCTCTATCGTAATATTAATATAAATATTATAATAATAATTTTAATTTTAATCTTAAATTATAATAATAATAAGATTATGATAGAGAATGTTTTGAGTGTATAAGTCGAAATTCTGTCCGTGTAACGCTACGCTATTTTTAATCATTGTAAGTTATGTTCAACCTTTTTACATTAATGTCTCGTAGCTAAGTTATTATTATGCTTATTTAATCCGAAGTAATCATGATGTTGGGCTAATTACTAAAATTGGGTAATTGGGCTTTGTACCATAATTGGGGTTTGGACAAAAGAACGACACTTGTGGAAATTAGACTATGGGCTATTAATGGGCTTTATATTTGTTTAACTAAATGATAGTTTGTTAATGTTAATATAAAGATTTACAATTGGGCGTCCCTATAAATTACCATATACACTCGATCGGACACGATGGGCGGGGTATTTATATGTACGAATAATCGTTCATCTAACCGGACACGGGAATGGATTAATAGCCACTAGAATAATTAAAACAGGGGTGAAATTATGTACAAGGACACTTGGTATAATTGATAACAAAATATTAAAACTTTGGGTTACACTCAGTCGACATCCTGGTGTAATTACTAAACAAAGTATTAAAATCTTGTTACAGTTTAAGTCCCCAATTAGTTGGAATATTTAACTTCGGGTATAAGAATAATTTGACGAGGACACTCGCACTTTATATTTATGACTGATGAACTGTTATGGACAAAAACCAGATGGACATATTAAATAATCCAGGACAAAGGACAATTAACCCATGGGCATAAAACTAAAATCAACACGTCAAACATCATGATTACGGAAGTTTAAATAAGCATAATTCTTTTATTTCATATTTAATTTCCTTTATTTTATATTTAATTGCACTTCTAATTATCGCATTTTTATTGTTATTATATTGCACTTTTAATTATCGTACTTTTTAATTATCGCAAGTTTATTTTATCGCACTTTTATTATTCACAATTTCATTATCGTTATTTACTTTATGCTTTAATTTAAGTCTTGTATTTACTTTTAATATTTTACATTTGGTTTTAACTGCGACTAAAGTTTTAAAATCGACAAACCGGTCATTAAACGGTAAAAACCTCCCTTTTATATAATAATAATACTACTACTTTATAGATATATATTTTTCTATTTTGTGTGCGTTAAACTTCTCGAGCTTTCCCTGTGGAACGAACCGGACTTACTAAAAACTATACTATAATACGATTAGGTACACTGCCTATAAGTGTTGTAGCAAGGTTTAAGTATATCCACTCGATAAATAAATAAATAACTTGTGTAAAATTGTAGCATATTTAATAGTATTTCGTACTAAAAATAATACTATTTCGTACCCCATCCCTACAACATCAGGTGTCGATCCCAACTATTTCCGAAATCAATAACACATGCTCGTAGCATGTCTTCAAGCATTTGTATCGTCCTTTCGTTCTGCCCATCAGTTTGTGGATGATAAACAGTACTCATGTCTAGATGAGTTCCTAATGCTTGCTGTAATGTCTGCCAGAATCTTGAAATAAATCTGCCATCCCTATCAGAGATAATAGAGATTGGTATTCCATGTCTGGAGACGACTTCCTTCAAATACAATCGTGTTAACTTCTCCATCTTGTCATCTTCTCTTATTGGCAGGAAGTGTGCTGATTTGGTGAGACGATAAACTATTACCCAAATAGTATCAAAACCACTTGCAGTCCTTGACAATTTAGTGATGAAATCCATGGTAATGTTTTCCCATTTCCATTCCGGAATTTTGGGTTGTTGCAGTAGACCTGATGGTTTCTGATGCTCAGCTTTGACCTTAGAACACGTCAAACATTCTCCTACGTATTTAGCAACATCGGCTTTCATACCCGGCCACCAAAAATGTTTCTTGAGATCCTTGTACATCTTCCCCGTTCCAGGATGTATTGAGTATCTGGTTTTATGAGCTTCTCTAAGTACCATTTCTCTCATATCTCCAAATTTTGTTACCCAAATCCTTTCAGCCCTATACTGGGTTCCGTCTTCCCATTTATTAAGATGCTTTTTCGATCCTTTAGGTATTTCATCCTTTAAATTTCCTTCTTTTAAAACTCCTTGTTGCGCCTCCTTTATTTGAGTAGTAAGGTTATTGTGAATCATTATATTCATAGCTTTTACTCGAATGGGTTCTCTGTCTTTTCTGCTCAAGGCGTCGGCTACCACATTTGTCTTCCCCGGGTGGTAACGAATCTCGAAATCGTAATCATTTAATAACTCAATCCACCCACGCTGTCTCATGTTTAGTTGTTTCTGATTAAATATGTGTTGGAGACTTTTTTGATCGGTATATATAATACTTTTGACCCCATATAAGTAGTGCCTCCAAGTCTTTAATGTAAAAACAACAGCGCCTAATTCCAAATCATGCGTCGTATAATTCTGCTCGTGAATCTTCAATTGTCTAGACGCATAAGCAATTACCTTCGTTCGTTGCATTAATACACAACCGAGACATTGCTTTGAAGCATCACAATATATCACAAAATCATCATTCCCTTCAGGTAATGACAATATAGGTGCCGTAGTTAACTTTTTCTTTAACAATTGAAACGCTTTCTCTTGTTCATCATTCCTTTCAAATTTCCTCCCTTTATGCGTTAATGCAGTCAAGGGTTTTGCTATTCTGGAAAAATCTTGGATGAACCTTCTGTAGTAACCAGCTAGTCTTAAAAATTGGCGTATATGCTTCGGAGTTTTCGGGGTTTCTCATTTTTCAACGGTTTCAATCTTTGCTGGATCAACCTGAATACCTTCTTTGTTCACTATGTGACCGAGGAATTGAACTTCTTCCAACCAAAATGCACACTTTGAAAACTTAGCGTACAGTTTTTCTTTCCTTAACAACTCTAGCACTTTTCTCAAATGTTCTTCGTGCTCTTGGTCATTCTTTGAGTAAATAAGTATGTCATCGATGAAAACAATGACAAACTTGTCAAGGTATGGTCCACACACTTGGTTCATGAGGTCCATGAACACATCTGGTGCGTTAGTCAACCCAAACGGCATAACCATAAACTCGTCATGACCGTAACGCGTCCTAAAAGCAGTCTTTGGAATATCATCCTCCTTCACCCGCATTTGATGATACCCAGAACGTAAATCAATCTTCGAATAAATCGACGAGCCTTGTAGTTGATCAAATAAGTCGTCGATTCTCGGTAGTGGGTAGCAGTTCTTGATGGTAAGTTTGTTCAACTCTCGGTAGTCGATACACAACCTAAATGTACCATCCTTCTTCTTGACAAACAAAACAGGAGCTCCCCATGGTGATGTGCTTGGTCGAATGAAACCATGCTCTAAAAGTTCTTGTAATTGGCTCTGAAGTTCCTTCATTTCGCTGGGTGCGAGTCTGTATGGAGCACGAGCTATTGGTGCAGCTCCCGGTACAAGGTCTATTTGAAATTCAATGGATCGGTGTGGAGGTAGTCCCGGTAATTCTTTCGGAAATACATTGGGAAATTCTTTTGCGACGGGAACATCATTGATGTTCTTTTCTTCGGAATTGACTTTCTCGACGTCTGCTAGCACAGCATAGCAACCTTTTCTTATTACTTTTTATGCCTTCAGGTTACTAATAAGATTTAACTTCTCGTTGCTCTTTTCTACGTACACCATTAAGGGTTTTCCTTTTTCTCGTATATTGCGAATTGCATTTTTGTAACAAACGATCTCTGCTTTCACTTCTTTCAACCAGTCCATACCGATTATGACATCAAAACTCCCTAACTCTACTGGTATCAAGTCAATCTTAAATGTTTCGCTAACCAGTTTAATTTCTCGATTCCGACATATATTATCTGCTGTAATTAATTTACCGTTTGCTAATTCAAGTAAAAATTTATTATCCAAGGGCGTCGGTGAGCAACTTAATTTAGCACAAAAATCTCTACTCATATAGCTTCTGTCCGCACCCGAATCAAATAAAACATAAGCAGATTTATTGTGAATGAGAAACGTACCCGTAACAAGCTCCGGGTCTTCCTGTGCTTCTGCCGTATTAATACTGAAAAATCTTTCGCAGCCCTGTCCATTAGTATTCCCCTAATTTGGGAAATTTCTACTAAAGTGGCCCGGTTTTCCACATCCAAAACAAACTATGGCGGTGTTATTTGTTCCGACATTGTTTGTTGTTTTAGTTCTGTTATGCATTGGTCCGTAGATTTCTCACTTCTTCGCACTATGACCATTTCTCTTACACTTGTTGCAAAATGTCGTGCAGAACCCCAGGTAATGCTCTTCACATCTTTGGCATGGCTGTTTTTGGTTTTTATTGCCATTGTTATTATTGAGATTGTTGTTGGGATTGTTATTGTTGCTGTTGTTGTTGTTGTTTTTGTTGTTGTTGTTATTGTTATTGTTGTTGTTGGGACGGTTATTGTAGTTGTTGTTGGGACGTTTGTTGAAGTTGTTGTTGCGATTGATGTTGCAGTTATTGGGATAGTTATTGCGATTGTGGTTGTGATTGTTGTTATTGTATTGGTGACTCTTGTCATTGGTTTCTTCCCACTTTCTATTGACTTGTTTCATGTTAGCCTTTTCGGTCGCCTGCTCTTTAATCCTTCCTTCGATCTGGTTCACTAATTTGTGAGCCATTCAACTTGCCTTTTGTATGGAGGCGGGCTCGTGTAAACTCACATCTTCTTGAATTCTTTCCGGTAACCCTTTTACAAATGCGTTGATCTTCTCTTCTTCGTCTTCGAATGTTCTGGGACACAACATGCACAATTCTGTGAATCGTCGTTCGTACGTGGTGATATCGAAACCTTGCGTTCGTAATCCTCTAAGCTCTACCTTGAGCTTATTGACCTCGTTTCTGGGACGATACTGCTCGTTCATCAATTGCTTGAATGCTGACCATGGTAGCGCGTAAGTAGCATCTTGTCCTACCTGCTCGAGATAGGTATTCCACCATGTTAACGTCGTACCTGTGAAGGTATGCGTAGTGTACTTAACTTTGTCCTCTTCAGTACACTTACTTATGGCAAACACCGATTCGACCTTCTTGGTCCTCCGTTTCAATCCAATTGGTCCTTCGGTTCCATCAAATTCCAAAGGTTTGCAGGCAGTGAATTCTTTGTAGGAGCATCCTACACGATTTCTTGCGGAATTAGTTCCACTGCTAGATCCAGAGTTATTGTTATTTTGCATCGCAGCCTGCATTGTGGCTATGTTCGCAGCAAGGAAAACAAGGAAGTCTTCCTCACTCATGTTCAAGTTCTGACGAGTCGCCGGTGCCATTTCCTTCAAAAATAGCCAAAAGAATTGAGTTAATCATATAGAATTTAAGAGTAGTCAATAGTATTTCGTAGCATTATATGAACTTATTTATAAAAGCTTTTTCTTCATATTAGCATTTTATAGTTTTAATTCGGGTAGTACCTACCCGTTAAGTTCATACTTACTAGCTACTATACAACTCAACTACTACGCTTCTATATGAAAAACTTATTACAATAATATTTCGCGTTCAAACTTTATACAAAATATTACAAACTTACAATACCGCTATTATACATATAGGATGAAATATAGCACATAACAACATTGCTACTCGGCAGCTATAAATGCATTTCTAGTTAATACGCAAGTTGTTCAGCAAAAGAAATAAAGACACGCAATTCGTAAGTCCAGAAACAAGTCATGCATTCAGGTTTTACTAAGATGACTTCCCATCCTTGATCTTGTGGAAAGTAACCATTATGACCATTGGCTAGGCAGTATGTTGTAATGTCGTCAAAAGGACGAGGGTTTCGTAATGTCCAACAGCCCCGTTATAATCTAAAAACCTTGTTTCTCACCCCAACTACTGAATCCGTCACTTGTGGGAAGGTTTTATTTAAAAGTTGTAATCCGATGTTCTTTTTCTCACTTTGGTAAGAAGCGAACATCACTAACCCGTAAGTATAACATGCTTCTTTATGTTGCATGTTAGAAGCTCTTTCTAACTCACGAAATCCTATGTTGGGATATGTTGAGTCAAAATAGGTTCTTAACCCGTAGCGTAAAATTGCATTTGGGTTCCCCGCATTTAACGCTTTTAAAAAAAACACGGTGTAACTTACGGTCTCTCCAATGTGATATACCCCACCTATCAAAGGAAAGCCTTTTATAAACTAAGGCACTTCTGGAAAGTCTTTCAAATGTTTGACAAGTTAATTTCGCCATAACTAAATGTGCTGATGAATTCTGACCGACTCTAGACAAGATTTCCTCAATCATATCCTTTGGTAGGTCTTCTAAAATATTCGGTTGTCTACCCTTAACGTCCATTTTGTTTTTATACTGTAAAATAGACAAGGATTAGATTCGTAAAAGATAATTAACAAACAATACAAGCAATTTTTTTTACATAGAACATAAAAGGACAAGCACACTACAATACATATAATACACAACATGATTACAACCCTCTAATCTGAATCACTGGTTTCTTCTTCTTCTTCGGACTTGGTTCGTTCTCCTAATTTTCTAGGGATATATGGTGTTCCTCTAATACGAGCCGTCTTTTTCCACAATGGTTTAGAAAAACCTGGTGGTTTAGAGGCTCCCGGGTTATTGTTACAATTTAGGAAATACGGACGTTGCCGATACATATAAAGTTCATCGGGGTTGGAATCAGGTTTCTCTATTTTTATACATTTTCCCTTATTATTTTCTTTTGCTTTATTAAATTGGGTCTAGGATATTTCTATAACATCATCGGAATCCTCATCGGGATCCGATTCATCGGAAAATTGGTAATCTTCCCAATATTTTGCTTCCTTTGTGGAAACACCATTGACCATTTTTAACTTTGGTTCGTTGGTTGAGGATTTTATTTTATTTAATCGATTTACTGTAGGTATCAATATTTCTTCCTCCGGAACCTCTTCTTCTTCCGGTTCCTCCTCTTCCGGTTCCTCCTCTTCCGGTTCCTCTTCTTCCGGTTCCTCCTCTTCCGGTTCCTCTTCGGGAATTTGTGAATCTTCCCAATATATATTTGACTCTTCATTGTTATTAGGTGAGTCGATGGGATTTGTACTAGAGGTAGACATCTATCACACAATATCAAACATGTTAAGAGATTAATTTATCACATAATATTTACATGTTACAATTTGTAGTTTCCAACAAAAAAAATATATTAAGTAATCATTTTTAAAGAAAACACGGTCGAAGTCCAGACTCACTAATGCATCCTAACAAACTCGATAAGACACACTAATGCAAATTTTCTGGTTCTCTAAGACCAACGCTCGGATACCAACTGAAATGTCCCGTTCATATTGATTATAAACGTTCCATATTAATTGATTTCGTTGCGAGGTTTTGACCTCTATATGAGACGTTTTTCAAAGACTGCATTCATTTTTAAAACAAACCATAACCTTTATTTTATCAACAAGGTTAAAAGGACACCACCTAGATTATCAGAAATTATAATCTAAAAATATCACACTTACACACTACCAATACATATTGGTTTACAATATTAATATGTTACAACAAAGTAAATTTCGAATGCAATTTTAAACAATATTATACAAGCATGCTGACTCCAAATCTTGTCCATATATTAGCATGCAACAGCGAAAGCTCTTAATAATCACCTGAGAATAAACATGTTTTAAACGTCAACAAAAATGTTGGTGAGTTATAGGTTTAACCTATATATTTATCAAATTGTAATAATAGACCACAAGATTTTATATTTCAATATACATCCCATACATAGAGATAAAAATCATTCATATGGCGAACACCTGGTAACCGACATTAACAAGATGCATATAAGAATATCCCCATCATTCCGGGACATCCATCGGACATGATATAAAAACTCGAAGTACTAAAGCATCCGCTATAACGGATGGGGTTTGTTGGGCCCAATAGATCTATCTTTAGGATTCGCGTCAATTAGTAGACTGGTTTGCTAATTCTTAGGTTACCAAGTAAAAGGGGCATATTCGGCTTCGATCGTTCAACCATAGAAAGTAGTTTCATGTACTTGTGTCTATTTTGTAAAACATTTATAAAACTGCATGTATTCTCATTCCAAAAATATTAGATTTTAAAAGTGAGACTATAACTCACTTTCACATATTTTTACTTCGTCGGGAAGTAAGACTTGGCCACTGGTCAATTCACGAACCTATAACAAATATGTACATATATATCAAAGTATGTTCAAAATATATTTACAACATTTTTAATACATTTTAATGTTTTAAGTTTATTAAGTCATCTGTCCTCGTTAGTAACCTACAACTAGTTGTCCACGGTTAGATGTACAGAAATAAAGCAATATATATTATCTCGAATCAATCTATGACCTCGTGTATACAAGCCTCATGCTAGATCACAACTCAAAGTATATATAATATTTTGGAATCAACCTCAACCCTGTATAGCTAACTCCAACATTACTGCATATAGAGTGTCTATGGTTGTTCCGAAATATATATAGATGGGTCGATATGATATGTCAAAATATTGTATTCTTGTCTATGGTATCCCAAGATTACATTAGAATACATGTATAATACAATATGAGTTAGCTAGGATATGATTAATATACATTTGTTACCAATTTTCACGTAGCTACAACAAGAAAAATTATCCAATCTTGTTTTACTCATAACTTCTTCGTTTTAAATCCGTTTTGAGTGATTCAAGTTGCTATGGTTTCATATTGAACTTAAATTTATGAATCTAAACAGAAAAGTATAAGTTTATAGTCGAAAATATAGGTTACAAGTCATTTTTGTAAAGGTAGTCATTTCAGTCGAAAGAACGACGTCTAGATGACCATTTTGGAAAACATACTTCCACTTTGAGTTTAACCATGATTTTTGGATATAGTTTCATGTTCATAAGAAAAATCATTTTCCCATAAGAATAAATTTTAAATCAAAGTTTATCATAGTTTTTAATTAACTAACCCAAAACAGCCCACGGTGTTACTACGACGGCGTATATCCAGTTTTACGGAGTTTATCGTGTTTTCAGGTTTTAAATCATTAAGTTAGTATATCATATAGATATAGAACATGTGTTTAGTTGATTTTAAAAGTCAAGTTAGAAGGATTAACTTTTGTTAGCGAACAAGTTTAGAATTAACTAAACTATGTTCTAGTGATTACATGTTCAAATCTTCGAATAAGATAGTTATACATATATGAATCGAATGATGTTATGAACATCATTACTACCTCAAGTTTAGTAGGTAAACGTACTGTAAATGATGAAAAAATAACTTGAGCTTCAAAGGATCTTTGATGGCTTGGAAGTTCTTGAAATAGAATCATGACACAAAAACAAGTTCAAGTAAGATTATTACTCGAATTAAGATAGTTATAGTTATAGAAATTGAATCAAAGATTGAATATGAATATTACCTTGATTTAAAAAGATAACCTACTGTAAATAACAAAGGTTTCTTCATCTTAGATGATTGCTTGGAATGGATTAGGAAACTTGGAAGTAAACTTGTAAACTTGGAAGTGTTTTTGATATGTTCTTGAGTAATTATTTTTATAATAATTATAGGTAATAACCAAAGCTTGTATTTGATGATTTTTGCTGGAAAAATAGTAACTTAGACATTCATGGAAGAGTGTGTGTGTTTTAAGAGAGAATTGGGAAGAAAATTGGAAGTGAAATGGAGTAGGTGGTGAGTGGTGAAGGTGAGTGGGGTTAAAAGGAGTTCTTGTTTTTGTTTCCTTGCTCATAAGTCATGCTAGATGTTAAATGATGGTTCTCACATAGTTAGGTGACTCACATGGGCTGCTAAGAGCTGATCATTGGAGTGTATATACCAATAGTAAATACATTTAGAAGCTGTGTATTGTACAAGTACAAATACGAGTGCATACGAGTAGAATTGTTGATGAAAATGAATGAGGATGTAATCGTAAGCATTTTTGTTAAGCAGAAGTACTTGGATAAGTGTCTTGAAGTCTTTCAAAAGTGTATGAATACATATTAAAACACTACATGTATATACATTTTAACTGAGTCGTTAAGTCATCGTTAGTCGTTACATGTAAATGTTGTTTTGAAACCTTTAAGTTAACGATCTTGTTAAATGTTGTTAACACATTGTTTATTATATCTAATGAGATGTTAAATTATTACATTATCATGATATAATGATGTATTATATATCTTAATATGATATATATATACAGTTAAATGTCGTTACAACGATAATCGTTACATATATGTCTCGTTTCGAAATCCTTAAGTTAGTAGTCTTTTTTTTACATATATAGTTCATTGTTATTATACTTAATGATATGTTTACTTATCATTTAACATGTTTATATATAGTGTATCGATATCTTAAAATGATTCATATGTAATTAGTAAGACGTTGTTATAACGATAATCATTATATATACCGTTTTCAAGTTTCTTAATTCAATAGTCTCATTTTTATGTATATAACTCATTGTTAAAATACTTAATGAGGTACATACTTATCATAATATCATGATAACTATATATATATATATATATATATATATATATATATATATATATATATCCATATGTATGTCATCATATAGTTTTTACAAGTTTTAACGTTCGTGAATCGCCGGTCAACTTGGGTGGTCAATTGTCTATATAAAACTTATTTCAATTAATCAAGTCTTAACAAGTTTGATTGCTTAACATGTTGAAAACACTTAATCATGTAAATATCAATTTCATTTAATATATATAAACATGGAAAAGTTCGGGTCACTACAGTGATGACCCGTCCAAATCCATTTGGACGAATACATCATTCATCGATTTCACAGTGAGGTACTGACCTCTACATGATACGTTTTGTAAACATTGCATTCTTTTGAAAAGGCACACCATAAATGAATATCTAATTCCAAGGTCTTTGACATCTGATGATTTCTACATATAGACAATCACCGTAAATAATAGTTTACAATACTACATCTGTTGACAATGCAATCAAAATAAGATAATGGTGATGATTTTGTGAATGCAAAGTTTTCTCAAATAAAGCATGTATGACTCCATGCACATAGCTTGTATAACGTATAAGCAAACAGCGAAAGACTTCTAGGAACCTGAGAATAAACATGCTTAAAAGTGTCAACACAAAGGTTGGTGAGTTCATAGTTTTAATATTGCGCATATTCTGTATATGAAGGTGGATCACAAGATTTCAGTTGTTTCATCTAGAAATGTTTATCAAAATATTCTACAAGATTGAGCACCTTGGTAACTAAACTTTAACGTATATATAATAAGTACCCCTGTTTTAACATACATGCAACCAACATGTACAATACACGCCAACCAACGTGTACTAAACTCAAATAGCATACGTCTGTTTTATATTTCAGGCTAGGGTTTCTATACCTGGAATAGACGGGGATGTCAAGCCCTATGGATCCATATACAACTATTCGCGCCCACCAATTCTTATAACCGGCAGCTACTAGTTACCAAAACTAAGGGATTTTTGGTTCAAACTCAGTGTAGAATTTAAGTATGTACTTGTATCCATTGTGTTTAAAATAAAGTGCATGTATTCTCAGCCCAAAAATATAGATTGCAAAACTAATTAAAAAGGGATCTATAAACTCACCTTAGCAGCACATAAGGTCATTCACCGAAATGTGACCGAAACTCGGAATGCAAAATGACCGTAGATCTCAACCTAGAGAACATATGTTGGTCAATACATGTCTAACAAGCTAGGTCAGGTCATAGTGTATCACAATCCTAATGCTCGAGACCGACATACAAAAGTTAACAAAAGTCATCTCAAAATTCAACCTGACCAAATATGATTTTTAAATCTATATATGTTTATTATATTAACATAGTATAAGTCTTGATAATTGAACGAATTTATAGTTTATCAAACTCAAAATATTATTTATTTCAAGAGCTATATTATATTTGAATTATCATGGCAACCGAACATATTTTATTATTTCACATAGTTTTTCAATACTTGTAAAATCAGATTATAGTGTTTATGAAGTTTTAAAACATGATAAGATAGTCAACTTTAACAATTGTTTAACAAAACGAGACGTGCCTTATATAGAAATTTATTTACTCGGTTAGTAATATATCTAAAAATCCAATTAATTAATCTCATACACAAGTTGTTTAAATATTAATTTACAGTTTCCAACACAACTCCAATTAACGTCAAACATAATTCAGTTGACCATATCTTTTAATCCGTTCATCGAAATCACGCGATTTCTAAATGAAAAGTTATTAATTTTTTGCCAGCTTTCCAACAACATGCATATCATATACTTTATATCAGTAGTACATGTGTTAAATTCGTGATTCATCATAAAACTATCTAACGACGACATTCAGCATACAAGCGTACATAAACATATATACTCGAGCACTAGACATGGATACACTATTAATATATAAAAGGTAAGATATGAATGCTCACGTATCGATATTGTGATTCAATATTGCAGGAAAGTACGTAGACGCAACGGAAATGATAAACGCTAGGTTCACCTTTGACTCATGATCATAACCCCCAAGCAATACCCATAACCTCCATAGCTATAACCCATAATTTCCTTAGCTTAAACCCGTTTGAAAACTCGTTTTGAAATCGTTCGAGCATACTCCCGTCGTAATATTTTATGTATAATACTACTAATAATAATTCTCCTAACTATAAGATTAATAATAATAATAATCTTAATAATAATAATAATAATAATAATAATAATAATAATAATAATAATAATAATAATAATTATAATAATAAAAATAATAATAATAATAAAAATTTTAATATAATACAGAGGGAGCAAGAGAGATATGTGAATTACAAAACAGAAGAATTCGATCAAATTTATAGAGGTGGTCTGGTCAGGCCTACCATGCGATCGCATGGCTTCCTAGGCCTTTCCCCATGCGATCGCATGGGGTGTCTTTTACAGCTCACATATTTTTGTTTCTTTGTTTGTCGATATAATTTTATAATATATTTATAATATATGTAATTTATATTAATTATATATATTATATTATATTCTCGGACTTTCTCCGCTCTTGTGAGTGTTTAACTCGGGGTGGAGAAATGATTTCTCTTTATTCTAGGATATAGGAAGGATTGTCTACATCCAACCTCCCCCATACCCCACTCATATGGGAGTGGGTATTGTTGTTGTTGTTGTTGTTGTATTATATTCTCGTGTATAGGTGACTTGTAATTTTAGTTCCGATTACTTGTATGTTGTCACATGACTTATGTCCCGGTTCCGGATTTTCGAACGTTACATCGTATGCTTTAATAACTTGTACTTTACGTTTCGCGACGTGTAACTTTGTCAAAATATAGACTTACATTACCAATAACTATATTACCCGAAGTGTATCTTGTACGTTCGAGTGTTTTGGTCATTTGCGTATATAAATTAACGTCTTAATATATAATAATATTATTTTAAATCAAAACGTTATATATCTAAGTTAATATTGTATTTTATAATATTTGTAAAATATACATACATTTTCATTTTGAAATAGTGTTTTACTGTAGCAAAATGATTTTTACTGTAGCAAATAGTGGTTTTCAAAAACACTGTAGCTTTTCGGTACTGTAGCAATACGAAAATACTGTAGCAAATTAGTGTTTTACTTGTTCATCTTAAACGTTTTAGTTAACTTATCTAAATATCAATCGAATCAATAAACGAATGTTACTATCGTTTACTAAATAACTTGAAATTATATATATGTATATATCTTTATATAATATACATAAATCAGTTTTTAAATACACATTGCAAGTTATTTATAATTAATTTTAATAATTAATATTCCAACTTATTATATATATATATATATATACATATATACATATATACATATATACATATATATATACATATATATATACATATATATATATATACATATATATATATATACATATATATATATATATATATACATATATATATATATATACATATATATATATATATACATATATATATATATATACATATATATATATATATATATACATATATATATATATACATATATATATATATATATATATATATATATATATATATATATATATATATATATATATATTTACAAATAGATGTTCGTGAAACGTCGATCAACAGTACCTACCCGTTAGAGAAATTTCGTCCCGAAATTTGATAGAGATTGTCACTGCTAACAATAAAAATGTTTTCATGACGAATATGAGTTGATAAACAGAGTTTCATCATTATTGACTAATATAGATAAAACGATTCGATTATGTGAAGCGTACGAGTGAAGCTGTCACAAAAGGTTGAGATAAAGATTTAACTTTTGACGTAGTCACGGTGGATTTCCGGATTTCAAGGAATTTAAAGATAATCCTTGAAATCCATAAAAGATTTGATTCTCTGGTAATTAAGGAAATTATGATCCTCTTTGATTAAATGCGGTAATCTGCCTCGATTGCTATGTCTGATATTTCGCTATAAATTGACCTCTTCCGTTTCATTTATTTTCACCACTCCTATAATCTTCTGCCTTATTTCATACATCTCGATAGATTGTAAAAATGCTAAATCTAGTCATGATTCTTGACATTTTCCTGGCTATAGTATCCTTCATTCTTCTATTTCATCTGCCACCAGAGGAAGTTATTTTCTTCTACTATTACCTTGGGGTTATAATGTTTTTAATTCTCCCGTGTCTTTACGTTGCAATACGTATTGATATACATGGTCTGTAATTTATGTGTTATTGATGTGCGTAGAGGTGTATACGAAATAGTTATATTTTTATTCCAAAATACTATTAAATACGATACAATTTTACACAAGTTATTTATTTATTTATAGAGTGGATATACCTAAACCTTGCTACAACACTTATAGGCAGTGTACCTAATCGTACAGTAGTGTAGTTTTTAGTAAGTCCGGTTAGTCTACAGGGAACTAGCCAAGTTTAACGCTATATTTTTAAAACTATATTTGTATAAATATAAATATAAATATAAATATATATATATATATATATATATATATATATATATATATATATATATATATATAAGTAATATTATTATTATAAAAGGGGGTTTTTACCGTTTAATGACCGGTTTGTCGATTTTATGTCTTAAGTCTCAGTTAAAACCTAATGTAAAATATTAAAAATAAATATAACTTAATTTAAAGCGTAAAGTAAATGACGATAATTAAAGTGCGATAAATAAAATTGCGATAATTAAAAAGTACGATAAATAAAATGACAGTAAATAAAAGTGCGATAAAATGTGAAATAAAAGAATTATGCTTATTTAAACTTCCATAATCATGATGTTTGACGTGTTGATTTTAGTTTATTACCATGGGTTAATTGTCCTTTGTCCTGGAATGTTTGATATGTCCATACGGTTTTGTCCATAATAGTCCATCAGTCATAAATATAAAGTGCGAGAGTCTTCGTCAAATTATCCTTATACCCGAAGTCAAATATTCCAACTAATTGGGGATTCGAACTGTAACAAGGTCTTGTTACTTTGTTTAATGAATACACCAGGTTATCGACTGCATGTAGTCTAAGGTTTTACTACTTTGTTAACAATTACACCAATTACCCTTGAATGTAATTCACCCCTGTTTTAACAATCTATTGATTATTAATCGATTCCCGTGTCTGGTAAAATGAACGATAATTCGTATTTATAGATATCCCGTCCACCGTACCCGATTCAGCGTATGTGGTTATATATAGATACGTCAAATTGTAAGTCTATATATTAAATTAACGAGGTATCATTTAGTTAATATAAAGCCCATTAATAGCCCATAGTTTAATTTCCATAAGTGTCGTTCTTTTATCCAAACCCCAATTATGGTCCAAAGCCCAATTATCCCGTCTTTAATATTTAGCCCAACATCACGATTATTTCGGCTTAAATAAGCATAATAATAACTTAGCTAGGAGACATTAATTTAAAAAGGTTGAACATAACTTACAATGATTAATAATAGCGTAGCTTTACACGGACAGAATTTCGACTTACACACTTACAACATTCGCTAACATACCCTTATTATTATTAATCTTAAATTAAAATTAAAATTAAAATTATAATATATATATATATATATATATATATATATATATATATATATATATATCGTGAGAGATAGAGAGTAGAGAAAGATGTGTTTTGAGCTCGAGCACCAAACTACTTTTTATAGGAATGTGGCCAGAAAAAGTAGGCCATGCAATCGCATGGTATTTGGCCTCCAGGCCATGCAATCGCATGGAGCAAGGATCCAGCTCACATGCTTTGTTTTCTTGTTTGCCGACGATATTAATATATAATATAATATATATATATATAATTTTTAAGAATTAATTATATATTATATTATATTCATGTGCATAGTTGACTTGTAATTTTTAGTCCGTTGCGTCGCGCGTTGAGAGTTGACTCTGGTCCCGGTTCCAGATTTTCGAACGTCCTTTCGTACTATTTAATATCTTGTACTTTGCGTTTTACGGCTCGTACTCTTGTAATTTTTAGACGTTTCTTATCAATAATTTGAACCACTTTGATTGTACTTTGTACTTTTTAGCTTTTTGGTCATTTGCGTCTTCAAATTGTCGAATCTGTCTTTTGTCTTTTCCTTTTATTATTTAAACGAATATCACTTGTAAATAGAACAATTGCAACTAAAAGCTTGTCTTTCATGAAGGATAATGCTATGAAATATATGTTCGTTTTTAGTATTATCAAATATTCCCACACTTGAGCATTGCTTGTCCTCAAGCAATATAGTCTTGAAATAAAAACATACTAGAATCACTTCTTTATTCTTCACACTTTGTACATCAGTGATTTCGATTGGCGGTATGAACAATGATAGTAACATTGTGGTTTACAGTTCCACATGACTATAAAAATTTAGATCCTTTAAGGAAATTGGATATTTATGAAAACTTTTGATCTTTTGAAAATTCAATCTAGCTTTTACCCCAGATAAGTTTTCCGGAATAACCCTTCACCGGTGTTTGCAAATTGTTTTTGTGGGTTTTGTGGGTTTTGTGGGTTTCAGATTTTAAAATTTTAGCTTAAAACTTATGGTTTTGTGTCACCCACTTGCTAACCTTGTATTAGGAAAACAACACGTCCAGTATACTTGCTCCGTATATTACCTTTCGGTAAACTACCGTCCGGTTGTAAAGGAAAGCGTTGAACAAGCAACTGTTAAGGCAATGTCTCGTGACATGCAGATAATTATGGTCTATATCGTGTCGGATGCAATTACTATCCTTTGTAGGAGCAATAGTAAAGATCACCCTATAGTTTTTCGGTCTGGCGCAAGATCCTGTCTTCGACCATGCTCTGCAACCACCGTTCTTACGGTTGACACCCGATTTAGTTCAGGTGACCTAATGAATTACGGTGAATTCTTAGGATTTTACGTTCAATGGTAATGAACGCATTGAAAATGGGTTTTCAGAAAACATTTGATCTTTTGAAAATTCAATCTAGCTTTTACCCTAGATAAGTTTTTCAGAATAACCCTTCACTGGTGTTTGCAAATTGTTTTTGTGGGTTTCAGATTTAAAAATTTTAGCTCAAAACTTGCAGTTTTGTGTCACCCACTTACTAACCTTGTATTAGGAAAGCAATACGTCCAGTATACTTGTTCCGTATATTACCTTTCGATAAACTAACGTCCGGTTGTAAAAGAAAGCGTTGAACAAGCAACTGTTAAGGCAATGTCCCGTGACATGCTTTTGATTATGGTCTATAACATGTCGGATAGAATTACTATCCTTTGTAGGAGCAATAGTAAAGATCACCCTATAATTTTTCAGTCTGGCACAAGGTCCTGTCTTCGACCATGTTATGCAACCACCGTTCTTACTGTTGACACCCAATTTGGTTCAGGTGACCTAATGAATTCCAGGTGAATTCTTAGGATTTTACGTTCAATGGTAATGAACGCATTAAAAATGGGTTTTCAGAAAATAAATCGGTTTGTAATTTGATCAAAATATTTTCTCGCTCAAGCTCGAGTTTAGATATCATCGAATTCTATGAGTTTGAATTCTCAATCTTTAAAGTCAATCTCAAAGATTGAGTAATATCAGGCTTAAAAGCTGATTTTTGATCTTTAAGGAGATTATCCTTTCTGGGGATCTGATTCATTAGTCTTATAAGCTAATTTGCACAGTGCCCCCCATTGTACGAGACAGATCCTCTCATGTTTAGGATAAGTCTGACCACTTGGCGACCCTATTTGATGCTGAGGTCCGTGGATTTCCAGCTGATTTTTGAGAAAACTTTTCAAGGTTTTTCGTAGACTCTACAACTGGTCTGGACGACAACTTCCTGACCTAAATCAAGAAGCGCGTGTATTTTTCTCTCGGAAGACTTTACTTCCTTTTAAATTTCATTTATATTACAATAAACTGGGTAAAACTTATTAATGTCGTTCAAAACAAAAGTATCTTCAATTATTTGTACAAAAATATGTGACATATGTTCTAAATAACTTAGTAAATTTTTCCCACACTTGGCTTTTATTTTCTTTTCTTTGCCTTTTTATTTTCCTCTATTCCATTTTAAATGAATTCTAACATTTTGGGTTGTTTCTCAATTTATATCCCTTCCAAGGTAACAATAATTTCGGTGTTAACACCTACTTTTATCGTTCATAAATATGTATAAACATGATTTTGAGTTCATTTATTTGAAAATTTTAAAAATTTTTACTAGAATTGGGTAGTCAGTATATAAGACTAGGGCTGTTCTTTATTATCAGAGAGCACTAGATTCTAATACAACTACTGCGTTACTAGTATTTTTAATGGTAACCAAGTGTTTAAATTTAAAATTTTTAAATATCCGAAAAAATTTAACCTCTTTCCACACTTAAGATCTTGCAATGCCCTCATTTGCAAGAAATCAGTAACAACTTAAATTATCGAGGGTGAGTAGCGTAGAAAAATGATTAAATTTTACCAAAGTTTCCAAACATATTGGCTTTTTTTTTAAATGTTTTTGGCATACTTTAGATCAATAAGATTAAAAATAATGATAATAAAATTTCTCGTTCCGCCCTCGGGTAAAGCAATTTCGATTCAATGACCTAGTCTTCAACTCACCACGAATTTTAAAAATTATATTTTTAGCTTAGTGAAATAAAGTAAATTTTTTTTTAATTTAAAATGCATAATATTAAAAATTCATATTAATATTATTAATATTTTTATACATTAATTTTACAAACTTATATTAAAAATATTAATTTTTAAAATATTTAAAAAAACTTAAGTATATTGGTTCTAAAAATTTACAATATTAATTTTAAAAACATGGTAAAAATTAAAATTAAAAATCTTTTTGGTCTTTTATCCCACTTTAATTAATCAAATATTATCAAAATATACGCCCCTCTTTTCGGTAAAGTAATTTCGGTTCCATAACCTAGTTTTACTCCTGACGAATTTTTGAAATATTTTGGGTTGATTGATTAAAGATATTTATACCTTAAGAATAAACGATAAATTTTACAGTGATGTAATAAATTTTTGTATGGTATCAATAATTTCGGTTTCGCATACCTAATTTTATTAAATACCAATTTAATACTTTATAGCGAACGATTCAGCGTTTATTATCAAAAGGTTAAAAGCAATAAAATAAAATAAAAACTGTACAAACTTACCTATGAGAAAGAATTCTCAGAGACCTGCTTTAGCTGACTCATAAGAGAGTCGTGTGATTTGGTTTTCCATAGCTACATAAGCATAACCTCGATTCTTCAATAACTTTTCTTCTAAACATATGAACAGTCCTTCTCTGCATAGAGTAACAAATTCGATATTTGAATATGTTTGATTGTTCGAACATTTACCTTCGTGTGACCATTTCCCGCATTTATGACATCTTTCAAGGTGTCGTACTCTTCTTTTTGTTGCGGATTTTGATTTTCCTTTACCAAAATGTGTCTTATGATGATCTTTCCTTAGTTCTTTCCTTACTTCGTCACATCTGCCTCTTATTACTGACACCAGGTCACTCGGGAGTGTGTCATTATTACGTTTAGTAATTAAAGCGTGTAGCATTAGACCATGGTTCAAATTAAAAGAATTCTTCATCTCGTAAAACCTAAAAAAATAAAAATTCAGAATGGAGGGAGAAGACTAGTTCTTTAGGGTCTGCTAGGGAAAGACCATTCAGATTCCATTCTCGGAAACTACACGAAAACAGAATATCTAACTCTAACAGAAATATATATTATCCTTAAAAGACTTGATTCTCCCCACACTTAGTTAGCTGTGGTGTCGAAATTGTGATTAACTTCATTTTTAATTGTACTATCAACAACTTGTATATCTTTGACTTTTGCTTCAAGCCAATTGTTGATTTCCTCTGTAACTTTCACAAATTCAACTAACATTGCCTTTTCTTTAGGCGACACATTGGATACTAATCGGTTACATAACTTAAAGTTCCCCTTAATTTTAGCATCTTGAATCCGTTTATAAAGTTTCTTCGTTGAACTGTTAAAAATGGGTTTATCTAATTTCGTATTAACCACGGGGTTCTTTGTTATCGGTTCATTATTGGTTGTTGCTTCATCTTCCCTACACTTAGGCATTTTTATTGGTTCAAGAGTTTTGGTTGGTGGAGATCTAAACTTTCGGTTCACAAAGGTAATCGATTTGTCACCATCCCTAAGTGTCATTCTACCTTCTCTTACATCAATGAACGCTTCGGTGGTTGCTAAAAATGGGCGACCTAAAATTAGAGGAATATTAAGGTCTTCCTCCATATTAATAACTATGAAGTTTGCAACAAATGTCAAACTTCCCACTTTAACAAGTAAATTGTTTGCTATTCCAACCAGGTGTTTAATGGTTTGATCAAATAATTGAACACCTATTCTGGTTGGTCTTAATTTACCTACACCTAATCTTTTGTATAGGGAAAGAGGCATAACATTTGCACTTGATCCTATATCTAGGAGTCCATAATACATAGCACCATCTTTAAGCAAGCAAGAAATGATAAATTCACCTGGGTCTCCTACTTTAGTAAGTAGAGTTGGTTTGTTAACCTTTTTCAAGTGATCTTTTCTTGGTTCTTTCACTTCTACTTGAATTTTTTGTTCACATTTTTCTTCGTTTCTTGGAATGGGAGGTTTGTATAGAAATTCTTCTTCATCACTCCAATTTAAAGCTTCCTCGTCTTCCAATTTTGGTTTTCCATATGTTGTTGATAACATATTTATGTTTTCATTCTGAGGGTTTTCTTGGGTGGTGAAATTATGATTGACTTCATTGTCAACTTCCATCGGACCATGTATGTAATGTTTAACTCTGTGACCATTAACTTTAAATTCAATCCCATTTGAATTTATTAACTCTATTGTTCCATATGGGAAAACTCTTTTGACTATGAATGGTCCTGACCATCTTGATTTCAATTTTCGTTCTTTCCTTATAGATTAACGAATTTTCGTATGCTTCATGTCTTAATTCTTCTAATTCGTTTAGTTGACTTAATCGTAAATGTCCGGCTTCATGTAAATCAAGATTACATGTCTTCAAAGCCCAAAATGCTTTGTGTTCAATTTCTACTGGAAGGTGACATGCTTTTCCGTAAACGAGTTTAAAAGGTGTGGTTCCAATTGGAGTTTTGTAGGCTGTTCTAAAAGCCCAGAGTGCATCATCCAATTTCATGGACCATTCCTTCGGATTTGATCCTACGGTTTTCTCTAGAATACGTTTTAAAGCTCGGTTGGTATTTTCAACTTGTCCACTTGTTTGTGGATGATAAGCGGTTGAGATTTTATGAGTTACTCCATATCTTTTGAGAACTTTCTCAAGTTGATTATTACAAAAATGAGTACCCCGATCACTTATTAAAGATTTCGGTGTTCCAAACTTTGCAAAAAGACATTTTAAAAAGTTGACTACAACTCGTGCATCGTTAGTCGGGAGAGCTTGTGCTTCCTCCCATTTAGATACATAAACAATGGCAACGAGAATGTAGAGATTATTATGAGATTTTGGAAATGGACCCATAAAGTCAATACCCTAAATGTCAAATACTTCACATACTTGAATGACATTTTGTGGCATTTCATCACGTTGACTTATTTTTCTGGCCCTTTGACATGCATCACAGGATTTACAAAGAAGGTGTGCGTCTTTGAAAATTGTAGGCCAATAGGATCCAGCGTCATAGACTTTCCTTGCTGTAAGTTGAGGCCCATAATGCCCTCCTGTTGGTCCTGTGTGACAATGGTTTAAGATTTGACTGGCTTCATCCCCAAATACACATCGGCGTATTATTCCATCGGGACAACTTTTAAACAAATGTGGATCTTCCCAGAAATAGTGTTTTATATCACTAAAGAATTTCTTTCGTTTTTGGTACGATAACCCTTTTTTAAGGAATCTACATACTAAGTAGTTTGCATAGTCTGCAAACCATGGAATTTCATTATAATCTATCTTCAATAGATATTCATTAGGAAAGTTATCTTGTATGGCCGATTCATTTAGAACTTCTAATTCAGGATTTTCAAGACGAGAAAGATGATCAGCGGCGAGATTTTCTGCTCCCTTTTTGTCTCGGATTTCAATATTGAACTCTTGTAAGAGTAAGATCCAACGGATTAATCGTGGTTTGACATCTTATTTCGAAAATAGGTATCTAAGAGCAGAATGGTCGGTGTAGACCACCGTTTTTGCTAGAACGAGATATGAACGAAATTTGTCAAAAGAAAAGACAATAGCAAGGAGTTCTTTTTCAGTAGTTGTGTAATTCGTTTGTACTCCTTGTAACGTCTTATTAGCGTAATAAATAGGTTGAAATCGTTTTTCAATCCTTTGTCCTAAAACGGCTCCCATTGCAAAATCACTTGCATCGCACATGAGTTCAAATGGTAAATTCTAATTTGGAGTTATCATGATCGGCGCATTAGTGAGTTTTTCTTTAAGAATATTAAAAGCTTTGATGCATTCATCTGAAAAGATGAATGGAGCATCCTTTTCTAGGAGTTTATTCATAGGAGTGGCAATTTTAGAAAAATCTTTTATGAAACGTCGGTAAAAACCGGCATGCCCTAGAAAACTCCTAGCTCCTCTAACATTTGTGGGATGTGAAAGTTTAGCAATTACATCTACTTTAGCTCTATCCACTTCAATTCCTTCCTTTGAAATTTTATGACCAAGAACGATGCCTTCTCTAACCATGAAATGGCATTTCTCCCAATTAAGTACTAGATTTGATTGTTCGCATCTAATTGTAGTGACCCGAACTTTTCCATGTTTATATATATTAATTGAGATTGATATTTACATGATTAAATGTTTTCAACATGTTAAGCAATCAAATTTGTTAAGACTTGATTAATTGAAATATGTTTCATATAGACAATTGACCACCCAAGTTAACCGGTGATTCACGAACATTAAAACTTGAAAAAACTATATGATGACATATATATGAATATATGTATAGTTAACATGATACTATGATAAGTAAACATATCATTAAGTATATTAACAATGAACTACATATGTAAAAACAAGACTACTAACTTAATGATTTTTAAACGAGACATATATGTAACGATTATCGTTGTAAAGACATTTAATGTATATATATCATATTAAGAGATATTCATACATGATAATATCATGATAATATAATAATTTAAAATCTCATTTGATATTATAAACATTGGGTTAACAACATTTAACAAGATCGTTAACCTAAAGGTTTCAAAACAACACTTACATGTAACGACTAACGATGACTTAACGACTCAGTTAAAATGTATATACATGTAGTGTTTTAATATGTATTTATACACTTTTGAAAGACTTCAATACACTTATCAAAATACTTCTACTTAATAAAAATGCTTACAATTACATCCTCGTTCAGTTTCATCAACAATTCTACTCGTATGCACCCGTATTCGTACTCGTACAATACACAGCTTTTAGATGTATGTACTATTGGTATATACACTCCAATGATCAGATCTTAGCAGCCCATGTGAGTCACCTAACACATGTGGGAACCATCATTTGGCAACTAGCAAGAAATATCTCATAAAATTACAAAAATATGAGTAATCATTCATGACTTATTTACATGAAAACAAAATTACATATCATTTATATCTAATCCATACACCAACAACCAAAAACACCTACAAACACTTTCATTCTTCAATTTTCTTCATCTAATTGATCTCTCTCAAGTTCTATCTTCAAGTTCTAAGTGTTCTTCATATATTCTACAAGTTCTAGTTACATAAAATCAAGAATACTTTCAAGTTTGCTAGCTCACTTCCAATCTTGTAAGGTGATCATCCAACCTCAAGAAATCTTTGTTTCTTACAGTAGGTTATCAATTTAATATAAGGTAATAATCATATTCAAACTTTGGTTCAATTTCTATAACTATAACAATCTTATTTCAAGTGATGATCTTACTTGAACTTGTTTTCGTGTCATGATTCTGCTTCAAGAACTTCGAGCCATCCAAGGATCCGTTGAAGCTAGATCCATTTTTCTCTTTTCCAGTAGGTTTATCCAAGGAACTTAGGGTAGTAATGATGTTCATAACATCATTCGATTCATACATATAAAGCTATCTTATTCGAAGGTTTAAACTTGTAATCACTAGAACATAGTTTAGTTAATTCTAAACTTGTTCGCAAACAAAAGTTAATCCTTCTAACTTGACTTTTAAAATCAACTAAACACATGTTCTATATCTATATGATATGCTAACTTAATGATTTAAAACCTGGAAACACGAAAAATACTGTAAAACCGGATTTATGCCGTCGTAGTAACACCGCGGGCTGTTTTGGGTTAGTTAATTAAAAACTATGATAAACTTTGATTTAAAAGTTGTTATTCTGAGAAAATGATTTTTATTATGAACATGAAACTATATCCAAAAATTATGGTTAAACTCAAAGTGGAAGTATGTTTTCTAAAATGGTCATCTAGACGTCGTTCTTTCGACTGAAATGACTGCCTTTACAAAAATGACTTGTAACTTATTTTTCTGACTATAAACCTATACTTTTTCTCTTTAGATTCATAAAATATAGTTCAATATGAAACCATAGCAATTTGATTCACTCAAAACGGATTTAAAATGAAGAAGTTATGGGTAAAACAAGATTGGATAATTTTTCTCATTTTAGCTACGTGAAAATTGGTAACAAATCTATTCCAACCATAACTTAATCAACTTGTATTGTATATTATGTAATCTTGAGATACCATAGACACGTATACAATGTTTCGACCTATCATGTCGACACATCTATATATATTTCGGAACAACCATAGAGACTCTATATGTGAATGTTGGAGTTAGCTATACAGGGTTGAGGTTGATTCCAAAATATATATAGTTTGAGTTGTGATCAATACTGAGATACGTATACACTGGGTCGTGGATTGATTCAAGATAATATTTATCGATTTATTTCTATACATCTAACTGTGGACAACTAGTTATAGGTTACTAACGAGGACAGCTGACTTAATAAACTTAAAACATCAAAATATATTAAAAGTGTTGTAAATATATTTTGAACATACTTTGATATATATGTATATATTGTTATAGGTTTGTGAATCAACCAGTGGCCAAGTCTTACTTCCCGACGAAGTAAAAATCTGTGAAAGTGAGTTATAGTCCCACTTTTAAAATCTAATATTTTTGGGATGAGAATACATGCAGGTTTTATAAATGATTTACAAAATAGACACAAGTACGTGAAACTACATTCTATGGTTGAATTATCGAAATCGAATATGCCCCTTTTTATTAAGTCTGGTAATCTAAGAATTAGGGAACAGACACCCTAATTGATGCGAATCCTAAAGATAGATCTATCGGGCCCAACAAGCCCCATCCAAAGTACCGGATGCTTTAGTACTTCGAAATTTATATCATATCCGAAGGGTGTCCCGGAATGATGGGGATATTCTTATATATGCATCTTGTTAATGTCGGTTACCAGGTGTTCACCATATGAATGATTTTTATCTCTATGTATGGGATGTGTATTGAAATATGAAATCTTGTGGTCTATTATTATGATTTGATATATATAGATTAAACCTATAACTCACCAACATTTTTGTTGACGTTTTAAGCATGTTTATTCTCAGGTAATTATTAAGAGCTTCCGCTGTCGCATACTTAAATAAGGACGAGATTTGGAGTCCATGCTTGTAAGATATTGTGTAAAAACTGCATTCAAGAAACTTATTTTGTTGTAACATATTTGTATTGTAAACCATTATGTAATGGTCGTGTGTAAACAGGATATTTTAGATTATCATTATTTGATAATCTACGTAAAGCTTTTTAAACCTTTATTGATGAAATAAAGGTTATGGTTTGTTTTAAAATGAATGCAGTCTTTGAAAAACGTCTCATATAGAGGTCAAAACCTCGCAATGAAATCAATTAATATGGAACGTTTTTAATCAATAAGAACGGGACATTTCAGTTGGTATCCGAGCGTTGGTCTTAGAGAACCAGAAATTTGCATTAGTGTGTCTTATAGAGTTTGTTAGGATGCATTAGTGAGTCTGGACTTCGACCGTGTTTACTTGAAAAATGATTGTTTAACAAATTTTGTTGGAAACTATATATTTTTAACATGTGAATATTATGTGATATATTAATCTCTTAACGCGTTTGATATTATGTGATAGATGTCTACCTCTAGAACAAGTCCCATTGACTCACCTAATAATAATGAAGAGTCAAATGTAAATTGGAATGATTCGTGGACTGATTCACAAGTTCCCGAAGAGGAACCGGAAGAAGAGTCGGAACCGGAAGAAGAATCGGAACCGGAAGAAGAATCGGAACCGGATGAAGAAATAGAACCGGTGGGGGAAATAATAAAACGGTTAAGTAAAAGAAAATCCTCAACTAACCGACCAAGGTTAATTATGGTCAATGGTGTTTCCGCCAAGGAAGCAAAATATTGGGAGGATTACCAATTCTCCGATTAATCGGATTCCGACGAGAATTCCGATGATGTTATAGAAATTACTCCAACTGAATTTAAAAAGGCAAAAGAAAATAATAAGGGAAAGGGCATAAAAATAGAGAAATCTAATTCCAACCCCGATGAACTTTATATGTATCGTCAACCCCCGAAGTCCTTAAGTTGTAACAATGACCCGGGAACCTCTAAACCACCAGGTTTTTCTAAACCAATGTGGATAACGACGGCTCGTATTAGGGGAACATCATATATCCCTAGAAACTTGGCAAAACGAACCAAAACCAAAGAAGAAGAAACAAGCGAGTCGGAATAAGATAGTTGTATTCGTGTGGTGTAATATAAGTAATATAGTGTGCTTATGCTTTATGATATATGTAAAAATTGCTTGTATTAATAAATATTTTTTTATGAATCTAACTCTTGTCTATTTTACAGTATAAAAACACAAAATGGATAGACAACCCAATATTTTAAGAGACCTACCCGGAGACATGATTGATGAAATCTTGTCTAGAGTCGGTCAGAATTCTTCGGCACAACTATTTAAGGCGAGATCAGTTTGTAAGACATTCGAAGAACGTTCCAAGAATGCCTTGGTTTATAAAAGGCTTTCGTTCGAAAGATGGGGGATATCACATTGGGAAATCCATAAGTTACGATGTGTTTACTTTGACGCATATAATGCGGGGAACCCAAATGCTATTTTACGCAATGGGTTAAGAAATTATTTTGACTCGATATATCCGAATATTGGACTTCGTGATTTAGAAAAAGCGGCTAACATGCAACATAAAGAAGCATGTTATGCTTACGGATTAGTAATGTTCGCTTCTCACCAAAGTGAGAACAAGAACATCGGCCTACAACTATTAAACAAAACGTTCCCACAAGTGACGGAGTCGGTAATTGGGGTAAGAAATGAGGTTTTTAGATTGTTACGGGACTGTTGGACATTACGTAACCCTCGTCCCTTTGACGACGTTACAACACGCTGTCTTATCAACGGCCATAACGGTTATGTTCCACAAGACCAAGGATGGGAAGTAATCCTAGTAAAACCAGAATGTATGACTTGTTTCTGGACGTATGAATTACGTGTATTTATTGCCTTTGCTGAACGACTTGTGTACTAGCTAGAATTATCTTCACAACCATCTTGTATCAAATTTATTGTGTGCTATATTTCATGCTATATGTAAAATAAGCGGTATTGTAAGTTTGTAAAATTTTGTGTAAAAGTTTGAACGCGAAATATTATTATAATCAGTTTTTCATATAGAATTATAGTAGTTGAATTGTATATTAGCTACTAAGTATGAACTTAACGGGTAGGTACTACCCGAATTTAAACTTATAAAATGCTAATATGAAGAAAAAGCTTTTATAAATGAGTTCATATTATGCTACGAAATACTATTAACTACTCTTAATATTCTGTATGATTAACTTGTTCCATTTGACTATTTTGAAGGAAATGGCACCGACTACTCGACACACCGTGAATATGAATGAAGAGGAATTCTGTAACGACCCGGAAATTTCCAACCAAATTTAAACTCTAATCTCTATATGGTTCCGACACGATAAGCAAAAACCCTAAAGTTGACCCGCACTTTTTCGATCATTCTATACTTATAAGATTAATATTTACATAAATTAAACCTTACCAACATGATAAGCAATCCAAATTGTTGAGATTTATGTTTCCGAAAAGAGTTTTACACAACGTTTGACCGTCTAGTTTGACCGATGATATCACGAACTATACAATATATGATAATTATACATTTGTGTATATATATGTATATATACATATTTAACATGATTAATGAATGTTTTAATATCTCATTTTGTATTAATAACAATAAGTTATAAGTATATTTTGAAACTACTAACTTAAGTTTTCAAAACGATAACTATACGTAACGTTATTTGACATAAATACTTAAGACTTATAATGTTTATACATATATCGTATAAGTAATGTATTTAATCACTTTTAAAGACTTAAATACATAAAATCATATAAGTGTATTCACAAAAGATAGCTATATTTGAATCCTCATTCCATTTTTCACAAAATTTCTATACGTATATCTAGAGTATTTGTACTCGTATCATACCTAGCTTCTATACGTATTTACTATTGGTATATACACATCAAATCACCACCTAACCAGCCCTTGTTCATGCCTTATGTATAAGGTAATTACTTTTGAATGATTGTAAGACTAATTACAAAAATACAAACTAAAAATTTTTCCATGTCTACTACATAAACATTTTTTTAGGAGTATATATGTATCCTCATTTTGTTTCATTTTTACTTCCATTCTCTAGCTAAAAACACCCACACTCTCAAGAACATTAAACTCCATAAACATTCAGTAAAGTTCCATGAAGATCTAGCTTCAAAAACCTTACTTAAACACCATAAGAAAACCATACAAAAACACTTCAAGAAATCCTTCCAAGAACACAAACTTACTTCCAATCTTTCATCCACTTCCATCACCCTTTTGATTCTAGCTTCTTACTCCTCTTTTACAGCAACCTTGTCCAAGGAACTTGAGGTAGTATCTATGTTCATAACCTTATTCGATTCATAAATATATAGCTATCTTATTTTGTGGTATAAAAGTTTAACAATAAGAACATAGTTTGAATGTTTTCAAACTTGTTTGCAAACTAAATAGATCCTTCTAACTTAACTTTTAAAATACTTCAAGACCTGTAATATAACTTAAATATATGCTAATTTAACAAGGTATAATTTGGTTTTTCAAAGAATATCTTAAAAACTGTTTTTACGACGTCGGAGTGCCACCGGGGACTGTTTTGGGTTGGATAATTAAAAACTATCTTAAACTTTGAGTTGGAGGTTTATGTTCTGGAAAAATGATTTTTACTATGAATATGATAACACATAAAAATTTCATGATTTAATTCAAAGTATAAGTATTTTTAGAAAAATAATCATTTAAGGTTGTTTAAATAAAGGAAAATGTTTAACTTCATAAGTTTCACTAAAGTTTCACCTATGCCGTGTGATTTTGAATACAAACCAAGGTATTTTCAGTTCATAGTCTTAAAGAGGGACTCGATCCAAGGAGAAGTCAAGTTGAATCAACGAAAACGGATTTGTAACGAAGAAACTATGACCGAAACGAAATTGGTTATCCAAGACTTGTTTAACTTCGGGATTAATTGGGAAAAATTAAATAAAATCACATCTTTCTAAAATAACATGATATTTTATATATATGTACTCATAATTCAATTTTATATGGTTCAGGATCACCCATAAACAATACGAGAAGATTAATCATAAGATCCCATGATTGTACGCAACACGTCATTTGACAACACCGGTACTTTATGTACGCAATACGTCATTTGACAACACCGGTACCGTGGGTCAAGATTAATCTCGACCAATACATATACGATGAGGGTTTTATTTATTTCATTGGGGGTTTATTAAACATCTAAATATGAACCATTAAAATTGAATTACTAACAACGAACTGCTAACTACGGACTAAGGAATTATTCAAAGTATAACAAGTATATATATGTGACGTTTGTTTAAAAAAGAAAAGGTATTGATATATTATATATGGATAGGTTCGTGATATCAACCGGAGACCAAGTCAAATTATATATTATCTTCAAGACGAAAGTGAGTATATAGTCCCACTTTTAAACTCTAAGTATTTCGGGATGAGAATACATGTATTTTATGTTTTACGATATGGACACAAGTAACTGAAAAATATATTCTACGTTGAGTTGTACCACTGGCATACTTCCCTGTAGCTTGGTAACTAATATTTACAGCGGTATTGTAAACGCGAATCCTGTTGATAGATCTATCGGGCCTGACAACCCCAACCGGACTGGACGACCAGTATTCAACGGTTGCACAGTACTTCGTTTCGTGACTACACTTGGTACAGTGTAGTAAGATTTCATATTAAAGGGAATATGCGGCGTGATTAATTGTTAAGTATGGTTACCAAGTGCTCAACCACTTAGAATATTTTTATTAAAATGTTTATATATGAAATCTTGTGGTCCATCGTTATATCGCTGCTAGCATCAAACCTATATATTTCACCAACTTTATGTTGACGTTTTAAAGCATGTTATTCTCAGGTATGAATTAAGACTTCCGCTGTGCGTTAGCTCATATTAAGGATACTAGTTGGGACCATTTAAGCCATGATACAAGAACGTTGCATTCGAGTCATTGAAGATCATTAAAGACATTTATTAAGTAAATGACAGTTTAGGTCATTTGGATATCGAGAAATGTTTGACGAGTTTATTAATTTTTTTATGTAAAGATAGATTGCCTTTTAAGAATAAATGCAACGTTTGTAAAATGTATCATATAGAGGTCAAGTACCTCGCGATGTTATCAACTGTTGTAATTCGTTTGTAATCAATATGGACATCGTCCGGATGATTAGTTTCGGATCCTTTCAGTTGGTATCAGAGCGTTGGTCTTAGCGAACCAGGCCTTGCATTAGTGTGTCTAACTGGTAGTTGTTAGGATACATTAGTGAGTCTGGACTTTGACCGTATCTACCTGCTAAAAAGTTTTGCTTATCATTTCTAGTCGGAAACCATCTGCTTATCATCCTTAGGGAGTTGCCTGCTTATCATTCTTTAGTCTAGACACGTCTTACTGCATCTAGTGCATCGATAGTGTATAGACAAAATTCATATCCTAGCGTATCTATTACTATAAACATTGCCCGACGAATTTCAAAGATTCTCCGTAATTCACGGGATTTCGGTATTATATATACATATGAAAATTATGTATTGAAGAGTACCAAACCCAACTCCTATAATCTATTCCAAACCAAAAAAATTCATTTCTCCAACTATACAAGATGAATTCTTCATCCAGTTCGAATTCCTCCGACTTCGATAGCTACGCCGACATGGATTTCCATTCGAGCTCCGAGAACAGCGTCACCGGAATGGATCAACCAATTTCCCATCATCTATTCTGGATGAACTGGGGATGGGTTCGTAATATACTAAATTTCTGGAGGCAAGAAGAAGGTGATCCATTTCATCCACCAAATTGCCCTCTTAACGATGAACCTGAAGCACTTACCGGCGAACCCATTCGAAACACCATTTTCTCGCTCATTTCTAGAGTATCTCGTCATGATTACATACTATCCCATATTTCAAATCTTGTTCATTCGCTCGTTCCAACCGTCAATCATCCCGGTATAATAGAAGAAGTCAACGAACTCCGTGCTCGGGTAGTGGTTTTGGAGAATATGGTGCGAAGGTTACAAACACCAACAGCAGCACCAGCAGCATAATCCGTACTACCATCGTCAACGCCGACAGTACCTTTATCACCCCAATCACAATCTCAACATCACAATCTGTATCTCGAATATCAACATCACACGACTCAATATCTGTACTTCGAGTATGATCTTCGTTCTATATATCGTTCTACATCAATTATCTTCGCTTTACGTATCGTATGACGATTATGTAATTTCTAAAGTTTTAGAGATTATGTAATCTAGAATTAACGATAAATCAAATGAGTTTAATATCTTATTGACTCATTAAATCTATGATTATCTCTGAAGAAAATATATATGCAAGTATATTTTCATAAAGATAGTAATTAAAAATTCCTTCGTACAAACTATTAATGATGAAAATATTTTAACGTGTGGGTAGTACCCGAGGAATATTTAGAATTCACATTAATAAGTTATATTGTACATTCTTGAATCTGATTCAACGGTTATCTATTATCTTACTTACAACCACCGATATTCGTATCCGCTCACCCCAGAATAACCATTTTCAATCAAATTTCATATTCGGATTTTGACCTACCAGAATCCAACAAGTGGCATAAAGAAGAAAATATTGGACAATTAAAATGAATTAAAATGTTGATTGTAACATATGAAACTAAACAATTCTTCAAGTTTGCCACTTGATTTTATCTTAAACCTCATTCGTAACTTGACGATTACAATTCGCATTCAAATCCTTTCATGATTTCTGAAAACACCCTGAACTATGAAGTAGCTCTTGAAATGCTGATGAAGCAGCAAAAACTGTAAACGACTTTAACAATCAAAAGATTGATGATAAAGAATGGTATGGTGGTAAAGCTGAGAAAAAGAGAAGGTTTGGAACTGGAAAACGGATTGAGCAAAGTATGAAGGAGGCCGTGAACAAATCATGAAAACAGAACCTGCCTTCAAAGGATCCAAATGATCCAGTGCCTGCTGAAACCGTTAGTAAGAACACTGCTCCTTATTCTAAACTTTTCAAGATGATATTCTTCACCATCATTTTATCTTAGATATTATAAGATATCTTCATTCGTTATACATATTTTTCATATTTCTGGAGATATTTTTACAACTATTCCTATCTGCGATCATTTAACTCTCCGTAACATCTGCGCTACAATATAAAAGAAACTGTGTTAGTTTCTAAATTCTGAAATCTCTAAGTTTAAAAATATGAATGTTTTGAAGTAGTGTTGGGAACTGATACATGAATTAGTATAATATAATGAAACTTGAACAACTTCATTATATTACAGTAAGTCATGTTAAGTTTCTAATGGAATGTGATGATTCACAGTACCGTCATCATGTGCCATGTTACACGGCTCTTACATTCTATCAAGTCTTCAAACATATTAGAACGTATCACCTTGATAGTTCTATTTTTTTTTCGGAATATTCGAGTAATTTAACGAATCAAGATCGTGCCATTACAATTTCATTCTAAAACCAATAGCAAGGTTCATTCCAAATTTCCTACCTACGAATTTCGGACCATTGTTCGCTTGGCTCGAGGACGGGAAGAAGAAATGAAGGGACAAAACTTCAGAATAGAAATAGGAACATAAACCACAGCAAATAAAAGAGAGCATTAACTGTGGATGACAATGATTTTAAGGGACGGGAGTAGGAACATCGAAATATAAGGGAAGGTATAAAACCTAACAACAACCCCGAAACTACAAACCGTGCATATCAATACGTATTGCAACGTAAAGGCACGGGAGAATTAAAAACATTATAATTCCAAGGAAAGGATAAAAGAGAATAGATTCTTCTGGTGATAGATGAAAAAGAAGAATGAAAGATATGAAAGTTAGAAATATAACAAGGGTTAGAATGGGATGGAGCATATTAGCGAATGTCTTAAAGTAGGAACTAAAGAGAAAGAATAGAAGATGTGGGAAGAAAGAAAGGGAAGGAGGTAAATTTATAGTGAAATATTCGACAAAGAAATCAAAACAGATTGCCGCGTTAAATCAAAGAAGATCCTGATCGCCGCAAAACTAAATCTTATTACATAAGATTTTCTTTAAAACCCTTAAATCCCGGAAATCGATCATAATCACGTCATCGGTTACAACAATTCTATATTTACTCATTTCACTCTTTTGTGATAGCTTCGCTCGTGCGTCTCACATAACCAAATCGTTTTATCTAAATCTTTCAATAATGATAAAATTTCATTATTACCTCATATTCGTCATGAAAACATTCCTATTGTTGTTTATGACAACCTCTACCAAATTTCGAGGACGAAATTTCTTTAACGGATGGGTACTGTAACGACCCGGAAATTTCCGACCAAATTTAAACTCTAATCTCTATATGGTTCCGACACGATAAGCAAAAACCCTAAAGTTGACCCGCACTTTTTCGATCATTCTATACTTATAAGATTAATATTTACATAAATTAAACCTTACCAACATGATAAGCAATCCAAATTGTTGAGATTTATGTTTCCGAAAAGAGTTTTACACAACGTTTGACCGTCTAGTTTGACCGATGATATCACGAACTATACAATATATGATAATTATACATTTGTGTATATATATGTATATATACATATTTAACATGATTAATGAATGTTTTAATATCTCATTTTGTATTAATAACAATAAGTTATAAGTATATTTTGAAACTACTAACTTAAGTTTTCAAAACGATAACTATACGTAACGTTATTTGACATAAATACTTAAGACTTATAATGTTTATACATATATCGTATAAGTAATGTATTTAATCACTTTTAAAGACTTAAATACATAAAATCATATAAGTGTATTCACAAAAGATAGCTATATTTGAATCCTCATTCCATTTTTCACAAAATTTCTATACGTATATCTAGAGTATTTGTACTCGTATCATACCTAGCTTCTATACGTATTTACTATTGGTATATACACATCAAATCACCACCTAACCAGCCCTTGTTCATGCCTTATGTATAAGGTAATTACTTTTGAATGATTGTAAGACTAATTACAAAAATACAAACTAAAAATTTTTCCATGTCTACTACATAAACATTTTTTTAGGAGTATATATGTATCCTCATTTTGTTTCATTTTTACTTCCATTCTCTAGCTAAAAACACCCACACTCTCAAGAACATTAAACTCCATAAACATTCAGTAAAGTTCCATGAAGATCTAGCTTCAAAAACCTTACTTAAACACCATAAGAAAACCATACAAAAACACTTCAAGAAATCCTTCCAAGAACACAAACTTACTTCCAATCTTTCATCCACTTCCATCACCCTTTTGATTCTAGCTTCTTACTCCTCTTTTACAGAAACCTTGTCCAAGGAACTTGAGGTAGTATCTATGTTCATAACCTTATTCGATTCATAAATATATAGCTATCTTATTTTGTGGTATAAAAGTTTAACAATAAGAACATAGTTTGAATGTTTTCAAACTTGTTTGCAAACTAAATAGATCCTTCTAACTTAACTTTTAAAATACTTCAAGACCTGTAATATAACTTAAATATATGCTAATTTAACAAGGTATAATTTGGTTTTTCAAAGAATATCTTAAAAACTGTTTTTACGACGTCGGAGTGCCACCGGGGACTGTTTTGGGTTGGATAATTAAAAACTATCTTAAACTTTGAGTTGGAGGTTTATGTTCTGGAAAAATGATTTTTACTATGAATATGATAACACATAAAAATTTCATGATTTAATTCAAAGTATAAGTATTTTTAGAAAAATAATCATTTAAGGTTGTTTAAATAAAGGAAAATGTTTAACTTCATAAGTTTCACTAAAGTTTCACCTATGCCGTGTGATTTTGAATACAAACCAAGGTATTTTCAGTTCATAGTCTTAAAGAGGGACTCGATCCAAGGAGAAGTCAAGTTGAATCAACGAAAACGGATTTGTAACGAAGAAACTATGACCGAAACGAAATTGGTTATCCAAGACTTGTTTAACTTCGGGATTAATTGGGAAAAATTAAATAAAATCACATCTTTCTAAAATAACATGATATTTTATATATATGTACTCATAATTCAATTTTATATGGTTCAGGATCACCCATAAACAATACGAGAAGATTAATCATAAGATCCCATGATTGTACGCAACACGTCATTTGACAACACCGGTACTTTATGTACGCAATACGTCATTTGACAACACCGGTACCGTGGGTCAAGATTAATCTCGACCAATACATATACGATGAGGGTTTTATTTATTTCATTGGGGGTTTATTAAACATCTAAATATGAACCATTAAAATTGAATTACTAACAACGAACTGCTAACTACGGACTAAGGAATTATTCAAAGTATAACAAGTATATATATGTGACGTTTGTTTAAAAAAGAAAAGGTATTGATATATTATATATGGATAGGTTCGTGATATCAACCGGAGACCAAGTCAAATTATATATTATCTTCAAGACGAAAGTGAGTATATAGTCCCACTTTTAAACTCTAAGTATTTCGGGATGAGAATACATGTATTTTATGTTTTACGATATGGACACAAGTAACTGAAAAATATATTCTACGTTGAGTTGTACCACTGGCATACTTCCCTGTAGCTTGGTAACTAATATTTACAGCGGTATTGTAAACGCGAATCCTGTTGATAGATCTATCGGGCCTGACAACCCCAACCGGACTGGACGACCAGTATTCAACGGTTGCACAGTACTTCGTTTCGTGACTACACTTGGTACAGTGTAGTAAGATTTCATATTAAAGGGAATATGCGGCGTGATTAATTGTTAAGTATGGTTACCAAGTGCTCAACCACTTAGAATATTTTTATTAAAATGTTTATATATGAAATCTTGTGGTCCATCGTTATATCGCTGCTAGCATCAAACCTATATATTTCACCAACTTTATGTTGACGTTTTAAAGCATGTTATTCTCAGGTATGAATTAAGACTTCCGCTGTGCGTTAGCTCATATTAAGGATACTAGTTGGGACCATTTAAGCCATGATACAAGAACGTTGCATTCGAGTCATTGAAGATCATTAAAGACATTTATTAAGTAAATGACAGTTTAGGTCATTTGGATATCGAGAAATGTTTGACGAGTTTATTAATTTTTTTATGTAAAGATAGATTGCCTTTTAAGAATAAATGCAACGTTTGTAAAATGTATCATATAGAGGTCAAGTACCTCGCGATGTTATCAACTGTTGTAATTCATTTGTAATCAATATGGACATCGTCCGGATGATTAGTTTCGGATCCTTTCAAATTCCGTACTTTTCTAGCTTCAAACATAGCCGTAGTACAGGCTGCGCTACATACCAACAATAACCTTGGATCTAGCAGTACAGGAAATCGTGTAGGATGCACCTACAAAGAATTCACTGCCTGCAAACCTTTGGAATTTGATGGAACCGAAGGACCGATCGGATTGAAACGGTGGACCGAGAAGGTCGAATCGGTGTTTGCCATAAGTAAGTGTACTGAAGAGGACAAAGTGAAGTACGCTACGCATACCTTCACAGGTTCTGCGTTAACATGGTGGAATACCTATCTAGAGCAAGTGGGACAAGACGATGCGTACGCACTACCGTGGTCAGCATTCAAGCACTTGATGAACGAGAAGTACCGTCCCAGAACCGAGGTCAATAAGCTCAAGACAGAACTTAGAGGGTTACAAACCCAAGGATTTGATATTACCACGTACGAAAGATGATTCACAGAATTGTGCCTATTGTGTCCGGGAGCATTCGAAGATGAGGAAGAGAAGATCGACGCGTTTGTGAAAGGATTACCGGAAAGAATCCAAGAAGATATAAGTTCACACGAGCCTGCCTCCATACAACAGGCATGTAGAATGGCTCACAAACTAGTGAACCAGATTGAAGAAAGAATTAAAGAACAGACTGCTGAAGAGGCCAATGTGAAGCAAGTCAAAAGAAAGTGGGAGGAAAACGGTGATAAGAATCACCAATACAACAACAACAGCAATTACAACAATAATCGCAACAATTATCCCAACAATCAAAACATCAATCGCAACTACAATAAACGGCCCAACAACAAAAACAACAACAACAACAACAACAACTACAACAATCATCCCAACAACAATAATAACCGCAACAACAACAACAATCAGAAGCAGCTATGCCAAAGGTGTAAAAAGTATCACTCGGGGTTTTGCACCAAATTTTGCAACAAGTGTAAAAGAAATGGTCATAGCGCAGCGAAGTGTGAGGTCTACGGACCAGGGGTTAATAGAACGAAAGGAACAAATGGTGTCGGAACGAGTAATGGCGGAGCAAGTAGTGTCGGAGCAAGTTATGCAAATGTAGTTTGTTATAAATGTGGAAAACCGGGCCACATTATTAGAAATTTCCCGAACCAGGAGAACACGAATGGACAAGGCCGCGGAAGAGTTTTCAATATTAATGCGGCAGAGGCACAGGAAGACCCGGAGCTTGTTACGGGTACGTTTCTTATTGACAATAAATCTGCTTACGTTTTATTTGATTCGGGTGCGGATAGAAGCTATATGAGTAGAGATTTTTGTGCTAAATTAAGTTGTCCATTGACGCCTTTGGATAGTAAATTTTTACTTGAATTAGCAAATGGTAAATTAATTTCAGCAGATAATATATGTCGGAATCGAGAAATTAAACTGGTTAGCGAAACATTTAAGATTGATTTGATACCAGTAGAGTTAGGGAGTTTTGATGTGATAATTGGTATGGACTGGTTGAAAGAAGTGAAAGCAGAGATCGTTTGTTACAAAAATGCAATTCGCATTATACGAGAAAAAGGAAAACCCTTAATGGTGTACGGAGAAAAGGGCAACACGAAGCTACATCTTATTAGTAATTTGAAGGCACAAAAACTAATAAGAAAAGGTTGCTATGCTGTTCTAGCACACGTCGAGAAAGTACAAACTGAAGAAAAGAGCATCAATGATGTTCCCATCGCAAAAGAATTTCCCGATGTATTTCCGAAAGAATTACCGGGATTACCCCCACATCGATCCGTTGAATTTCAAATAGATCTTGTACCAGGAGCTGCACCAATAGCTCGTGCTCCTTACAGACTCGCACCCAGCGAGATGAAAGAACTGCAAAGCCAATTACAAGAACTTTTAGAGCGTGGTTTCATTCAACCAAGCACATCACCGTGGGGAGCTCCTGTTTTGTTTGTCAAGAAGAAAGATGGTACATTCAGGTTGTGTATCGACTACCGAGAGTTGAACAAACTTACCATCAAGAACCGCTACCCACTACCGAGAATCGACGACTTATTTGATCAACTACAAGGCTCGTCTGTTTATTCAAATATTGACTTACATTCCGGGTATCATCAAATGCGGGTGAAAGAAGATGATATTCCAAAGACTGCTTTCAGAACACGTTACGGTCATTACGAGTTTATGGTCATGCCGTTTGGTTTAACTAATGCACCAGCTGTGTTCATGGACCTTATGAACCGAGTGTGTGGACCATACCTTGATAAGTTTGTCATTGTTTTCATTGATGACATACTTATTTACTCAAAGAATGACCAAGAACACGGTGAACATTTGAGAAAGGTGTTAGAAGTATTGAGGAAGGAAGAATTGTACGCTAAGTTTTCAAAGTGTGCATTTTGGTTGGAAGAAGTTCAATTCCTCGGTCACATAGTGAACAAAAAAGGTATTAAGGTGGATCCGGCAAAGATAGAAACTGTTGAAAAGTGGGAAACCCCGAAAACTCCGAAACACATACGCCAGTTTTTAGGACTAGCTGGTTACTACAGAAGGTTCATCCAAGACTTTTCCAGAATAGCAAAACCCTTGACTGCATTAACGCATAAAGGGAAGAAATTTGAATGGAATGATGAACAAGAGAAAGCGTTTCAGTTATTGAAGAAAAAGCTAACTACGGCACCTATATTGTCATTGCCTGAAGGGAAGGATGATTTTGTGATTTATTGTGACGCATCAAAGCAAGGTCTCGGTTGTGTATTAATGCAACGAACGAAGGTGATTGCTTATGCGTCTAGACAATTGAAGATTCACGAACAAAATTATACGACGCATGATTTGGAATTAGGCGCGGTTGTTTTTGCATTAAAGACTTGGAGGCACTACTTATATGGGGTCAAAAGTATTATATATACCGACCACAAAAGTCTTCAACACATATTTAATCAGAAACAACTGAATATGAGGCAGCGTATGTGGATTGAATTATTGAATGATTACCACTTTGAGATTCGTTACCACCCGGGGAAGGCAAATGTGGTAGCCGATGCCTTGAGCAGGAAGGACAGAGAACCCATTCGAGTAAAATCTATGAATATAATGATTCATAATAACCTTACTACTCAAATAAAGGAGGCGCAACAAGGAGTTTTAAAAGAGGGAAATTTAAAGGATGAAATACCCAAAGGATCGGAGAAGCATCTTAATATTCGGGAAGACGGAACCCGGTATAGGGCTGAAAGGATTTGGGTACCAAAATTTGGAAATATGAGAGAAATGGTACTTAGAGAAACTCATAAAACCAGATACTCAATACATCCTGGAACGGGGAAGATGTACAAGGATCTCAAGAAACATTTTTGGTGGCCGGGTATGAAAGCCGATGTTGCTAAATACGTAAGAGAATGTTTGACGTGTTCTAACGTCAAAGTTGAGCATCAGAAACCATCAGGTCTACTTCAACAACCCGAAATCCCGAAATGGAAATGGGAAAACATTACCATGGATTTCATCACTAAATTGCCAAGGACTGCAAGTGGTTTTGATACTATTTGGGTAATAGTTGATCGTCTCACCAAATCAGCACACTTCTTGCCAATAAGAGAAGATGACAAGATGGAGAAGTTAGCACGACTGTATTTGAAGGAAGTCGTCTCCAGACATGGAATACCAATCTCTATTATCTCTGATAGGGATGGCAGATTTATTTCAAGATTCTGGCAGACATTACAGCAAACATTAGGAACTCGTCTAGACATGAGTACTGCCTATCATCCACAAACTGATGGGCAGAGTGAAAGGACGATACAAACGCTTGAAGACATGCTACGAGCATGTGTTATTGATTTCGGAAACAGTTGGGATCGACATCTACCGTTAGCAGAATTTTCCTACAACAACAGCTACCATTCAAGCATTGAGATGGCGCCGTTTGAAGCACTTTATGGTAGAAAGTGCAGGTCTCTGATTTGTTGGAGTGAAGTGGGGGATAGACAGATTACGGGTCCGGAGATTATACAAGAAACTACCGAGAAGATCATCCAAATTCAACAACGGTTGAAAACCGCCCAAAGTCGACAAAAGAGCTACGCTGACATTAAAAGAAAAGATATAGAATTTGAAATTGGAGAGATGGTCATGCTTAAAGTTGCACCTTGGAAAGGCGTTGTTCGATTTGGTAAACGAGGGAAATTAAATCCAAGGTATATTGGACCATTCAAGATTATTGATCGTGTCGGACCAGTTGCTTACCGACTTGAGTTACCTCAACAACTCGCGGCTGTACATAACACTTTCCACGTCTCGAATTTGAAGAAATCTTTTGCTAAAGAAGATCTCACTATTCCGTTAGTTGAAATCCAAATCAACGAAAAACTTCAATTCATCGAAGAACCCGTCGAAATAATGGATCGTGAAGTTAAAAGACTTAAACAAAACAAGATACCAATTGTTAAGGTTCGATGGAATGCTCGTAGAGGACCCGAGTTCACCTGGGAGCATGAAGATCAGATGAAGAAGAAATACCCGCATCTATTTCCAGAAGATTCGTCAACACCTTCAACAGCTTAAAATTTCGGGACGAAATTTATTTAACGGGTAGGTACTGTAGTGACCCGAACTTTTCCATGTTTATATATATTAATTGAGATTGATATTTACATGATTAAATGTTTTCAACATGTTAAGCAATCAAATTTGATAAGACTTGATTAATTGAAATATGTTTCATATAGACAATTGACCACCCAAGTTAACCGGTGATTCACGAACATTAAAACTTGTAAAAACTATATGATGACATATATATGAATATATGTATAGTTAACATGATACTATGATAAGTAAACATATCATTAAGTATATTAACAATGAACTACATATGTAAAAACAAGACTACTAACTTAATGATTTTTAAACGAGACATATATGTAACGATTATCGTTGTAAAGACATTTAATGTATATATATCATATTAAGAGATATTCATACATGATAATATCATGATAATATAATAATTTAAAATCTCATTTGATATTATAAACATTGGGTTAACAACATTTAACAAGATCGTTAACCTAAAGGTTTTAAAACAACACTTACATGTAACGACTAACGATGACTTAACGACTCAGTTAAAATGTATATACATGTAGTGTTTTAATATGTATTTATACACTTTTGAAAGACTTCAATACACTTATCAAAATACTTCTACTTAATAAAAATGCTTACAATTACATCCTCGTTCAGTTTCATCAACAATTCTACTCGTATGCACCCGTATTCGTACTCGTACAATACACAGCTTTTAGATGTATGTACTATTGGTATATACACTCCAATGATCAGCTCTTAGCAGCCCATGTGAGTCACCTAACACATGTGGGAACCATCATTTGGCAACTAGCAAGAAATATCTCATAAAATTACAAAAATATGAGTAATCATTCATGACTTATTTACATGAAAACAAAATTACATATCCTTTATATCTAATCCATACACCAACAACCAAAAACACCTACAAACACTTTCATTCTTCAATTTTCTTCATCTAATTGATCTCTCTCAAGTTCTATCTTCAAGTTCTAAGTGTTCTTCATATATTCTACAAGTTCTAGTTACATAAAATCAAGAATACTTTCAAGTTTGCTAGCTCACTTCCAATCTTGTAAGGTGATCATCCAACCTCAAGAAATCTTTGTTTCTTACAGTAGGTTATCAATTTAATATAAGGTAATAATCATATTCAAACTTTGGTTCAATTTCTATAACTATAACAATCTTATTTCAAGTGATGATCTTACTTGAACTTGTTTTCGTGTCATGATTCTGCTTCAAGAACTTCGAGCCATCCAAGGATCCGTTGAAGCTAGATCCATTTTTCTCTTTTCCAGTAGGTTTATCCAAGGAACTTAGGGTAGTAATGATGTTCATAACATCATTCGATTCATACATATAAAGCTATCTTATTCGAAGGTTTAAACTTGTAATCACTAGAACATAGTTTAGTTAATTCTAAACTTGTTCGCAAACAAAAGTTAATCCTTCTAACTTGACTTTTAAAATCAACTAAACACATGTTCTATATCTATATGATATGCTAACTTAATGATTTAAAACCTGGAAACACGAAAAACACCGTAAAACCGGATTTACACCGTCGTAGTAACACCGCGGGCTGTTTTGGGTTAGTTAATTAAAAACTATGATAAACTTTGATTTAAAAGTTGTTATTCTGAGAAAATGATTTTTATTATGAACATGAAACTATATCCAAAAATTATGGTTAAACTCAAAGTGGAAGTATGTTTTCTAAAATGGTCATCTAGACGTCGTTCTTTCGACTGAAATGATTGCCTTTACAAAAATGACTTGTAACTTATTTTTCCGACTATAAACCTATACTTTTTCTCTTTAGATTCATAAAATAGAGTTCAATATGAAACCATAGCAATTTGATTCACTCAAAACGGATTTAAAATGAAGAAGTTATGGGTAAAACAAGATTGGATAATTTTTCTCATTTTAGCTACGTGAAAATTGGTAACAAATCTATTCCAACCATAACTTAATCAACTTGTATTGTATATTATGTAATCTTGAGATACCATAGACACGTATACAATGTTTCGACCTATCATGTCGACACATCTATATATATTTCGGAACAACCATAGACACTCTATATGTGAATGTTGGAGTTAGCTATACAGGGTTGAGGTTGATTCCAAAATATATATAGTTTGAGTTGTGATCAATACTGAGATACGTATACACTGGGTCGTGGATTGATTCAAGATAATATTTATCGATTTATTTCTATACATCTAACTGTGGACAACTAGTTATAGGTTACTAACGAGGACAGCTGACTTAATAAACTTAAAACATCAAAATATATTAAAAGTGTTGTAAATATATTTTGAACATACTTTGATATATATGTATATATTGTTATAGGTTTGTGAATCAACCAGTGGCCAAGTCTTACTTCCCGACGAAGTAAAAATCTGTGAAAGTGAGTTATAGTCCCACTTTTAAAATCTAATATTTTTGGGATGAGAATACATGCAGGTTTTATAAATGATTTACAAAATAGACACAAGTACGTGAAACTACATTCTATGGTTGAATTATCGAAATCGAATATGCCCCTTTTTATTAAGTCTGGTAATCTAAGAATTAGGGAACAGACACCCTAATTGACGCGAATCCTAAAGATAGATCTATCGGGCCCAACAAGCCCCATCCAAAGTACCGGATGCTTTAGTACTTCGAAATTTATATCATATCCGAAGGGTGTCCGGAATGATGGGGATATTCTTATATATGCATCTTGTTAATGTCGGTTACCAGGTGTTCACCATATGAATGATTTTTATCTCTATGTATGGGATGTGTATTGAAATATGAAATCTTGTGGTCTATTATTATGATTTGATATATATAGATTAAACCTATAACTCACCAACATTTTTGTTGACGTTTTAAGCATGTTTATTCTCAGGTAATTATTAAGAGCTTCCGCTGTCGCATACTTAAATAAGGACGAGATTTGGAGTCCATGCTTGTATGATATTGTGTAAAAACTGCATTCAAGAAACTTATTTTGTTGTAACATATTTGTATTGTAAACTATTATGTAATGGTCATGTGTAAACAGGATATTTTAGATTATCATTATTTGATAATCTACGTAAAGCTTTTTAAACCTTTATTGATGAAATAAAGGTTATGGTTTGTTTTAAAATGAATGCAGTCTTTGAAAAACGTCTCATATAGAGGTCAAAACCTCGCAATGAAATCAATTAATATGGAACGTTTTTAATCAATAAGAACGGGACATTTCACTAATAAGCATTCGTTCAAGATTAACTAGACATGTTTCAAAAGTATCACCGAAGACTGAAAATTCATCCATGAAAACTTCCATGCATTCTTCTTTCATGTCATGAAAAATCGTCATCATGCACCTTTGAAAGGTTGCAGGGGAGTTGCAAAGTCCAAATGGCATGCGTTTGTAAGCAAAAGTACCATAAGGGCACGTGAATGTGGTTTTCTCTTGGTCCTCGGGTGCTATTGGAATTTGAAAGTATCCAGAAAAACCGTCAAGAAAACAATAGTATATATTTCCGGCTAATCTTTCCAACATTTGATCAATGAAAGGTAAGGGAAAGTGATCTTTTCTGGTGGCGTCATTTAATTTTCTATAATCAATACAAACACGCCATCCTGTTACAGTCCTAGTAGGAATAAGCTCATTTTTCTCATTTGTGATGACAGTCATGCCACCCTTCTTAGGTACGCATTGAACTGGGCTTACCCATGGACTATCAGAGATTGGATAAATTAAACCTGCATCTAGTAGTTTTATAATTTCTTTCTTAACAACATCTTGCATATTAGGATTTAGTCTTCGTTGGCGTTGCACATACGTTTTATGACCTTCTTCCATAAGGATTTTATGTGTGCAATACGAAGGACTTATGCCTTTAATATCATGAATCTTCCATGCAATAGCTGGTTTATGAGCTTTTAGCACAGAAATGAGTTGAGATTTTTCATTTTCAGTAAGAGAAGACGATATTATTACAGGTAATTCAGATTCACCATGTAAATAAGCATATTCCAAATGGTTTGGAAGTGGCTTTAACTCTAATGTCGGTGGTTCTTCTATCGATGATTTGTATCGATATCTGTCTTCCTCTTTTAGCATTTGAATTTCTTCTGTTGTTGGTTCATATCCATTAGCCATGAGTACGGCTAACATTTCAGCTTCATCAATTGGTTCAGTTCCTTCTCCTAAAGAACATTCTCCTGTTCCTTGTAATTCTGGAAATTCTTCTAACAATTCTGCATGTGAATCTATAGTTTGAATATAATAACATGTATCATCTGCAGATTGCGGTTGTTGCATGGCTCTATCAACAGAAAAGGTAACACTCTCGTCCTCTATACTTAGGGTCAGTTTCTTACCTAACACGTCTATTATTGCTTTAGCCGTGTTTAAGAATGGTCTTCCTAATATGAGAGGAACTCGAGAATCTTCTTCCATGTCCAGAATAACAAAATCTACTGGAAATACTAAAGTACCAACTTTAACTAGCATGTTTTCCATTATCCCTCTAGGATATTTTACTGATCGATCAGCTAGTTGTATGCTTATTCATGTTGGTTTCAATTCTCCAAGGTCTAGTTTAGCGTATAGTGAATATGGCATTAAATTTATACTAGAACCTAAGTCTGTCAATGCTTCTATTGAACTAAGACTACCCAAAAAACATGGAATTGTGAAACTTCCTGGATCTGATAATTTTTCTGGTATCTTATTCAACAGTACTGCGGAACAATTTGCATTCATAGTAACAGCCGAGAGTTCTTCCATTTTCTTTCTATTTGTGATTAGATCTTTCAAAAATTTAGCATATCTAGGCATTCCTGATATCACATCAATGAAAGGAAGATTGACATTTATCTGTTTAAACATATTCAAAAATTTGGATTGCTCGGCTTCAAGTATTTCTTTTCTCATTTTACTTGGGTAAGGAAGTGGTGGTTGGTATAGTTTAACATAAGGTTTAGCCTTAATTGTGTTATCTTCATTAACCTTTTCAACTACCGGTTCTGTTTTCTTATCTTGCTCAGATTGTGGTTCTTGTGTAGTAGGAATAGAGTCATCAGAAATTACAGGCATTTCAGGTGGTTTAAGTGTAATACCACTTCTTGTGGTAATGGATTTAGCTGTTTCATTCCGGGGGTTAGCATTTGTATCGCTAGGTAGACTTCCCGGTTTTCTTTCACCTATCAACCTTGCTAGGTTGCTTACTTCTTGTTCCAAATTTTGAATAGAAGCTTGTTGATTTCTAAATGCTTGAGCATTTTGTTCATTGGTTTGTTTCTGAGATGTGAAAAATTGAGTTTGAGATTCAACTAGCTTTGACATCATATCTTCAAAATTTGGCTTTTTGTCATCGGTTTGTGGTGGTTTGTTTTGAAAGATAGGTCTTTGTTGATTGTAAGTATTGTTGGATACTTGTTGATTGCTAGGACCTTGTTGGTTGTTGTATGGAACATTTCGGTTATAATTCTAGTTTTGATTGTAGATTGGTCTTGGCGGTTGATAATTATTCTGATAATTATTTCCAGGCCTTTGGTTCATGTATGAAACATTCTCTCTTTGTTCCATTGTTTGTTCAATACTGAGACAATCTTTTATCAAATGTGGTCCACCACACTGCTCACAACTAATTCGTATTGAGTAAATATCTTTAGTCATCTTTTCCATTCGTCTCTCGACAGCATCTATCTTTGCAGAAATGGAATCAAAGTCATGGCTAGAATCGGCTCTCGCCGCTTTAGATGATCTAACGATATTTTTTTCTTGATGCCACTCATGTGAGTGGGAAGCAGTGTTATCAATAATTTTGTAAGCTTCAGTTGCGGTTTTCTTCATAATGGAACCACCAGCTACTATATCGATGTCTTTTCTTGTAGTGATGTCGCATCCTTGATAGAATATTTGTACTATTTGATAAGTGTCTAAACCATGTTGCGGACATCCTCTCAATAACTTTCCAAATCTTGTCCACGCCTCATATAAAGTTTCATTTGGCTTTTACGTGAACGTAACAATTTCTCCTTAAAGTCTCACGGCTTTAGATGCCGGAAAGAATTGTTTAAGAAAATTTTCAACTAAAACATCCCATGTATCAATCGCCCCTTCAGGTAACGATTCTAACCAATCTTTGGCTTCTCCCTTTAAAGTCCAGGGAAATAACATGAGATAGATCTGTTCATCCTCAACTTCTCGAATTTTAAATAGAGTACATATCCTATTAAAGGTACGAAGATGTTCGTTTGGATCTTCCTTCGGTGCACCACTAAATTGGCATTGATTAGTTACCATGTGTAGGATTTGTCCTTTGATTTCATAATCTGGCGCATTAATGTCTGGTTGAGTAATTGCGTGACCTTGGCCAGTGCGTTTAGCTCTCATTCGGTCTTCCATACTTAGGGGTTCCAGATTTTCCATGATTGAATTTGTTGAATCTGAATCACTAGAGGATTCTGATTTAATGGTTTCTTCCTCGACAATCTTTGGATGAGTGATTTGTGGTTCAGGAGGAATGATTAGTGGTTCAGGATCTCTGAATTGTCCCTGAATATCCTCCGGATTCTCAATTGTGAGGTCGGGTTCAAAAAATGGATTATCTGAAATTTGAATTGGAGTACTTGGTCGACTAGATGACGATTCTAAAGAAAAATCAACGGCGACAATATTGGCTAGATGTCTTGATCGAGTTACAGGTGGTGAACGTATGAAAGGTGGTGAACGTTTTGCTCGGTGCATTCACTGAATATCCTATTAGTTATAAAAATAAAAATTATATAAGTTATCAAATTAATAGACTTTTCTGATTTTGCCCACATTTTGAATATCCAATAGATGCAGCAGGTAGCCAGGACCCTTTAAATCGGAAGCCCACAACTCGCCACTAACAAATCCAACTATTACTACGAACCAGAAAATTTTGGATGTCTATCAATTTAACCACTTAAAATAATTTTTCGTCGAAATCTAAAGAAATTTTAGAGAAGAAATAGAAAATTCTATGTCCTAAAAACTAGTAGGTCGAGAAATAAGAAAGAAAAAGAGCGCGTCGAAAAACGTCGAAAAATAATAAGCGTCGAAAAATAATAAAAAGAAAGTAAAGCGTCGAAACTTAAAAGTCTAAAAACTAAGAATTAAAACTTACGTCTAAAGGTATTAAAGCTTAAAAGGAATTCTATATCCAAAACGGTAATAACTTAAAAAGGTACTAAAGTCTATTAAATATTAAAGCGATGAGCGACGTCGTAAAATTCTAAAACGTCTAAATTCTAATCTAAAGAAAAAGCACTTAAGGGATTTTACGGCAAAGCCTAAGAGTCTAGAAATAAAAATAACTACGGCAAAATACTAAACTATAACTTAAAACTAATTACGAGCGAAAAATATAAATATTACGAATTAACGATTAAAAAGATACGAAAATATAAAAATAAAACTAAAGTTATAAAAATACAATTTTTTATAAAAATATTATTTTTATATTATTTATTTAATAAAAGTATTAATTTATTAATTATTAAAACTAATTATAACTTAAAAGTACAAATTAAATAAAACTAAATCTAATTATTATTAAAATAAACCCTAATTAGGGTTAATAATAATAATAATTATTAATACTCCGTAATTATTGCTGTACCAGGATCAGATATGGTGTGTCAGAGCAGCTCATATGACCGCATGAGTTGTAGTGCTTCTAGATCGCATGGATCCAAAAACCTGGCTAGAATGTTGGGCTTCGATGGTTTCGGCCCAATTACACTTTTAATTATTTTTTTTTCTGTTTTTAATAAAATAAAAATAAAATAACTTAAATAAAACTTATAAATAAAAAAATAATTTACTTATTAGTTTTTATAACTTTTAACAATAAAAATATAAACTTTTTAATTTAAACACTTAAAAATATAGAAATATATTTTTCTTTTTATGTTTTTAAATTTTTATATTTAAAACTTTTTATATTTTTACAAAAATAGATTAAAAACTAAATATATATTTTTTATAGCGTTTCACTTTCGGCGTTGTTGAAGTCCCCGGCAGCGGCGCCAAAAATACTTGATGTGCGTAGAGGTGTATACGAAATAGTTATATTTTTATTCCAAAATACTATTAAATACGATACAATTTTACACAAGTTATTTATTTATTTATAGAGTGGATATACCTAAACCTTGCTGTAACACTTATAGGTAGTGTACCTAATCGTACAGTAGTGTAGGTTTTAGTAAGTTCGGTTCGTCCACAGGGAACTAGCCAAGTTTAACGCTATATTTTTAAAACTATATTTGTATAAATATATATATATATATATATATATATATATATATATATATATATATATATATATATATATATATTATAAAAGGGGGTTTTTATCGTTTAATGACCGGTTTGTCGATTTTATGTCTTAAGTCGCAGTTAAAACCTAATGTAAAATATTAAAAATAAATATAACTTAATTTAAAGCGTAAAGTAAATGACGATAATTAAAGTGCGATAAATAAAATTGCGATAATTAAAAAGTACGATAAATAAAATGACAGTAAATAAAAGTGCGATAAAATATGAAATAAAAGAATTATGCTTATTTAAACTTCCATAATCATGATGTTTGACGTGTTGATTTTAGTTTATTACCTTGGGTTAATTGTCCTTTGTCCTGGAATGTTTGATATGTCCATACGGTTTTGTCCATAATAGTCCATCAGTCAAAAATATAAAGTGCGAGAGTCTTCGTCAAATTATCCTTATACCCGAAGTCAAATATTCTAACTAATTGGGGATTCGAACTGTAACAAGGTCTTAATACTTTGTTTAATGAATACACCAGGTTATCTACTGCGTGTAGTCCAAGGTTTTACTACTTTGTTAACAATTACACCAATTACCCTTGAATGTAATTCACCCCTGTTTTAACGAGTCTATTGATTATTAATCCATTCCCGTGTCCGGTAAAATGAACGATAATTCGTATTTATAGATATCTCGCCCACTGTACCCGATTAAGCGTATGTGGTTATATATAGATACGTCAAATCGTAAGTCTATATATTAAATTAACGAGGTATCATTTAGTTAATATAAAGCCCATTAATAGCCCATAGTCTAATTTCCACAAGTGTCGTTCTTTTATCCAAACCCCAATTATGGTCCAAAGCCCAATTATCTCGTCTTTAATATTTAGCCCAACATCACGATTATTTCGGCTTAAATAAGCATAATAATAACTTAGCTACGAGACATTAATTTAAAAAGGTTGAACATAACTTACAATGATTAATAATAGCGTAGCTTTACACGGACAGAATTTCGACTTACACACTTACAACATTCGCTAACATATCCTTATTATTATTAATCTTAAATTAAAATTATAATTATAATTATAATTATAATATATATATATATATATATATATATATATATATATATATATATATATATATATATATATATATATATCGTGAGAGATAGAGAGTAGAGAAAGATGTGTTTTGAGCTCGAGCACCAAACTGCTTTTTATAGGAATGTGGCCAGAAAAAGTAGGCCATGCGATCGCATGGGTATTAGGCCTCCAGGCCATGCGATCGCAAGGAGCAAAGATCCAGCTCACATACTTTATTTTCTTGTTTGCCGACGGTTTTAATATATAATATAATATATATATAATTTTTAAGAATTAATTATATATTATATTATATTCATGTGCATAGTTGACTTGTAATTTTTAGTCCCTTGTGTCGCGCGTTGAGAGTTGACTCTGGTCCCAGTTCCAGATTTTCGAACGTCCTTTCGTACTATTTAATATCTTGTACTTTGCATTTTACGGCTCGTACTCTTTTAATTTTTAGACGTTTCTTATCAATAATTTGAACCACTTTGATTGTACTTTGTACATTTTAGCTTTTTGGTCATTTGCGTCTTTAAATCGTCGAATCTGTCTTTTGTCTTCTCCTTTTATTATTTAAACGAATATCACTTGTAAATAGAATAATTGCAACTAAAAGCTTGTCTTTCTTGAAGGATAATGCTATGAAATATATGTTCGTTTTTAGCATTATCAGTTATTGTCAAGCTTTATATTTTCCCTTATATTTAGGAGCTCCATGATTTTGTTTCTTCTTCCCGATTTTAATTTAAGCGAATAATGGTCCAGAATTCTTCGGTATGGAGTTTCGAATGATCATAATATACAAAGTAGAATGGAAAGGTAATAGCACGATTTGATTTGTCAAATTACCAGAATATCCGAAAAAGACCGAATCATCAAGAAAAATATTTTCTTGATAGTTTAGAGGTTAAATAGAATGAAAGAGTTTTGTAATGTGGTTCATGATGAGGGTATGATCTGTGAACCTTTATCACGTTCCATTAGAAACTCAGCATGACTTACTGTAATATAATTACGTTGATCAAGTGTCATTATATTATACTAACTCATGCTTTAGTTCCCAACACTACTTCATTAACATTCATAATTTAAGTTTGAAGATTTACAGAATATAGAAACTAAACAGTTTCCTTTATGATGTAATACATATAACGCGAGGAGATAAATGATTTCAGATAAGGATAGTTATGAAAATATCTTCAGAAATATCGAGGATATTTATAATGAAAGATACGATGATATCTTAGAATTTCTAATATCGAAAGATGATAAAGAAGATTTGTCCGTAAAGGTTTAGAGTCAGGAGCAAGGTATTCGTTAATGACTTCAGCAGATACTGAATCATTTGGATTCTTTGAAGGCGGGTTTAGTCTTTGTGATTTGTCCACAGCCTCCTTCATGGTCTGCTCAATCCGTTTTCTAGTTCCAAACCTTCTCTTTTGCCAACATACTATTCTTTATCATCAAACTTTTAGCTGTTAAGGTTGTTTACAGTTTTTGCTGCTTCATCAGCATTCAAAGTTATCATAACCGAATCGTCATTTATCAATCCGAGGTGTTTTCAAAAGTTTAAAGGGTTTGCATGAAGATTGTAATTGTCAAGATACATATGATGTTCTAGAATTTTGAATAATACAAATATTTTTTCTGGGTTTATGAATAGAAGTGATGTTCTAGCACAGTTTTGAAGTCAAAGTATAGCTTTGAAAGATGTAAGAATCTAAGAGTGATTGTGAATGGTTATTTTGATTTCTAGAAAAGAATGTGTATCATTGTGAAAGTAGTGAGTAGAGTTGATGATTTGTTGAATCAGAATCGAAGAATGTAACATATTACTTGTGAATTTATATATCTTTCGGGTATTACCTACCCGTTAAAAGTTTCACAAGTAATATTTTGTACCAGAGAATTTTATTACAGTCTTTATAAAAATATATGTATGTATATTTTCTTCAGATGTAATACAGATTTAATGAGTTAATATCATATTAAGCTCATTTAATTTTTGGCTGGATTAGAAATGAATAATCTCTAAAACATTAAAGATTTCATAATCTTCGCAGAGTATTTCACTAATGTAATCAATACTTCGTTATTCAGTTTTATTGATATTTCCTCAGTGAATCATGTTGGTGCTCATGGAACTCTTGCTAACTTCGCAAGGTACGAATGATGTTTTCTGGAAAGTTTCGAGTACATCGAAAATGAAGGTTTACAATTAAACATGTATTTGTATAATACACTTGGTTTATTATGAAATAGAATTCATTGAGTTGAAGCAGATATTATAGTTAATGATTGTTAAGTCATTAACGAAGGATGTACATCATAGCATATTAGTGATATGAATTATTCGAGTAGTACTTACCCCCAAAAATTTCATACGTAATAGCTTAGTACGGAAAGATATATTATGGTTTTCAAAATTTATATATATAAGATATGCATATAAATTCTTCAGAGGGAATGAGTTAATATTTCATAACTCGTTGATATAATATACTCATTGTTGCTTGTGTTGTCGATACCGTTGATGGTTATAGAGCTGATGTAGCTTGTGGTGCTACAGGTGTTGCTGGTGTTGGTGATACTGATGGTGATGCTGGTGGTACTACCTGTGGCGCTTGTATAACAAGTCTAACTTGTAAATCACACACCATTCTTGTCAGGGTTTCTACTCTTCATTCTATCATTTCGGTCCACTCATCTGGTTTACGGTTAGAACTAGAATAAGTAAACTCTAAAACTTTTAGAAACTACATATTCTCTGCAGAATATTTCTTCAAGGAAGTGATGAGTCAATACTTCATCGTTTGTTGTTGTTGGTATTCCTTGGTATCTACGGTACGTATGACATTGATGCTCGAGGTACAGATTGTGATGCTGAGGTGTGGGATGCGGAGGTTGTTGTTGGTGGTGGTAATGGTACTGTTGGTGTTGATGATGGTGGTACTGCTGATGCCGGTGATGCTGCTGGTGCTTGTAACCTTTGCACCTTAATTTCCAAAGCCACTACCCGAGCGCGAAGCTCGTTGACTTCTTCTATCACACCGGGGTGATTGTTGGTTCAGACGAGCGGATGAATAAGATCTAGAATTTGAGATATTATATAATCATGATGAGATACTATGGAAATGAGAGAGAAAATGGTATTACGAACAAGTTCGCCGGTAAGTGCTTCAGGTTCCTTGCCAAGAGGGGAATGTGGCGGATGGAAGGGATCACCTTCTTCTTGTCTCCAATGATTAAGTAGACTACGAACCCATCCTAAATTCATCCAGAATAGATGATGGCTAATTGGTTGATCCATTCCGGTCACACTGCTTTCGGAGCTCAAATGGAAATCCAAATCGGAATAGTTATCGGAATCTAAGGAATTTGAACTAGATACGGGATCCATTTTGTGTAATCAGGGAAATGATTTTTGGTAGATTATAGGACTTAGATTTGGTATTCTTCAATACATAATTTACATATGTATATATAATACCAAGATCCCATAAATTACGGAGGAATCTTCGGAAGATGTCAGGCAAAGTTTACAGTAATAGATATGCTAAGATATGAATTCGTCTTACACTATCTATGCAATAAATGCAGGATAATGTGTCTAGACTTAAGAATGATAAACAAGTAATTTCTGACAAGAAATGATAAGAAAAACTCGATAAAAACAGATACGGTCATATTCCAGACTCACTAATGCATCCTAACAATTAACAGTTAAACACACTAATGCAAATTCTGGTTCCCTATGACCTCAAGCTCTGATACCAACTGTGATGATCCGTCCAAATCCATTTGGATGAATAAATCATTCATCGATTTCACGGTGAGGTACTGACCTCTACATTATACGTTTTGTAAACATTGCATTTTTTTTAAAAGGCACACCATAAATGAATATCTAATTCCAAGGTCTTTGACATCTGATGATTTCTACATATAGACAATCACCGTAAAAAATAGTTTACAATACTACATCCGTTGACAATGCAATCAAAATAAGATACATGGTGATGATTTTGTGAATGCAAAGTTTCATCGAATAAAGCATGTATGACTCCATGCACATAGCTTGTATAACGTATAAGCAAACAGCGGAAGACTTCTAGGAACCTGAGAATAAACATGCTTAAAAGTGTCAACACAAAGGTTGGTGAGTTCATAGTTTTAATATTGCGCATAATCTGTATATGAAGGTGGATCACAAGATTTCAGTTGTTTCATCCAGAAACATTTATCAAAATATTCTACAAGATTGAGCACCATGGTAACTAAACTTTAACGTATATATAATAAGTACCCCTGTTTTAACATACATGCAACCAACATGTACAATACACGCCAACCAACGTGTACTAAACTCAAATAGCATACGTCTGTTTTATAGTTCAGGCTAGGGTTTCTATACCTGGAACAGACGGGGATGTCAAGCCCTATGGATCTATATACAACTATTCGCGCCCATGAGTTCTTATAACCAGCAGCTACTAGTTACCAAAGCTAAGGGATTTTCGGTTCAAACTCAGTGTAGAATTTAAGTATGTACTTGTATACATTGTGTTTAAAATAAAGTGCAAGTATTCTCAGCCCAAAAATATAGATTGCAAAAGCAATTAAAAAGGGATCTATAAACTCACCTTAGCATCACATAAGGTCATTCACCGAAATGTGACCGAAACTCGGAATGAAAAATAACCGTAAATCTCAACCTAGAGAACATATGTTGGTCAATACATTTCTAACAAGCTAGGTCAGGTCATAGTGTATCACAATCCTAATGCTCGAGACCGACATACAAAAGTTAACAAACGTCATCTCAAAAGTCAACCTGACCAAATATGATCTTTAAATCTATACATGTTTATTATATTAACATAGTATAAGTCTTGATAATTGAACGAATTTATAGTTTATCAAACTCAAAATATTATTTATTTCAGGAGCTATATTATATTTGAATTATCATGGCAACCGAACATATTTTATTATTTCACATAGTTTTTCAATACTTGTAAAATCAGATTATAGTGTTTATAAAGTTTTAAAACATGATAAGACAGTCAACTTTGATAATTGTTTAACAAAACGAGACGTGCCTTATATAGAAATTCATTTACTCGGTTAGTAACATCTAAAAATCCAATTTATTAATCTCATAAACAAGTTGTTTTAATATTAATTTACAGTTTCCAACATAACTTCAATTAACGTCAAACATAATTCAGTTGACCATATCTTTTAATCCGTACATCGAAATCACGCGATTTCTAAATAAAAAGTTATTAATTTTTCGCCAGCTTTCCAACAACATGCATATCATATACTTTATATCAGTAGTACATGTGTTAAATTCGTGATTCATCATAAAACTATCTAACGACGACATTCAGCATACAAGCGTACATAAACATATATACTCGAGCACTATACATGGATACACTATTAATATATAAAAGGTAAGATATGAATGCTCACGTATCGATATTGTGATTCAATATTGCAGGAAAGTACGTAGACGCAACGGAAATGATAAACGCTAGGTTCATCTTTGACTCATGATCATAACCCCCAAGCAATACCCATAACCTCAATAGCTATAACCCATAATTTCCTTAGCTTAAACCCGTTTGAAAACTCGTTTTGAAATCGTTCGAGCATACTCCTGTCGTAATATTTTATGTATAATACTACTAATAATAATACTCCTAACTATAAGATTAATAATAATATTAATCTTAATAATAATAATAATAATAATAATAATAATAATAATAATAATAATAATAATAATAATAATTTTAATATAATACAGAGGGAGTAAGAGAGATATGTGAATTACAAAATAGAAGAATTCGATCAAATTTATAGAGGTGGTCTGGTCAGGCCTGCCATGCGATCGCATGGCTTCCTAGGCCTTTCCCCATGCGATCGCATGGGGTGTCTTTTACAGCTCACATATTTTTGTTTCTTTGTTTGTCGACATAATTTTATAATATATTTATAATATATGTAATTTATATTAATTATATATATATTATATTATATTCTCGGACTTTCTCCGCTCTTGTGAGTGTTTAACTCGGGGTGGAGAAATAATTTCTCTTTATTCTAGGATAGAGGAAGGATTGTCTACATCCAACCTCCCCCATACCCCACTCATATGGGATTGGGTATTGTTGTTGTTGTTGTTGTATTATATTCTCGTGTATAGATGACTTGTAATTTTAGTTCTGATTACTTGTACGTTTTCACTTGACTTACGTCTGTAACATCCCGCATTTTTTTCGTTAAATTTATTTTTAACACCGTCTTTTTTTTAGATAATGTCTTTCGTTATCTAAATTCGTATCTTTCGTTAACTAATGTTCTTGATAATTCCGTTATTCGATTATAACATTTCCCGTTTACTCTCGTGTATTTAAAATATTCGTTTGGTTAATTCACGCACTCCCTTTGAAACTTGAGGCACTAAAATTGGCTAGGAGACAAACTAGTTGACTAGGTCAACTAGTCAACCATTCATCCCCACCACTCATTCAACCTCCTCATCTCTTCTATCTTTTCTCTCTTCCATTTTTGGACTCAAACACCCATTTCATTAATTCATCATCCAAATCCGAATCAAGAAGGAAACATCAAAACAAATTACATATTCGTGATCCTCTCTTCATCCTCTACATTTTGGTACCAATTTCATCACATTTGGGTAACTTTCTAAAATCACTAGATTTCTTGTTCTCGATGTTTTTGACTTATAAAAGTGTTAATTAGTGTCTATGGCTCAAGTCTAACATGAATATGCGTTTAGTTTGCTCGATTTGTTGTTTTGAGTAACTAGCTTGAATATGAAAAATGGGTGTGCTTAATCTTGGATTTTGGATGATTAAATGTTTTTAGAAGTTAAAAGTTCATGTATTAAATGTCTTACTAGCATCATTAGCTTCAATTTGATGTGTAGGTTGATTGTGAAAACTTCATAAACATGATTATTAATTTTGTGATTTTGGGTTAGGGTTTGATGAACTTTAAAATGACCTTTTGATGCCTTGAATGACATGAGATGTTGTTAGTAATTGTTTAGTTGTATTTTATGTTTAATTACCTTTGAAACGGCATATCATATACATAAATTGGTTGCCCGAATCACGAAATGCATTTTTAGAACTTGAAACTTTGATTATGAACATTTAACGATCATTCGACTAGGTTTTTGTTGTGGTAAATGATGAACTTGTTTGATGAAATGTGTTTAGTTGTGTTCCTTGTCGAAATACCTTTCCAACAATATAAGATACTTGTTTTGAATGTTTACGGTTCGTGAGTTATGCTTGTTTGAAGTTTGGTTCGTGCCCCTTGATAAAACTCAGAAACAGCATTTCCCAGGTACAGGAGCGACGCTCCTGAACTAAGAGCGCCGCTCCTGGTCGGCCTTTTGTGGAGTTTTTTATCAGACATCAGGAGCGCTGCCCCTGAAAACAAGAGCGCCGCTTCTGGTCCTCAAGATCGCCGCTCCTGGTTTTGGTGCGCCGCTCCTGTGTTGAAAACGTAGACCAACTTATTTTGTGTTTTCACAAATTCATCCTCGCTTACTCGCAACTCTGATTAACATGAAACTTGGCCAACATGTTTATATATGATTACTAATTGAAGAAAAATTTTCGGATACCCGACCCGACCCCGTCGACGTAGACTTTGACTTTGACCAAGTTTGACTTTTATTCAAACTTAACCAAATACTGGTTTAAACCGTTCTAATATTCTTGTATACTTGATTCTTGCATTGAACTTGCCAATTTGATTCACATGCTATATAATCGAGTCGTAATGAGCCATAGGACTAATTGAACATCTTTGACCAATCGTGTTTACCGTTATTGATACCACTTACTTGTTTAGGTCAAGGCTAAGCAACTTTCATGCACACGTTTACTTTGTGAAGTACTTTTATACTCGTACACTCGAGGTGAGATCATAGTCTCACCTTTTCAACAATTTTTACTCTTTTAAATCGTGGACTGAGAAACATATACTTTGTTACATCTTGTACTACTTACTTTTATGTTTTGAACACAAGTTCGATGAAACAAACATTCCACAGCGAGTTAGAACAAAATCCTCAATTCAATTATCATTAGTTACACTTGTCGGGTGTAAATGTGAACTTATGTTGTGTGGATCCATACGGGTTTGACAAACCCTCATTCGGACGGTTCGCTATCGTCATTTCGGATGGAATGTATTTTCGAGAAACAGTGTATTTTTAAACACTATTGTGATGGGGTTCTATGGAAGGAAAGTTAAGCCTTGATAATTGGGTGCTCGCGAACCTATTTTGGAATGCAACTTTTGGATGATCAATTTTATGGAAATACTAAATCTTGTGATTCAAAAATAACATTTATTACTACATCTATGATTTCACCAACGTTTTTCGTTGACAGTTTTCTACATGTTTTCTCAGGTTCATACATGGCTATTTGATACATGCTTCCGTGTACACTCATACTTGCTTGGAGTCAAGCATACATACATGCATACGCTAGTGATAGCACCTTTGGATTCAAACAAATGTTTACATACTTACGCTATTTATAGCAATCGTGATTTTAAACTAATTACGTCGCAAGTTATTTCATTTATACTTTATACTTTTGTAAACTTAAACTTGTTATCGAATTGTTTTGTAAACTAACTTTGCAAGTCTTGTACGTTTCAAATGAATGCGACATAATTTTGGTCAAACGTGTCTCATATATTAACTACGACCACGTAATGGGACCTAAGTTAGCGGCGCTATCAATGACGATTTTGTCGGGTCGCTACAGATGGTATCAGAGCGTTGTTTGTAGGGAACTAAGATATGCATTAGTGTGTCTGACAGAGTAGTTAGGATGCATTAGTTAATCTAGACTACAACCGGATAGTTAGCCATTGCATTCTGACATACATTTGCTATAGATAGCACTTACTTGACTACTTGTGCATTATACCTGAATCATTCTTAGGCAAACTTCTTAATGGTACCGAACTTTCATCATACGAATCCGTATTCTGCCACTTTCTGGTAACACGCGTAAATTCTAGATTCATACGCGTAAGGACGGCGACAACTTCATTAGTCATACTAGTTCAGGAACTCTGTCTCCCACGTTGTTATTCACCAACCGTCTCAACTTACTATCGGTGTCACCCCGGTGTTCCTTACTATCTACCACTTCTTGTTACTACCATCATTACTCTAGGTGAGTATCGTCATCACTATTTTATCACTACGGTTGCGTACTATTCGTTATCATGATTCGTTACACTTCCCGTACTGGAATGCATTATTGTTTGACTTGAACCGCATTTAGCGTGAACAATCATTTATACACTTCCCTCGGGAACGCTTCTTTAGAGTTGCACTAATTCTTTCGATTCAATACGAGTGATAATGCTAAAAACGAACATATATTTCATAGAATTATCCCTCAAGAAAGACAAGTTTTTAGTTGCAATTATTCTATTTACAAGTGATATTCGCTTAAATATTAAAAGGTGAAGATAAAAGACAGATTCGATGATTTGAAGACGCAAACGACCAAAAAGCTAAAAAGTACAAAGTACAAATCACGAGGTTCAAATTATTGATGAGAAACGTCTAAAAATTACAAGAGTACGAGCCGCGAAATGCAAAGTACAAGATATTAAATAGTACGAAAGGGCGTTCGAAAATCCGGAACCGGGATGTAACATCCCAACCCGTTAACCAACCAAAAACGCGGAATAAAAAAAAAATTTAAAACTGATCTGGAGGGTGCGCGGCGCGCACCACTGCCTGTGCGCGGCGCGCACAAGGCCTGAGACAGTTCTGATCAAAATGTCCATTTTTCGCGAAAAGATCTTCGATTTCCCGACACTTTTAGACCAAACGCTTTTCACAACAATTTATATTAGTTAAAACTAACACGTTCCAATAATAAAATGAGTTTTACGAGACCGGGCCCACACCGGCCGTTTTACGACTTTCGTACAAAATACAAGTTTCGACCACACGACTTTTAATACAAAATAAAGCCGAGCATGGCGATTGGGGATACGCTACCCAATCCTAATCAAACCAAAAGCAAGCCTTCTAAAGCAACTACGCGGGTCCACTAGTCCCACGCTTACCCGAGCAACCGCATCCATGCAAATCTATAAAAATGTAAACAACGAGAGGGTAAGCTAACACTTAGTGAGTGAAAATATACTACATACATATATATGCATAAAATGGACACGCCACATAAATAAAAAAATACCGCATACCGGAGCATCCAAGCATAAGGCAAGCTAATCTAAGCATACCGTACGATCACTAAGCAACAAGCTAAATATGCATCACCAAACATAAGTTCACCAACGACGATGTGAACAACGCCAAGAAGCTACACCCGGAGGGTTAGCTACATCACGACAATACAACAATATATATACGAATAAGGTTAACCCCTTAACCCATTACCAAAATACCAAAACACCACAATGAAGATTGGCCGAACTACACGAGCCTTAGTAATCCGAAACCACACGAGATTACTACCTTCACAACATCGAGGTTGGCCGAACTACACGAGCCTTAGTAATCCGAAACCACACGAGATTACTACCTCAATAAGATGACCGAACTACACGAGTCACCATGAATCCGAACTACACGAGATCCATTTTGATAAGATGACCGAACTACACGCGTCATCGTGAATCCGAACTACACGCGATTCACTTCTCCAACTCAAACCCACAGTCACGGGATTATAAAATCCACCACATCGGGGTTATCCACAACCACATCACAATACATGTGATAATGTACACGCGAACGCGTACTTCGCCAAATATGGTCAACTAAAACGCACAACCGTGCCAATTGGACTCATACAAAAGTCCATCAAATCCATCTATATGTGAAGTGAGCTCTATAGCCGAGAATCACTTCACCCGACCCGCACCCATCCTACACATACATATGCACATAGGATATTAACACTCACCTTGAAGTCTTGATGGATGCCAAACCAAAATCCGTAATCGCCTATGGAATGTACCTATTCCATTTATCATAAATACAATAACACAATTAGGGTGGATTTACAAATCAACCCGAATTGACAACTAGTGCCATTTTGACCCAAATGCACTTCCAAGCACAAACCGCGCCCAAGCTAACCAATAATCACTAATACAAGTGAGAATGGTCCTAATATGCCAATCAAACCCAATCATAGGTGTTAAACACCTATCTTGCCCAATATGACACTTAAACCCTAATTTGACCCATAAGAAGTCAATATCACACCATTAGCAAGTTTTGACACCAAAACATATTTAACTCGGTTCTATGCTTCAACTTAATCCATTTTAAGTTTATAAACCTTATTAATTCGATAATTGGGTCATAATCATCACCAAAGCCTAATTTTGACCCAAAGTCAAAATTAGTCAACCAACACACCTAAAAGTGTTCCAACACTTCCATAATCACTAAACCTAGTGACTAAACCCAATTACAAGTCCTAATCAAGGCCAATTTGTTCACCAACCCAAAATCCACCAACAATAACAACAAACCCGATTACTAGCATCACTAAACTCACTCCAAGAGTTTAAATGGGTTTCTCATCAATTTAAGTTCAAACCCTAACTTGATTATCAAAATCAAACAATGAAATTCGGAGTTAGAACTTACCACAACCACCAAAACATAGCTAGGAACGAGGTGAACAACTTTAAAACCCGAGACTTTGATCAATTCAAGCTCCTTCTTCTCCAAAACCCCAAATCTCTCTCTAGAAATCTCCCTCTCTCTCTAGATAGTTTAGTGTGTGTTTGTGGATGTGAAAATGATCCAAAATTGGATCCAAACCAACTGATACACTCTCAAATCCGGCCTCAAGTGAAAAGACCAAAAAGCCCCTCATTAAACTCTAATTTGAAAAAGTCAGATTTCTGTCGCCGACCAGGTGCGCGGCGCGCTCACCTCAAGGTGCGCGGCGCGCACAACCCTCTGAACAGGTTCTGAGCTTCTATTCCATACCACGCTTCACCTACGATACGTACATCATTTAAAACTCTGTGTAAAATAAATATTGGGGTCTTACACGGGACCAGAGTCAACTCTTAACGCGCGACGCAAGGGACTAAAAATTACAAGTCAACTATGCAAATGAATATAATATAATATATAATTAATTCTTAAAATTATATATATATATTTTTTATTATATATTAAAAACCGTCGGCAAACTAGGAGACAAATGATTGTGAGCTGGATCCTTGCTCCATGAGATCGCATGGCCTGGAGGCCTAATTCCCATGCGATCGCGTGGCCTACTTTTTCTGGCCACATTCCTATAAAAGGCAGTCTGGTGCTCGAGCTCAATATAATTTTCAATCTCTCTCTCTCACAGATATATATATATATATATATTATAATTTTAATTTAAGATTAATAATAATAATGGTATGTTAGCGAATGTTGTAAGTGTGTAAGTCGAAATTCTGTCCGTGTAACGCTACGCTATTATTAGTCATTGTAAGTTATGTTCAACCTTTTTAAATTAATGTCTCGTAGCTAAGTTATTATTATGCTTATTTAAATTGAAGTAATCGTGATGTTGGGCTAAATATTAAAGACGGGGTAATTGGACTTTGTACCATAATTGGGGTTTGGACAAAAGACCGACACTTGTGGAAATTGGACTATGGGCTATTAATGAGCTTTATATTTGTTTAATTGAATGATAGTTATTTAATTTAATATAAAGATTTACAATTGGACGTACCTATAAATAACCACATACACTCGATCGGACACGATGGGCGGGATATTTATAAGTACTAATAATCGTTCATTTAACCGGACATGGGAATGGATTAATAATCAATGGACTTATTAAAACAGGGGTGAATTACATACAAGGAAAATTGGTGTAATTATAGTTTAAGTCCCCAATTAGTTGGAATATTTGACTTCGGATATAAGGATAATTTGACGAGGACACTCGCACTTTATATTTATGACTGATGGACTGTAATGGACAAAAACCAGATGGACATATCGAATAATCCAGGACAAAGGACAATTAACCCATGATAATAAACTAAAATCAACACGTCAAACATCATGATTACGGAAGTTTAAATAAGCATAATTCCTTTATTTCATATTTCATTGCACTTTTATTTACTGTCATTTTATTTAATTGCACTTTTAATTATCGTACTTTTTAATTATCGCAATTTTATTTATTGTCATTTTATTTATCACACTTTAATTTATCGCACTTTAATTATTGTCATTTACTTTACGCTTTAAATTAAGTTATATTTATTTTTAATATTTTACATTAGGTTTTAACTACGACTAAAGTTTTAAAATCGACCAACCGGTCATTAAACGGTAAAAATCCCCTTTTTAATAATAATACTACTTATATATATATATATATATATATATATATATATATATATATATATATATATATATATATATATATATATATATATATATATATATATATATTGCAAATATAGTTTTAAAAATATAGCGTTAAACTTGGCTTGCTCCCTGTGGAACGAACCGGACTTACTAAAAACTACACTACTGTACGATTATGTACACTGCCTATAAGTGTTGTAGCAAGGTTTAGGTATATCCATTCAATAAATAAATAAATAACTTTTGTAAAATTGTATCGTATTTAATAGTATTTCGCAATAAAAAATATAACTATTTCGTACTACACCTCGCGCACATCAAGTATTTTTAGCGCCGCTGCCGGGAATTAGCATAAATGCCGAAAGCGAAACGCTATATATATATATAAAAAAAAGATTTTTAATTTACTTTTATAAAAATACGTTTTAAATATAAAAATACAAAAATATAAAAAGAAAAACAAAATATATATATATTTTTTTTAAGAGTTTGTTTAAAATATATAAAATTATAAAGTATTTTTATTTCTATTTTAAGTTTTTAAATATAAGTTTTATTTAATTTATATAAATATTTTATATAAATATAAAAACAGAAAAAAAAATATAGAAAGTATTCGGGCCACCAACTGTAGCAGCCCAACTACCTGGTATGGTTTCTGGATCCATGCGACCGCATAGATTTATAACATACAACTCATGCGATCGCATGAGTTGAAAAGACAGCCCACATACCTGGTACGTACGATTAGGGTTAAAGTTTAATTATTATTATTATTATTAATTAATTAAGATTATGGTTAATTATTATATTATTTAGTTTAAAGTTTTAATTAATTTTGTATTTTAAGTTTTAACTAGTTTTATTAATATAAAAATTAATACTTTTATAAAATAAATAATATAAAAATAATATTTTTATAAAAATTGTATTTTTTACAACTTTAAGTTTTATTTTTATATTTTATATCTTTTTATTCGTAATTTGTATTTTTCGTTCGTAATTAGTTTTAAGATTAGTATTTTGCCGTAGTTATTTTTATTTCTAGATTTTTAGGCTTTGCCGTAAAATCCCTTAAGTGCTTTTTCTTTAGATTAAGACTTAGGCGCTTTAGAATTTTGCGACGCCGCTTTAAGATTTTAAGTACTTTTTAAGTTATTGCCGTTTTGGATATGGAATTCCTTTTAAGCTTTGATACCTTTAGATGTAAGTTTTTATATTTAGTTTTTAGACATTTAAGTTTCGACTCTGCATTTTATTATTTTTCGACGCTTATTTTTCGACCTTTTATTTTTCGACGTTTTTCGACGCGCTCTTTTTCTTTCTTATTTCTCGACGCTCTAGTTTTTAGGACATAGAATTTTCTATTTCTTCTCTAAAATTTCTTTAAACCTCGAAGAAAAATTATTTTAAGCGGTTAAATTGATAGACATCCAAAATTTTCTGGTTCGTAGTAATAGTTGGAGTTGTTAGTGGCGAGTTATGGGCTTCCGATTTAAAGGGACCTGGCTACCTGTTGTATCTATTGGCTATTTGAAACGTGTGCAAAATCAGAAAAGTCTATTAATTTGATAACTTATATAATTTTTATTTTTATAACTAATAGGATATTCTGTGAATGCACGGAGCAAAACGTTCACCACCTTTTATACGTTCACCACCTGTAACTCGATCAAGACATCTAGCCAATATTGTCGCCGTTGATTTTTCTTTAGAATCGTCATCTAGTCGACCAAGTACTCCAATTCAAATTTCCGATAATCCATTTTTTGAACCCGACCTCACAATTGAGAATCCGGAGGATATTCAGGGATAATTCAGAGATCCTGAACCACTAATCATTCCTCCTGAACCACAATTCACTCATCCAGAGATTGTCGAGGAAGAAACCATTAAATCAGAATCCTCTAGTTATTCAGATTCAACAAATTCAATCATGGAAAATTTAGAACCTCTAAGTATGGAAGACCGAATGAGAGCTAAACGCACTGGCCAAGGTCATGCAATTACTCAACCAGACATTAACAACAAAATAGGGTTTTTAGAGACGCAATCTGTGAGTAATAGATGTGGAAGATTATGGATGAAGGTTGTGTTGCCAATAAGAAGCTGATGAATGAAACCCTAGTTTTGCATTAGGTATGGAGAAAGAGAAAGATGGGGCGTGAAGTGAAGGTGAATACCAGATATATAATATGTTATTTTTTTAGCTGATGCGTATTAGCGGTTTCCAATATCAAGTCATGAATCATATGCTTACAAATATAACAAGATTAGAAGAGTGTTTATACCTCCTCAACAATGGTATCTAGAGCCGAAATCTATGGATTATGCTTCTTTTATGGTCTTTAAACCCACTATATTTGCATTCCATGCACATGCATTCAAAACTATCAAGTAATAATAAAAACCCCTCTCATTTTTCCTGCTGCAGCTGGCCGATTTTATTGAGGTAAAAAGAGGGAGTTTGAGTTTAATTAAAAGCTCATTATCTAGTGTAATCAAATCCTAACTAAACTTCAAGGTTTTAAAGGACAAATCCTACACATGGTAACTAATCAATGCCAATTTAGTGGTGCGCCGAAGGAAGATCCAAATGAACATCTTCAAACCTTTAATAGGATCTGTACTCTATTCAAAATCAGAGAAGTGGAGGATGAACAGATATATCTCATGTTATTTCCCTGGACTTTAAAGGGAGAAGCCAAAGATTAGTTAGAATCGTTACCTGAAGGGGCGATTGATACATGGGATGTTTTAGTTGAAAAATTTCTTAAACAATTCTTTCCGGCATCTAAAGTCGTGAGACTTCAAGGAGAAATTGTTACGTTCACGCAAAAGCCAAACGAAACTTTATATGAGGCATGGACAAGATTTGGAAAGTTATTGAGAGGATGTCCGCAACATGGTTTAGACACTTATCAAATAGTACAAATATTCTATCAAGGATGCGATATTACTACAAGAAAAGACATCGATATAGCAGCTGGTGGTTCCATTATGAAGAAAACCGCAGCTGAAGCTTACATGATAACACTGCTTCCCACTCACATGAGTGGCACCAAGAAAAAGATATCGTTAGATCATCTAAAGCAGCTAGAGCCGATTCTAGCCATGACTTTGATTCCATTTCCACAAAGATAGATGCTGTCGAGAAACGAATGGAAAAGATGACTAAAGATATTCACTCAATACGAATTAGTTGTGAGCAGTGTGGAGGACCACATTTGACAAAAGGTTATCTCAGCATTGAACAAACAATGGAACAAAGAGAGAATGTTTCATATATAAACCAAAGGCCTGGAAATAATTATCAGAATAATTATCAACCGCCAAGACCAATCTACAATCAAAATCAGAATTATAACTGAAATGTTCCATACAACAACCAACAAGGTCCTATCAATCAACAAGTATCCAATAATACTTACAATCAGCAAAGACCTATTTTTCCAAATAAACCACCACAAACCGATGATAAAAAGCCAAATTTAGAAGACATGATGTCGAAGCTAGTTGAATCTCAAACACAGTTTTTCACATCTCAAAAACAAACCAATGAACAAAATGCTCAAGCATTTAGAAATCAACAAGCTTCTATTCAAAATCTGGAACAAGAAGTAAGCAACCTAGCAAGGTTGATAGGTGAAAGAAAATCGGGAAGTCTACCTAGCGATACAAATGCTAACCCCCGGAATGAAACAGCTAAAGCCATTACCACAAGAAGTGGTATTACACTTAAACCACCTGAAATACCTGAAATTTCTGATGATTCTATTCCTACTCCACAAGAACCACAACCTGAGCAAGATAAGGAAATAGAACCGGTAGTTGAAAAGGTTAATGAAGATAACACAGTTAAGGCTAAACCTTATGTTAAACCATACCAACCACTACTTCCTTACCCAAGTAAAATGAGAAAAGAAAGACTTGAAGCCGAGCAATCCAAATTCTTGGATATGTTTAAACAAATAAATGTAAATCTTCCTTTCATTGATGTGATTTCAGGAATGCCTAGGTATGCTAAATTCTTGAAAGATCTAATCACAAATAGAAAGAAAATGGAAGAACTCTCGGCTGTTACTATGAATGCTAATTGTTCTGCAGTACTGTTGAATAAGATACCATAAAAATTATCAGATCCAGGAAGTTTCACAATTCCATGTTTTTTGGGTAGTCTTAGTTCAATAGAAGCATTGGCAGATTTAGGTGCTAGTATAAATCTAATGCCGTATTCACTATACGCTAAACTAGACCTTGGAGAATTGAAACCAACACGAATAAGCATACAACTAGCCGATCGATCAGTAAAATATCCTAGAGGGATAATGGAAAACATGCTAGTTAAAGTTGGTACTTTAGTATTTCCAGTAGATTTTGTTATTCTGGACATGGAAGAAGATTCTAGAGTTTCTCTCATATTAGGAAGACCATTCTTAAACACGGCTAAAGCAATAATAAACGTGTTTGGTAAGAAACTGACCCTAAGTATAGAGGACGAGAGTGTTACCTTTTCTATTGATAGAGCCATGCAACAACCACAATCTGCAAATGATACATGTTATTACATTCAAACTATAGATTCACATGCAGAATTGTTAGAAGAATTTTCAGAATTACAAGGAACAGGAGAATGTTCTTTAGGAGAAGGAACTGAACCAATTGATGAAGCTGAAATGTTAGCCGCACTCATGGCTAATGATTATGAACCAACAACAGAAGAAATTCAAATGCTAAAAGAGGAAGACAGATATCGATACAAATCATCAATAGAAGAACCACCGATATTAGAGTTAAAGCCACTTCCAAACCATTTGGAATACGCTTATTTACATGGTGAATCTGAATTACCTGTAATAATATCGTCTTCTCTTACTGAAAATAAAAAATCTCAACTCATTTCTGTGCTAAAAGCTCATAAACCAGCTATTGCATGGAAAATTCATGATATTAAAGGAATAAGTCCTTAGTATTGCACACATAAAATCCTTATGGAAGAAGGTCATAAAATGTATGTGCAACGCCAACGAAGACTAAATCCTAATATGCAAGATGTTGTTAAGAAAGAAATTATTAAACTACTCGATGCAGGTTTAATTTATCCAATCTCTAATAGTCCATGGGTAAGCCCAGTTCAATGCGTACCTAAGAAGGGTGGCATGACTGTCATCACAAATGAAAAAAATGAGCTTATTCCTACTAGGACTGTAACAGGATGGCGTGTTTGTATTGATTATAGAAAATTAAATGATGTCACCAGAAAAGATCACTTTCCCTTACCTTTCATTGATCAAATGTTGGAAAGATTAGCCGGGAATAGTTACTATTGTTTTCTTGACGGCTTCTCCGGATATTTTCAAATTCCAATAGCACCCGAGGACCAAGAGAAAACCACATTCACGTGCCCTTATGGTACTTTTGCTTACAAACGCATGCCATTTGGACTTTGCAACGCCCCTGCAACCTTTCAAAGGTGCATGATGGCAATTTTTCACGACATGATAGAAGAATGCATGGAAGTTTTCATGGATGACTTTTCATTCTTCGGTGATACTTTTGAAACATGTCTAGTTAATCTTGAACGAATGCTTATTAGATGCGAACAATCAAATCTAGTTCTTAATTGGGAGAAATGTCATTTCATGGTTAAAGAAGGCATCGTTGTTGGTCATAAAATCTCAAAGGAAGGAATTGAAGTGGATAGAGCTAAAGTAGATGTAATTGCTAAACTTCCACATCCCACCAATGTTAGAGGAGTTAGGAGTTTTCTAGGGCATGCGGGTTTTTACCGACGTTTCATAAAAGATTTTTCTAAAATTGCCACTCCTATGAATAAACTCCTAGAAAAGGATGCTCCATTCATCTTTTCGGATGAATTCATCAAATCTTTTAATATTCTTAAAGAAAAACTCACTAATGCGCCGATCATGATAACTCCGAATTGAAATCTACCATTTGAACTCATGTGCGATGCAAGTGATTTTGCAATGGGAGCCGTTTTAGGACAAAGGATTGAAAAACGATTTCAACATATTTATTATGCTAGTAAGATGTTACAAGGAGCACAAACGAATTACACAACTACTGAAAAAGAACTCCTTGCTATTGTCTTTGCTTTTGACAAATTTCGTTCATATCTCGTTCTAGCTAAAACGGTGGTCTATACTGACCATTCTGCTCCTAGATACCTATTTTCGAAAAAAGATGCCAAACCACGATTAATTCGTTGGATCTTACTCTTATAAGAGTTCGATATTGAAATCCGAGATAAAAAGGGAGCAGAAAATCTCGCCGCTGATCATCTTTCTCGTCTTGAAAATCCTGAATTAGAAGTTCTAAATGAATCGGCTATACAAGACAACTTTTCTGATGAATATCTATTGAAGATAGATTATAATGAAATTCCATGGTTTGCAGACTATGCAAACTACTTAGTATGTGGATTCCTTGAAAAAGGGTTGTCGTACAAAAAACGAAAGAAATTCTTCAGTGATATAAAACACTATTTCTGGGAAGATCCACATTTATTTAAAAGTTGTCCCGATGGAATAATACGCCGATATGTATTCGGAGATGAAGCTAGTCAAATCTTAAACCATTGTCACACAGGACCAACAGGAGGGCATTATGGGCCTCAACTTACAGCAAGAAAAGTTTACAATGCTGGATTCTATTGGCCTACAATTTTCAAAGACGCACATCTTCTTTGTAAATCCTGTGATGCTTGTCAATGGGCCGGAAAAATAAGTCAACGTGATGAAATGCCACAAAATATCATTCAAGTATGTGAAGTATTTGACTTTTGGGGTATTGACTTTATAGGTCCATTTCCAAAATCTCATAATAATCTCTACATTCTCGTTGCCATTGATTATGTATCTAAATGGGTGAAAGCATAAGCTCTCCCAACTAACGATACACGAGTTGTAGTCAACTTCTTAAAATGTCTTTTTTCTAGGTTTGGAACACCGAAAGCTTTAATAAGTGATTGGGGTACTCATTTTTGTAATAATCAATTTGAGAAAGTTCTCAAAAGAGTAACTCATAAAATCTCCACTGCTTATCATCCACAAACAAGTGGACAAATTGAAAATACCAACCGAGCTTTAAAACATATTCTAGAGAAAACCGTAGGATCAAATCCGAAGGAATAGTCCATGAAATTGGAGGTTGCACTCTGGGCTTTTAGAACAGCCTACAAAACTCCAATTGGAACCACACCTTTTAGACTCGTTTACGGAAAAGCATGTCATCTTCCAGTAGAAATTGAACACAAAGCATTTTGGGCTTTGAAGACATGTAATCTCGAATTACATGAAGCTGGACGTCTACGGTTAAGTCAATTAAACGAATTAGAAGAATTAAGACATGAAGCATACGAAAATTCGTTAATCTATAAAGAAAGAACGAAGAAATGGCATGATAAAAGAATCAGAAGTTCACGATTCAAGCTATTTCCTGGAAAATTGAAATCAAGATGGTCTGGACCATTCATAGTCAAAAGAGTTTTTCCGTACGGAACAGTAGAGTTAATAAATTCAAATGGGATTGAATTTAAGGTTAATGGTCACAGAGTTAAACATTACATACATGATCCAATGGAAGTTGACAACGAAGTTAATCACAATTTCGACACCACAGCTAACTAAGTGTGGGGAAAATCAAGTCTTTTAAGGATAATATATATTTCTGTTAGAGTTAGATATTCTGTTTTCGTGTAGTTCCCGAGAATGGAATCCGAATGGTCTTTCCCTAGCAGACTCTAAAGAACTAGTCTTCTCCCTCCATTCTGAATTTTTATTTTTTTAGGTTTTACGAGATGAAGAATTCCTTTTATTTGAACCATGGTCTAATGCTACACGCTTTGATTACTAAACGTAATAATGACACACTCCCGAGTGAAGTGGTATCATTTATAAGAGGCAAAATGGACGGAGTAAGGAAAGAATTCAGGAAAGATCATCATAAGACACATTTTGGTAAAGGAAAATCAAAATCCGCAACAAAAAAAAGAGCACGACACCTTGAAAGATGTCATAAATGCGGAAAATGGTCACACGAATGTAAATGTTCAAACAATCAAACATATTCAAATACCGAATTTGTTACTCTATGCAGAGAAGGACCGTTCATATGTTTAAAAGAAAAGATATTGAAGAATCGAGGTTACGCTTATGTAGCTATGGAAAACCAAATCACACGACTCTCCTATGAGTCAGCTAAAGCAGGTCTCTGAGAATTCTATCTCACAGGTAAGTATGTACAATTTTTATTTTTATTTTATTGCTTTTAAACTTTTGATAATAAACGCTAAATCGTTCGCTATAAAGTATTAAATTGGTATTCAATAAAATTAGGTATGCGAAACCGAAATTATTGATATCATACAAAAATTTATTACATCACTGCGAAATTTACCGTTTATTCTTAAGGTATAAATATCTTTAATCAATCAATCCAAAATATTTCAAAAATTCGTCAGGTATAAAACTAGGTAATATAGCCGAAATTACTTTACCGAAAAGAGGGGCGTATATTTTTAATAATATTTGATTGATTAAAGTGAGATAAAAGACCAAAAAGATTTTTAATATTATATTTACCGTGTTTTTAAAATTAATATTATAAATTTTTAAAATCAATATATTTAAGTTTGTAAATATTTTAAACTACTATTTTTAATATAAGTTTATAAAATTAAAAATATTAATTATTTCATTAAATTTAAGTTTGGTGTGAATTTAAAAACAAAAATTTACTTTATTTCATTAAGTTAAAAATTTGATATTTAAAATTCGTCGTGAGTTGAAGACTAGGTCGTTGAACCGAAATTGCTTTACCCGAGGGCGTGACGAGAAATTATATTATCATTATTTTAAATCTTATTTGATTTAAAGTATGCCAAAAACATTAAAAAAAAACTCAAAAATCTTTGCTTTTAAAACAATCGCTTTAAAAATGACAAAATTTAAATTTTGTCAAGGGACGGACTAGGTAAACATACCGAAACTACCTAAAGTAAAAGGAAACAAAATTTTAAAAAATTATTCATTTAAATTGTTTTAATAAATAAAGATTTTATAAAAATAATAATAATAATAATAATAATATTATGTATGTTTGTAGTTTATCTTATGTACACAACAGGGTAAAATAGCACACTTTCAAAGACTGGCATTAAGTTCAGCAAAAGCTACTAATTTTAACGATAAAACGAAAAACAAATGTGATGTAACAACAAGACGGAATGAACAAATGATGTGCACCATTTATCATTCAACAAACAAACGCCAATATGTTTGGAAACTTTGGTAAAATTTAATCATTTTTCTATGCTAATCACCCTCAATAATTTAAATTGTTACTGATTTCTTGCAAATGAGGGCATTGCAAGATCTTAAGTGTGGGAAGGGGTTAAATTCTTTCGGATTTTTAAAATTTTTGACTTATACACTTGGTTACCATTAAAAATACTAGTAACGCAGTAGTTGTATTAGAATCTAGTGCTCTATGATAATAAAGAACAGCCCTAGTCTTATATACTGACTACCCAATTCTAGTAAAATTGTTCAAAATTTTCAAATAAATGAATTCAGAATTATGTTTATACATATTTATGAACTATAAAACTAGGTGTTAACACCAAAATTATTGTTACCTCAGAAAGGACATAAATTGAGAAACAACCTAAAATGTTAGAATTCATTTAAAATAGAATAGAGGAAAATAAAGAGGCAAAGAAAGAAAAATAAAAGCCAAGTTTGGGAAAAATTTACCAAGTTATTTAGAACATATGTCACATATTTTTGTACAAATAATTGAAGATACTTTTGTTTTGGACAAAATTAACTGTTTTACCCGGTAAATTGTAATATATTTGAAAGAAAGATGGATCTACACGATGAATCAATTCCATCATTAAAAGGAAGTAAAGTCTTCCGAAAAAGACACTCGCTTCTTGATTTAGGTCAGAAAGTTGTCGTCCAGACAGTTGTAGAGTCTACGAAAAACCTTGAAAAGTTTTCTCGAAAATCAGCTGGAAATCCACGGACCTCAGCATCAAACAGGGTCGCCAAGTGGTCAGACTTATCCTAACCATGAGAGGATCTGTCTCGTACAATGAGGGGCACCGTGCAAATTAGCTTATAAGACTAATGAATCAGATCTCCAGAAAGGATAATCTCCTTAAAGATCAAAAATTAGCTTTTAAGACTGATATTACTCAATCCTTGAGATTGACTTTAAAGATTGAGAATTACAAACTCATGGAATTCGATGATATCTAAACTCGGGCTTGAACGAGAAAATATTTTGATCAAAATTACAAACCGATTTGTTTTCTGAAAACCTATTTTTAATGCGTTCATTACCATTGAACGTAAAATCCTAGGAATTCACCTGGAATTCATTAGGCCACCTGAACCAAATTGGGTGTCAACCGTAAGAACGGTGGTTGTATAGCATGGTCAAAGACAGGACCTTGTGCCAGACCGAAAAACTATAGGGTGATCTTTACTATTGCTCCTACAAAGGATAGTAATTGCATCCGACACGATATAGACCATAATCAAAAGCATGTCACGGGACATTGCCTCAACAGTTGCTTGTTCAACGCTTTCCTTTACAATCGGACGGTAGTTTACCGAAAGGTAATATACAGAGCAAGTATACTGGACGTGTTGCTTTCCCAATACAAGGTTAGCAAGTGGGTGACACAAAACCACAAGTTTTTGAGCTAAAATTTTCAAAACTAAAACCCACAAAACCCACAAAAATAATTTGCAAACACCGGTGAAGGGTTATTCAGGAAAACTTATCTAGGGTAAAAGCTAGACTGAATTTTCAAAAAGATCAAATGTTTTCATAAAAATCCAATTTCCTAAAGGATCTAAATTTTTATAGTCATGTGGGACTGTAAACCACATCGTTACTACCATTGTTCATACCGCCGTATTAAAATCACTGATGTACAAAGTGTGAAGAATAAAGAAGTGATTCTAGTAAAGTTATATTCAAGTTCTATATTGCTTGAGGACAAGCAACGCTCAAGTGTGGGAATATTTGATAATGCTAAAAACGAACATATATTTCATAGCATTATCCCTCAAGAAAGACAAGCTTTTAGTTGCAATTGTTCTATTTACAAGTGATATTCGTTTAAATATTAAAAGGTGAAGACAAAAGACAGATTCGATGATTTGAAGACGCAAACGACCAAAAAGCTAAAAAGTACAAAGTACAAATCACGAGGTTCAAATTAATGATAAGAAACGTCTAAAAATTACAAGAGTACGAGCCGCGAAACACAAAATATAAGATATTAAATAGTACAAAAGGACGTTCGAAAATCCGGAACCGGGACCAGAGTCAACTCTCAACGCACGACGCAACGGACTAAAAAATACAAGTCAACTATGCACATGAATATAATATAATATATAATTAATTCTTAAAATTATATATATATATTATATTATATATTAAAAACCGTCGGCAAACTAGGAGACAAATGATTGTGAGCTGGATCCTTGCTCCATGCGATCGCATGGCCTGGAGGCCTAATTCCCATGCGATCGCATGGCCTACTTTTTCTGGCCACATTCCTATAAAAGGCAGTCTGGTGCTCGAGCTCAATATAATTTTCAATCTCTCTCTCTCTCTCACAGATATATATATATATATATATATATATATATATATATATATATATATATATATATATATATATATATATATATTATAATTTTAATTTTAATTTTAATTTTAATTTAAGATTAATAATAATAAAGGTATGTTAGCGAATGTTGTAAGTGTGTAAGTCGAAATTCTGTCCGTGTAACGCTACGCTATTATTAATCATTGTAAGTTATGTTCAACCTTTTTAAATTAATGTCTCATAGCTAAGTTATTATTACGCTTATTTAAATTGAAGTAATCGTGATGTTGGGCTAAATATTAAAGACGGGGTAAGTGGACTTTGTACCATAATTGGGGTTTGGACAAAAGACCGACACTTGTGGAAATTGGACTATGGGCTATTAATGAGCTTTATATTTGTTTAATTGAATGATAGTTCGTTAATTTAATATAAAGATTTACAATTGGACGTACCTATAAATAACCACATACACTCGATCGGACACGATGGGCGGGATATTTATAAGTACTAATAATCATTCATTTAACCGGACACGGGAATGGATTAATAGTCAATGGACTTATTAAAACATGGGTGAATTACATACAAGGAAAATTGGTGTAATTATAGTTTAAGTCCCTAATTAGTTGGAATATTTGACTTCGGATATAAGGATAATTTGACGTGGACACTCGCACTTTATATTTATGACTGATGGACTATTATGGACAAAAACCAGATGGACATATCAAATAATCCAGGACAAAGGACAATTAAGCCATGATAATAAACTAAAATCAACACGTCAAACATCATGATTACGGAAGTTTAAATAAGCATAATTCCTTTATTTCATATTTCATCGCACTTTTATTTACTGTCATTTTATTTAATTGCACTTTTAATTATCGTACTTTTTAATTATCGCAATTTTATTTATTGTCATTTTATTTATCGCACTTTAATTTATCGCACTTTAATTATTGTCATTTACTTTACACTTTAAATTAAGTTATATTAATTTTTAATATTTTACATTAGGTTTTAACTACGACTAAAGTTTTAAAATCGACAAACCGGTCATTAAACGGTAAAAACCCCCTTTTTAATAATAATACTACTTATATATATATATATATATATATATATATATATATATATATATATATATATATATATATATATATATTTATTTATATATATATATATATTTATATATTTACAAATATAGTTTTAAAAATATAGCGTTAAACTTGGCTAGCTCCCCGTGGAACGAACCGGACTTACTAAAAACTACACTACTGTACGATTAGGTATAAGTATTGTAGCAAGGTTTAGGTATATCCATTCAATAAATAAATAAATAACTTGTGTAAAATTGTATCGTATTTAATAGTATTTCGCAATAAAAAATATAACTATTTCGTACTACACCTCGCGCACATCAACGAGTCACGTTAGGGATGTCGCTATGCTTTGTACATTTTAAATCTTCACGATTACACGAACTTGAATCTATGGAGTGATGTGGGAATGGAGGTATGAGTTAGCGTAATATAACGACACTCGATCAACGTGGTTATATTACGGTAAGTCATACCAAAGTTCTAATCACTCGTGATGGTGATTGGACTCGATCAACCTAATCACCACCATGTGCCATGTACATGACTTCATTTTTCTCATTTGAACATCCGACAACTCCAAGAATACTGATAACAACCATACCCGGGACACATCGTCGATTATTGTCGAACCATATTTATGCTTCCGAATGAACGATAAATTCTTTCAACTTCAAACATATGTTACACGTGTATACTATCTCGTCTTCGCGCAGTTTTATCGATGAACTACGATATGCTTGTTATGCTCACATCGAGGCGGAAATTTTCTCTCGCATTAAACTCGTACTTCCGTATAAGAAAATCTTTTATCTAAATTCTCAATGGAGGGATAGACTCTTCACATTATACTAGTATTCACCGCGAGGGTGAATATTCCTAATGAACATTTTTCAGAACCCGATACGAAACTCACTCTAATAAACGTCTTCGAAAACCGATAAATCTTCCGCGGCGCGAATTTCTTGAAAAACTTGTTCTAACTAATGTTTTCAAGTCCTAATGAACTTGTTCAAAATATATCTTAAGGAGATATACTTCGATTCGGATCGAGATCCTCGTTTCACTTCTAGATTTAAAAAAAAAAGCCTCGGGACCACGTTTAGACATGAGTACCGCACATCAACCACAACCCGACGAACCGAGCAAACATACAATTCAAACCTTGGAAACCGCAATACGAATTTGTGTTATCAACTTCAAATTTACTTGAGAAAAGTATTTGCCTTTAGCCGAATTCTAGTACTAAAATAATTTTCATTCGAGTATTAACGTCACACCTTTCGAGAACTCATATAGCCGCAATTGACATTTTCTAAATTGTTAAACCGAAGTAGGTGACATGCAAACCACCGGACCCGAACTCATTCATGAAATAACCATTATGATCGTTCAAATCCAAGAAAAGCTCAAGACCGCCCGTAGTTGCCAAAAGAGCTATGCCGATGTTAGACGTAAACCTCTCGAATTCCAAGTGGGTAACCGCGAAATTTTAAAGTCGCACCTTGAGAAGGTGTAATCCGTTTCGGGAAACATAGAAGGCTAAATCCGCGATACATTAATCCTTTTAAAATCTTGGGGCATTTTGGGACCCGTTGCTAGCCGTTTAGATTTTTCGACCCATTTGACCCTCCGTTCATCCTACATTCTATGAATCAAACTTGAAGATGTGTCTTGCGAAACAAGAACTTGTTATCCTCTTCGACGAGCTTACTATCGATGATAAACTTCACTTCCTAGGAGAACCGGTTAAAAAATTTGAATCGTGAAGCCAAACTCTGAAACAACGTAAAACCCCGACTGTCAAAGTTCGTTGAAATGCCCAAGGGAGTACCTTCACTTATTCGTAGAATTGACAATGCAAGATCTCGAGGAAGAAACAACAACTACTACTTCCAACTAAATTTTGGGACGAAATTTCTTTTAAGGTGTGGGTAATGTAACATCCCGCATTTTTCCGTTAAATTTATTTTTGACACCGTCTTTTTTTAGATAATGTCTTTCGTTATGTAAATTCGTATCTTTCGTTAACTAATGTTCTTGATAATTCCGTTATTCGATTATAACATTTCCCATTTACTCTCGTGTATTTAAAATATTCGTTTGGTTAATTTCCCGCACTCCCTTTGAAGCTTGAGGGACCAAAATTGGCTAGGAGACAAATTAGTTGACTAGGTCAACTAGTCAACCATTCATCTCCACCACTCATTCAACCTCCTCATCTCTTCTCTCTTTTCTCTCTTCCATTTTTGGACTCAAACACCCATTTCATTAATTCACCATCCAAATCCGAATCAAGAAGGAAACATCAAAACAAATTACATATTCGTGATCCTCTCTTCATCCTCTACATTTTGGTACCAATTTCATCACATTTGGGTAACTTTCTAAAATTACTAGATTTCTTGTTCTCGATGCTTTTGACTTATAAAAGTATTAATTAGTGTCTATGGCTCAAGTCTAACATGAATATGTGTTTAGTTTGCTCGATTTGTTGTTTTGAGTAACTAGCTTGAATATGAAAAATGGGTGTGTTTAATCTTGGATTTTGGATGATTAAATGTTGTTAGATGTTAAAAGTTCATGTATTAAATGTGTTACTATCATCATTAGCTTCAATTTGATGTGTAGGTTGATTGAGAAAACTTCATAAACATGATTATTGATTTTGTGATTTTGGGTTAGGGTTTGATGAACTTTAAAATGAACTTTTGATGCTTTGAATGACATGAGATGTTATTAGTAAGTGTTTAGTTGTATTGTATGTTTAATTACCTTCGAAACGGCATATCATATACGTAAATTGGTTGCCCGAATCACGAAATGCATTTTTAGAACTTGAAACTTTGATTATGAACATTTAACGATCATTTGACTAGGTTTTTGTTATGGTTAATGATGAACTTGTTTGATGAAATGTGTTTAGTTGTGTTCCTTGTCGAAATACCTTTCCAGCGATATAAGATACTTGTTTTGAATGTTTACGGTTCATGAGTTATGCTTGTTTGAAGTTTGGTTCGTGCCCTTGATAAAACTCAGAAACGGCATTTCCCAGGTACAGCAGCGACGCTCCTGAACTAAGAGCGCCGCTCCTGGTAGGCCTTTTGTGGAGTTTTTTATCAGACATCAGGAGCACTACCCCTGAAAACAAGAGCGCCGCTTCTGGTCCTCAAGAGCGCCGCTCCTGGTTTTGGTGCGCCGCTCCTGTGTTGAAAACGTAGACCAACTTATTTTGTGTTTTCACAAATTCATCCCCGCTTACTCGCAACTCCGATTAACATGAAACTTGGCCAACATGTTTATATATGATTACTAATTGAAGAAAAATTTTCGAATACCCGACCCGACCCCGTTGACGTTGACTTTGACCAAGTTTGACTTTTATACAAACTTAACCAAATACTGGTTTAAACCGTTCTAATATTCTTGAATACTTGATTCTTGCATAGAACTTGCCAATTTGATTCACATGCTATATAATCGAGTCGTAATGAGCCATAGGACTAATTGAACATCTTTGACCAATCGTGTTTACCGTTATTAATACCACTTACTTGTTTAGGTCAAGGCTAAGCAACTTGCATGCACACGTTTACTTTGTGAAGTACTTTTATACTCGTACACTCGAGGTGAGATCATAGTCTCACCTTTTCAACAATTTTTACTCTTTTAAATCATGGGCTAAGAAACATATACTTTGTTACATCTTGTACTACTTACTTTTATGTTTTGAACACAAGTTCGATGAAACAAACATTCCACACCGAGTTAGAACAAAATCCTCAATTCGATTATCATTAGTTACACTTTCCGGGTGTAAGCGTGAACTTATGTTGTGTGGATCCATACGGGTTTGACAAACCCTCATTCGGACGGTTCGCTACCGACATTTCGGATGGAATGTATTTTTGAGAAACAGTGTATGTTTAAACACTATTGTGATGGGGTTCTATAGAAGGAAATTTAAGCCTTGATAATTGGGTGCTCGTGAACCTATTTTGGAATGCAACTTTTGGATGATCAATTTTATAGAAATACTAAATCTTGTGATTCAAAAATAACGTTTATTAGTACATCTATGATTTCACCAACCTTTTTTGTTGACAGTTTTCTACATGTTTTCTCAGGTTCATACATGGCTATTTGATACATGCTTCCGCGTACACTCATACTTGCTTGGAGTCAAGCATACATACATGCATACGCTAGTGATAGCACCTTTGGATTCAAACAAATGTTTACATACTTACGCTATTTATAGCAACCGTGATTTTAAACTAATTATGTCGCAAGTTATTTCATTTATACTTTATACTTTTGTAAACTTAAACTTTTTATCGAATTGTTTTGTAAACTAACTTTGCAAGTCTTGTACGTTTCAAATGAATGCGACATAATTTTGGTCAAACGTGTCTCATATAGGGACTACGACCACGTAACGGGACCTAAGTTAGCGGCACCGTCAATGACGATTTTGTCGGGTCGCTACAACGTCCCGGTTCCGGATTTTCGAACGTTACATCGTATGCTTTAATAACTTGTACTTTACGTTTCGCGACGTGTACCTTTGTCAAAATATAGACTTACATTACCAATAACTATATTACCCGAAGTGTATCTTGTACGTTCGAGTGTTTTGGTCATTTGCGTATATAAATTAACGTCATAATATATAAAAATATTATTTTAAATCAAAACGTTATATATCTAAGTTAATATTATATTTTATAATATTTGTAAAATATACATACATTTTCATTTTGAAATAGTGTTTTACTGTAGCAAAATGATTTTTACTGTAGCAAATAGTGGTTTTCGAAAACACTGTAGCTTTTCAGGTACTGTAGCAATTCGAAAATACTGTAGCAAATTAGTGTTTTATTTGTTCATCTTAAACGTTTTAGTTAACTTATCTAAATATCAATCGAATCAATAAACGAATGTTACTATCGTTTACTAAATAACTTGAAATTATATATATGTATATATCTTTATTTAATATACATAAATCAGTTTTTAAATACACATTGCAAGTTATTTATAATTAATTTTAATAATTAATATCCCAACTTATTGTATATATATATATATATATATATATATATATATATATATATATATATATATATATATATATACACACAAATAGATGTTCGTGAATCGTCGGTCAACAGTCAAAGGTTAACTGAATATATAACATTAGTTCAAAAAATTTGAGAATCAATATTACAAACTTTGCTTATCTTGTCGAAATCATATAAAGATTAAGTTTAAATTTGATCAAAAATTTCCGGTCGTCACACCAACCTTTTGGTTGACACTTTTAAGCATGTTTATTCTCAGGTATTAAAGAAATCTTCTACTGTGCATTTGCTCATTTTAAAGATATTACTTGGAGTCATTCATGGCATATTTCAAAAGACGTTGCATTCGAGTCGTTGAGTTCAACAAGATTATTATTAAGTAGATGACAGATTAAGTCATTTATAGTTTGGATAAATTATGAAATGGTATGCATTGTCACGACCCTACTTTTTCCGTTATCTTTTACCGTTAATTATTTAACGACCGTTAACTGTTAATTGTGCTACGTCATTTCTATGACGTATATTATTATTTTAATAATAATATATTAATTATTATGTGTTATATGAATATTTGTATTCATATTTTGAGTTATACGTTTCTACGTGTCGCGGATTTCTATCCGACGAATCTTTTCGGTTTTCAAACCAACGGTCGAGTTTTTGGGATATTAAAATTCTAATTATTTTAAATATGATATTTTAAGATCATATAATTATATATAGTATTTATATTTATTTTTCGTCGCGTATTTGTTATCTCTCCGGATTTTTAATCGCGTAAGCGTGTTTTCGCGTTTCGGGGTTCGATCGGACTTTCGGGCCACAAGGAAATAACATTTAAGTAATTTGGGCTAAGTGAGGCCCACCCCACTACAAAATTCGGCCGAAGCCTCATGGGGGAGGGTGTAAACTCCCTTGATTCTTCCATTTAGAAATTTCATTTTTCATTTACACATTATTTCAAAACCTAACTATTTTTGTGCTCTCTCCTCTCTTCTTCCTTTCCCCTTGCTGTCGCTAATACCACCACCATCATCATCATCCTTCATCAAATCATTGCGTGGATCAAGAAACAATTAACACCAACGCGTTCCTCATTCCGTTCTATACGCGATTATACTTTTTGATTATTGATTAGGGTATAAACCCTAACCCTAGAACTTTTAATTTTTCTTTATTTTTCTATATTTGATGTTTATTTTAATAGTATGATGATGATTACTTGTTATTGTAATATTGTTTGTATGCGTAGAATTACTCAAAAACACATGTTTTCGGTTTGATATAATTGGGACAGCAGCTATTTCGTGTATTTCTGATGTTGTGACTTATATAAAAGTTGAAATAAAGTATCTAGATGAGTTCCTCTCATCAAGACATTAATTTTAGACTCCGGATTCATGTCGTTTCGATTCCCGGAGCCCTAGATATGATCAAAGTGGTATTTTGTTAAGATTGAAATGTGATTTTGGTATGAACCAGGTTTGGTCCAACTTTGTGACCATATTTGGTGACTTTAGGGTGTGTTAGTGTGTTAGGATTAATGGTTCGGGTCATCTAAATCCGAGCCACGAATCACCCGTTACGTCTAAAACACGATTTTGATTGAATTAAAGTTTCAAGTGGTGTCATGGCTGATCACCATGACTTGTGGGCTGTTCTTGGTATGTTCTTGAGTGTACCAAAGTGTCGGGTGGTTTGATTAGGCGGATATATATGTAAGACTCGCCGAAAACCGACACCCGGGGCTCAGGATATGACCCGATGAACTTTTGATTTAAAACTTATGACTAATTATTAAACTTATGATAAATAATGAATTTCATTATCATTTAATTACTTATGATATAAAAAGTAATTATTAAAATTTTAAGATTTATGATATATATATTTATTATATCATTTAATTATTACTTATGATTTAATTAACATTTTAATTAAACTTATGATTAATAATACTTTTATTATTAATGGAAAATACTTATGATAAGTATTAAACTTATATTATAAGATTATTATTATAAGACTTATAATAAGGATTAATTAATTATTTAATTATTATAAGGCTTAGTTATTATTTAATTATAATTTAATTATTAAATACTTATGATTTAATGATTATAATTACAAACTTATGATATGATTAATAATTCATTATTAATTAATAATACTTATGGTATGATTTAAAATTTATTATTAATTAATAATACTTATATTATGACTAATATTTAATTAATTAATTAATTAAATACTTATGTTATATTAATTATATCATTTAAACTTATATTAACTTTAATAATTCATTTTAATTTAATTAAACTTATGTTATGACATAATTAGACATATTTAAATTTAATAAACATTATAACCTATATTATTATTATAACTTATACTTTTAAAATTAACGTTGACTATGTTTGACCAAAGTTGACTTTTGAGTTGACTTTCGGTTGACTATGACTTTCAGTTGACTTTTGTTGACTTTCTAAATTTGGAAACCTTCCAAAAATAGAAACTTTTCAAAAATAGAAACTTTCCAAAAATAGAAACTTTTCAAAAATGGAAACCTGCTAAAAATAGAAACTTTCTAAAAATAGAAAGTGTGTGTCCATAAGCTGTTCCGATCAAACTGAAGCATATTGAGTATTGTTCTATGTCTACTTGTAACATGTACAATAGCTATCATACTAAGACTTAACCTAAGTTAGTTATTTATATCGACCTGCTTTATTAATAGGTCGGCGTTGTGATCATTCCTGATCACTGTACTCATTTGATGTTCGCTTAATTGTGTTGGTTACTTCGTTACTATTAAGGTGAGTTATAGTCCCATTTTTCTATTTTAAATCTTTTGGGATGAGAATACATGCAATTTATTTTATATTTTTGGACACATGTGGAAGTTGGTTTAAATTATTCATTATGAGTTGAACAAAAATATTCCCTAGTCTGGTAACTGTAATAACTGGTTTCTACTGGTGAACGTGAATCCTACGGATAGATCTATCGGGTTTGACAACCCCATTTCGAGCTAGTCGCGCTATCAATTTATAATCGAAATGTTTAGTACTTCGTATTTAGTTGAAGATACACTTGTTCGGTGTATATTATTTATTGTGTTTGGCAAGGGTAAATAAATGGTTAAGTGGTTACCAGGTGGCTCACGGAAAATGAAATAATGTTTTTATATGTTTTCTAGCATATAATTTTGTGGTCCAAAAAGTGGTTTTTATGTTTTCAAACATAAATTTTTATGGTTTAAATTAAATATTATTTGCAATATTAAACCTATAATTCACTCAACATTTTTGTTAACAGTTACTCGCATGTTTTATTCTCAGGTTCATGATTGATTGCTTCCGCTGTGCTTAGAGAGTCTGAATGTTTATGATGGCAGCTTTTGTTAAACAATAACTTGCATTCTATTTTGATACATTTAATAGTGGATGTTGTTGACTTTATTTTGGTCAACTTTTGGTTAAGTAATAATGTATGGTTTTTCTAAACTTACATATTTTGGTAGATTTCCTTTATAGGAAATTATTTTTAAACAAAGAATGCAAGGTTATTTATTAAATTCATATAGAGTTATGATCAAGCTGTGGAACCAAGATAACGATGGTCGTCAAGTGTACTTTGACGGGTCGTTAAAGTTGGTATCAGAGCTCTGGTTGTAGGGAATTAGGCTGCATTGATGGCGTTACCCGAGTCAATAGGGTGCATTAGTGAGTCTAGTCAACAGCCCGACCTATTATATATTATTATATGTGATTATTTGTATCATATTGCCATGTATATTGTTATCATACATACATCTCTGTTATGTTCTGAATCCGAGAGGAACTCCCATTCCGATTTAAACGTATTCTCCGACTCATGCGAGTTTATCTTTTAAAAGAACACCTCGGATAGTAAAACTGAGGGATGTCATTCTTGACTTCTGAAATTCTCGACATTCCTATGTCATCTATTATGGTTATGTGTTTGACGTTTGAGTTATGTTACGCGAGATGTCATTCTTGACTTCAAAATGCTCGGCATTTCAATGTCAGCTATTATGTTTAGGTATATAACATTCTTGTTATATTACGTGCCTTTGTGCCGTTGTGCCTATGTACTTTGGTTTTTGAACCGGAAAACGTCATTCTTGACTTTTAGAGATTCTTGGTACCTCGAAGACATTTTTATGTCATCGTTACTCCTATTCATTACTTTTAATGTTTTTGTCTCTTGTGCTATCCTTAGCACATTGTTTAAGAAATCGTTTTAGATAAATTGTGTGGAAATTTGAGGTTGATCGCGTGTCCTGACCTCATGTAGTGCTATTGGAATGGAACTATGAATTAGTGAAATATAATGACGTCAAGACAACGTGATTATATTACGTTAATTCATAAAGAAGTCCCAATATTGTGACATGAGGAATAGAAAGCGAGTCAAAGAAAATTTTTACACTACTCATTTAGAAATTCCGATGTATTACATGGGTAGGGAAAATATTCATTATCTTATTTGTTGATATACGAGGAGCTCGTCTTAACTAGATTATCTATCTCATGCTCTACCCTTTCATAACTCGCTTGTTAGCAACAGCTTCGCTCGGGAACAGTTTTGGCCCAAGGACTTATGTCCTGATAATAGTCAAAACAACATTTAACTCATTGGTTTTCATGACCTCGTAACATTTGTTGGTCAAATGTCGCACGACGATTCAGGTCATTTACTCGATCTTTCACAATCTTACTTCAACTTGTAACCTCTGAAATACAGATACTCTGTTTATCATTGGAAGTTTTACACATTTGTTTAATTGGGTGGTTCTCACGGATTTATGGGCGAATAGAAGTAATGAAATATTTTGTCATGTATACAATTTATAAAATCGTATATGTACGTATGGATTCAAATGAATAAGTTTACTTTAACCTATTTTGATTAGTACATACTAAATTATACCTTCAAAATTATTTTAAAAACCACTCAATTATTGAGCTGTTTGACTAAGTCAATTTATTTTATATAAAATGGTACACGTTGTACATACTTCTAAATTACTAAGAACTTCGTTCCGTTTATGTTGTCACATCAAACGTTTAAAGCTTTTTCAAAATCCTTTGATTAATTTTATCAACTTTTCGCATTACCCTACAGAGTGTCTGGATCACAGTTCTTCTCATCCTCGTTTTAAGGATGAAACTTACCATTAAGTTCATTGATAGAAACTCTTACGCCACTTTGGATGCCAGTTTTATAAAATTTGTTGGAAAGTCTTTGCGCTCATAAAATTTTCCCTCTTATGTTGGACATGGCCGAAACTCGGACCGATAAATCAATTTTCTGGGATACGCTCGGTGGTCACCCTATTGTAGAAAAGGCGCTAGGTGGGTTTCTACCCCAACTGTTGTTATAGTGGGTATCATGGATATATATTACACTAGACCGTTTGAGGAGTTTCTACTCTCAATATTCGCTGTCAACCGCAACACCCTCGTAAACATCAATCCTAGGATTCAATACTTTGAGGTGCATGAAATTATTTTTGGAGATTCATCCCACCTGGAGTCGGCCATTCTTTATAACCCATGATTCGCGTCCTTTTCATCCGCACATAAATTTAAGAATATGGATAAATCCTAGATTTCCTCGCTCATTGAGCAAGGGAGTTCACTCTCGTTGAAATATCATACCTTTCGTACGTCTTCCTTTCGGAAATGTAATGAAAATTTACTTTGAAATCCATGATCCTCGTTATCTCCTTTGAGAGAATTGCCTTAAATATCTATGCCACTTATGTGACTACTCCATATATTTCTTCCTTCATTATTGCAACTATATTTCATTCGTCCCAGTTCGTCCCCTTGGGGAGCTTCTGTTTTGTTTGTTAAGAAGAAGGGTGGATCGTTTTGATGGTGTTTTGATTATCGTGAATTGAACAAGCTAATTGCTAAAAACCGTTACCCTCTTCCGAGAATTGATGATCTATTCGATCAGCTTCAAGGATCGTCTGTTTATTCTAAGATCGATCTTCGTTCCGGCTATCATCAGTTGCGTGTTAAAAAATCTGATGTTCCGAAAACTGCTTTTCGCACCCGTTATGGTCACTTTGAATTCCTTGTTATGCCGTTCAGATTGACAAATGCACCGGCTGTGTTCATGGACTTCATGAACCGTGTGTGTAGACCCTATCTGGACAAATTCGTTATTGTTTTCATCGACGACATCCTTATTTATTCTAAGAATGATGAAGAGCACGAAGAACATTTGAAGATAGTGCTTGATTTATTGAGAAAAGAATAGTTGTACGCTAAGTTCTCTAAGTGTGCTTTCTGGTTAAGAGAAGTTCAATTCCTTGGACGTATTGTTAGTGAACAGGGAATACAAGTTGATCTTGCTAAAATTAAGGCGATTGAAAGGTGGGAAATTCCGAAAACTCCTACTCAGATTCGTCAGTTTCTAGGGTTGGCAGGTTACTATAGAAGGTTCATTCAAGATTTCTCTCGTATAGCAAAACCTCCGACTACTTTAACGCACAAGGGGAAGAAGTATGAGTGGAAGGATGAACAAGAGAATGCTTTTCAGATTTTGAAGAAGAAGTTGACTACCGCTCCGATATTGTCACTACCTGAGGGTAATGATGATTTTGTTGTTTATTGTGATGCATCGCGTCAGGGCTTTGGCTGTGTTTTGATGCAGTGCAAGAAAGTTATTGCGTACGCATCACGTCAGTTAAAGATCCATGAACAGAATTATACAACCCATGATTTAGAATTGGGAGTTGTTGTGTTTGCGCTTAAGATTTGGAGACAGTATCTTTATGGGGTCAAAAGTACTGTGTACACCGATCACAAAAGTCTTCAACATATCCTTGATCAGAAACAGTTGAATATGAGGCAATGAAGATGTATTGAGACGTTGAATGATTATGATTGTGAGCTTTTATATCATCCTGGAAAGGCCAATGTTGTGGCTGATGCATTAAGTCGTAAAGAAAGGAGTTGAACCTCGCAGGTTTAGGGCCTTGAATATGACAATTCGAACAAACCTCGCTAGGCAGATTCTTGAGGAACAACAAGAAGCCTTGACGAAGGAGAATTTTATAACGGGAAGGTCCGAGGCTTGAGTAAACAGTTAGATGTACGAACCGATGGTACTCGGTATTTTTTGGGGCGCCTTTGGGTTCTGAAGTTTGGTGATCTGCCACAACTTGTTCTAGAGGAGGCTCATAGGTCTAGGTACTCTATTCATCCTGGTTCAGGAACGATGTATCATGATCTTAAGGAGCTGTATTGGGGGCCTCATTTGAAGGCTGATGTGGCTACGTATATGGCTAAGTGTTTGACCAGTGCTAAGGTTAAAGCTGAACATCAGAACAGTCAGGACTTTTGGTGCAACCTGAAATTCCCAAGTGGAAGTGGGAAGGTATTACGATGGACTTAATTACGAAGTTACCAAGAGCTGTGGGTGGTTATGATACCGCTTGGGTGATTGTTGACCGACTCACTAAGTCAACTCATTTCTTGCCAATTAAGGAAACAGATTCAATGAAGAAGCTTACTCGTTTGTATTTGAAGGAGATTGTTTCGAGACATGGTGTTCCTGTATCGATTATTTCGGACCGAGACAGTCAATTTACATCGAGGTTTTGGCAGTCCTTACAAGATGCTTTGGGAACTAAATTGGGTATGAGCACCGTTTATCATCCACATTCGGATGGTCGGAGTGAAAGGACCATCCAAACGTTGGAAGACATGTTGAGGGCATGCGTAATTGATTTTGGTAATGGTTGGGATAGATACTTTTCGTTGGCTGAATTTTCTTATAACAATAGTTATCATGCAACTATTAAGGCCACACCGTTTGAAGCTCTGTATGGAAGAAAGTGTAGGTCTCCTGTCTGTTAGAATGAGGTTGGGGATGCTCAACTCACAGGTCTAGGAATTATTCATGAGACTACCAAGAAAATCGTACAGATTAAAGAAAGATTGAGAACTGCCAGAGGACGGCAAAAGAGCTATGCCACAAGGAGAAGGAAATATATTGAGTATCAGGTTGGTGATCGTGTTATGTTAAAGGTTTCACCTTGGAAGGGTGTGATCCGTTTTGGTAAAAGGGGAAAGTTAAGTCCTCGTTTTGTTGGACCGTTTGAGATCATTAAAAGAGTTGGACCGGCGGCTTATCGTTTGAAGTTGCCACAAGAACTCAGTGCTGTTCACGATGTTTTTCATGTATCGAATTTAAAGAAGTGGTTGGCTGAAGCTGACAAAACTATTCCTTTGGAAGAACTTCATGTTGATAAGCAACTACACTTTATTGAGGAACCTATTGAAATTATAGATCGAGAAGTTAAGACTCTTAAGCAGAGCTGAATTCCTATTGTCCGGGTTAGATGAAACGCCAGACACGGTCCCGAGTTCAGTTGGGAGCGTGAAGATCAGATGAAGCAGAAGTACCCGCATTTGTTCCCAGATGCTGAGTCAACCTCTGCACCTGCTTAAATTTCGGGACGAAATTTCCATAACGGAAAGGTACTGTCACGACCCTACTTTTTTCGTTATCTTTTACCGTTAATTATTTAACGACCGTTAACTGTTAATTGTGCTACGTCATTTCTATGACCTATATTATTATTTTAATAATAATATATTAATTATTATGTGTTATGTGAATATTTGTATTCATATTTTGAGTTATACGTTTCTACGTGTCGCGGATTTCTATCCGGCGAATCTTTTCGGTTTTCAAACCAACGGTCGAGTTTTTGGGATATTAAAATCCTAATTATTTTAAATATGATATTTTAAGATCATATAATTATATATAGTATTTATATTTATTTTTCGTTGCGTATTTGTTATCTCTCCGGATTTTTAATCGCGTAAGCGTGTTTTCGCGTTTCGGGGTTCGATCGGACTTTCGGGCCACAAGGAAATAACATTTAAGTAATTTGGGCTAAGTGAGGCCCACCCCACTACAAAATTCGTCCGAAGCCTCATGGGGGAGGGAGTAAACTCCCTTGATTCTTCCATTTAGAAATTTCATTTTTCATTTACACATTATTTCAAAACCTAACTATTTTTGTGCTCTCTCCTCTCTTCTCCCTTTCCCCTTTCCGTCACCAATACCAAAACCATCATCATCATCCTTCATCAAATCATTGCTTGGATCAAGAAACAATTAACACCAACGCGTTCCTCATTCCGTTCTCTACGCGATTATACTTGTTGATTATTGATTAGGGTATAAACCCTAACCCTAGAACTTTTAATTTTTCTTTATTTTTCTGTATTTGATGTCTATTTTAATAGTATGATGATATGATGATTACTTGTTATTGTAATATTGTTTGTATGCATAGAATTACTCAAAAACACATGTTTTCGGTTTGATATAATTGGGACAGCAGCTATTTCGTGTATTTCTGATGTTGTGACTGATATAAAAGTTAAAATAAAGTATCTAGATGATTTCCTCTCATCAAGACATTAATTTTAGACTCCGGATTCATGTCGTTTCGATTCCCGGAGCCCTAGATATGATCAAAGTGGTATTTTGTTAAGATTGAAATGTGATTTTGGTATGAACCAGGTTTGATCCGACTTTGTGACCATATTTGGTGACTTTAGGGTGTGTTAGTGTGTTAGGATTAATGGTTCGGGTCATCTAAATTCTAGCCACGAATCACCCGTTACGTCTAAAACACGATTTTGATTGAATTAAAGTTTCAAGTGGTGTCATGGCTGATCACCACGACTTGTGGGATGTTCTTGGTGTGTTCTTGAGTGTACCAAAGTGTCGGGTGGTTTGATTAGGCGGAGATATATGTAAGGCTCACCGAAAACCGACACCCGGGGCTCAGGATATGACCCGATGAACTTTTGATTTAAAACTTATGACTAATTATTAAACTTATGATAAATAATGAATTTCATTATCATTTAATTACTTATGATATAAAAAGTAATTATTAAAATTTTAAGATTTATGATATATATATTTATTATATCATTTAATTATTACTTATGATTTAATTAACATTTTAATTAAACTTATGATTAATAATACTGTTATTATTAATGGAAAATACTTATGATAAGTATTAAACTTATATTATAAGATTATTATTATAAAACTTATAATAAGGATTAATTAATTATTTAATTATTATAAGGCTTAGTTATTATTTAATTATAATTTAATTATTAATTACTTATGATTTAATGATTATAATTAGAAACTTATGATATGATTAATAATTCATTATTAATTAATAATACTTATGGTATGATTTAAAATTTATTATTAATTAATAATACTTATATTATGACTAATATTTAATTAATTAATTAATTAAATACTTATGTTATATTAATTATATCATTTAAACTTATATTAACTTTAATAATTCATTTTAATTTAATTAAACTTATGTTATGACATAATTAGACATATTTAAATTTAATAAACATTATAACCTATATTATTATTATAACTTATACTTTTAAAATTAACGTTGACTATGTTTGACCAAAGTTGACTTTTGAGTTGACTTTCGGTTGACTATGACTTTTAGTTGACTTTTGTTGACTTTCTAAATTTGGAAACTTTCCAAAAATAGAAACTTTCCAAAAATAGAAACTTTCCAAAAATGAAAACCTGCTAAAAATAGAAACTTTCTAAAAATAGAAAGTGTGTGTCCGTAAGCTGTTCCGATCAAACTGAAGCATATTGAGTATTTTTCTATGTCTACTTGCAACATGTACAATAGCTATCATACTAAGACTTGACCTAAGTTAGTTATTTATATCGACCTGCTTTATTTATAGGTCGGCGTTGTGATCATTCCTGATCACTGTACTCATTTGCTGTTCGCTTAATTGTGTTGGTTACTTCGTTACTATTAAGGTGAGTTATAGTCCCATTTTTCTATTTTAAATCTTTTAGGATGAGAATACATGCAATTTATTTTATATTTTTGGACACATGTGGAAGTTGGTTTAAATTATTCATTGTGAGTTGAACAAAAATATTCCCTAGTCTGGTAACTGTAATCACTGGTTTCTACTGGTGAACGCGAATCCTACGGATATATCTATCGGGTTTGACAACCCCATTTCGAGCTAGTCGGGCTAGCAATTTATAATCGGAATGTTTAGTACTTCGTATTTAGTTGAAGATACACTTGTTCGGTGTATATTATTTATTGTGTTTGGCAAGGGTAAATAAATGGTTAAGTGGTTACCAGGTGGCTCACGGAAAATGGAATAATGTTTTTATATGTTTTCTAGCATATAATTTTGTGGTCCAAAAAGTGGTTTTTATGTTTTCAAACATAAATTTTTATGGTTTAAATTAAATATTGTTTGCAATATTAAACCTATAATTCACTCAACATTTTTGTTGACAGTTACTCGCATGTTTTATTCTCAGGTTCATGATTGATTTTTTCCGCTGTGCTTAGAGAGTCTGCATATTTATGATGGCAGCTTTTGTTAAACAATAACTTGCATTCTATTTTGATACATTTAATAGTGGATGTTGTTGACTTTGTTTTGGTCAACTTTTGGTTAAGTAATAATGTATGAGTTTTCTAAACTTACATATTTTGGTAGATTTCCTTTATAGAAAATCATTTTTAAACAAAGAATGCAAGGTTATTTATTAAATTCATATAGAGTTATGATCAAGCTGTGGGACCAAGATAACTATGGTCGTCAAGTGTACTTTGACGGGTCGTTAAATGCATGCCTGTCAACTTTCGATGTAATGAAAGTTTGTCTTTTAAAAACGAATGCAATGTTTGTAAATGTATCATTTAGAGGTCAAATACCTCGCAATGAAATCAATTATTATGTAGCGTTTATAATCGATATGAACGGGGCACTTCATAGATAGTGTTCTCATCGCTAATGAAATCATCGACGAACTTAAGCGTAAAAAACGTAAAGGGCTTGTTTTTAAAGTTGACTTTGAAAAGGCTTTTGATTGCATCGAATGGGACTTTCTATTCAATACCATGAAATACCTGGGATTCGGTCCCAAATGGATTAGTCTCATCCGTGCATGTCTTTCTTCGTCATCCATTTCCGTACTCGTTAACGGCTCTCCTACAAAAGAATTCATTCCTGAAAGAGGAATCCGCCAAGGAGACCCTATATCTCCGTTCCTCTTCATCATTGTCGCCGAAGGCCTCAACATCCTCACCAAAAGGGTTGTTGCCAGCGGCCAACTTCGTGGTCTCAACATTGGTAACGATAACATCACTATTACTCACCTCCAATATGCGGATGATACCATTTTTTTCGGCGAATGGAGCAAAAGAAATGCAAAATACATTTCCAAACTCTTAAAATGCTTTGAAAAAATTTCGGGTCTCAAAGTAAACTTTAAAAAAAGTAAGTTCTATGGCATTGGCACATCCCATCTTGAAACGAAGCAAATGGCCAACTACATTAACTGCTCTACTGGCACTACTCCTTCACCTATCTTGGTCTGCCTATAGGCGTCCCAACATCTCACGCTTCCTCCTGGAAGCCGATAGTCGAAAAATTCGACAAAAGGCTCTCGTATTGGACAGCGAAATCCATCTCATTCGGTGGACGCCTCACGCTAATTAAATCCATTTTAAGTAGTGTCCCACTTTACTACTTCTCACTATTCCACGCACCGACCTCCATCCTCAAATTACTTGAATCTAAAAGACGAAATTTTTTTGGGGTGGATCCTTAAATGAAAATAAAATTAATTGGATAAAATAGGACCAAATACTTTTACCATACGATAAGGGCGGGTTAAACGTTGGATCTCTTTTTGTTAAAAACATTTCATTATTATGTAAATGATGGTGGAGTTTCAAAAACGAAAAAATGCACTATGGGTAAAAATTATCACGAGTATTTATGGGTTGGGGGAGGGCTCGATACTAACTTTTCTTGCATGAACATCCCTGGACGCACGATTTGGAAAGAAATCATAAAAGCAGGAAAAATGGCGGACGATACAGGTGCTTCATTCTCATCTTCGTTCTCCAAAAAACTCGGAAACGGTAACACTATATTGTTTTGGGACGAAATCTGGTGCGGCTCTGAACGTTTAGGTGACACTTTTCATAGGCTTTATATGCTCGAGTCCAACAAGGATGCGACTGTTGCTGATAGAATTATAAATGTTAATTCTACGTCAACTAGTAACTGGTGTTGGGTTAGGCCACCTAGAGGGCGTGCTCTTAATGAAATTCTGGAACTAAATAACCTTATCTCATCCGTAACACTCACCGACCAATCGGATTCATGGAAATTCAATCTCGATTCTACAGGCATTTACACTACCAAGACATTATCTCAAATAATTAATAATCTAAAACTTGGTATACACGCTTCCGCCATTTTGATACAACGCAACAAATTCACTCCACAAAAAGTCAACTTTTTTGCGTGGAGAGTCATACAAAGAAAGATTCCGATACGGGTAGAACTAGATAAAAGAGGCATCGACCTTGACACCATCTTATGCCCTCTTTGCGACACGGACACTGAAACCATCGATCATACATTCGTAACTTGTCCCAAAACATCTCAAATTCGGGAGCTCATACTAACTTGGTGGAGTCAAGCTATCACTTCCATCACCAATCTTGGCGATGTCATAATCAATAATCAAAGTTTCACCTCTAACAACATCGGATCTTCTTTGTGGCAAGCTACCAAATGGATCGTGTGCTACATTATTTGGAAACATAGGAATTTAAAAGTCTTGTTGAAAAAAGAATGGTCTCCCGCAACAATCGTCTCTGAAATCCAAACACAAAGCTACAGTTGGATCTCCAAACGATCTAAAAAAAAGAAACCTATCGAATGGCAACAATGGCTTATCAATCCTTCTTCTTATGTCGTGACTTCTTCACATAGAGTTGGAGTTGGTTAATATTTCAATTTTTGCTTAATCGGATGGCCTATGATTGCTATTTATTTTCTATGTGGGATCGATTAATCGGGTGGTTTGCTTGCTAGCTTTGTAGTCGCAAGATCGGCACTGTTAGCTCCATTCCCTCGGCTTGAATTTTCAAGTTCGTTTTTCCTACATATGTCAATAAAGGGTTATCATAGGTCCATCACCATATCACTTTAGTTTCCATATATTTCTATATAGCAAAAACGCTTTGTATAGTTGATTATAGGTTCATTGTAATTATGCTATCTCGTTAATAATAATAATAATATTTCTTGCTTTAAAAAAAAAAAATATAATCAACATGGTAAAGTATGTTATGAATAATTGCTCTGAAGGCATCTACAAAAAATAACATTAGCATATTCTATCATATCATATCATAGTATCATATATACTCAATCTTCTAAATACTTGGTAAATTCAAAGAGAGGGAAAAATAATGTAATTAAATAAAAAGGGCATCTTCTAGATTCTTTCTTTCAACATTCCTCTTCTTGTAGACATAATAAACCCTTCACGTTTCCTCCTTATTTTTTCTTACTACGTTTTCTCATCCCCAAAATATTCAGACATATCACATATACATACGGATAACTATACATACACTCAGATAATACATATACATATTATATATACGTATAGTTAAGTTATAGATGCACATATTAGTAACAGTTTCTAGTTTATATATTAAAAATAAAAATATGAGATCAATAAGTGAAATAACAACCTCATCAACTTCAAAGATAATTACGGAATCAGTTAATTCGTTCACTTCATCATCACCTTCATCTTCAGAACCTGTTTATGTGAATTATGCTTTACTTTCTGCACTTGTCGCGTTCGCACTTGCGCAATCGATCAAGGTTTTCACCACGAGGTATGTTCTTTTGTTCGTTTCCTTAATTTTGACCTATTTTGACTTTTAATTACGTTTTAGATTACGATATTTCTATATTTAGGTAATTATTTTAGGCGGTCAATTTTAGGTTTCCGTATCTAGTACTGTAACTGATAGAGACTGTAAAGCTATTGTGTGAGATTGTGATTTCAAATATATTTGATTAGGTAATGACCTTATTATAAATGTTGATTGATGCTAGGGTTTTATGATACTGTTAGATATACATATAATCAGTGCCGTAAATCTCGTTATTTCTCCCCGAGATCTCGTTTTTGGAAGGAAGCCGAGACGAGATGTCCATCTCCCGAAATTTCTCGGTCAATAGGGTCAAACTTGGTCAAAGTCACGATTTCTCGGATTTTCTCGCTCATTTTTCGGACTTTCTCGTAAAATCTCGGATTTTCTCACTCATTTCTAGATTTTTCTCGTAAAATCTCGTAAAAATGTATATAAATATACGTATATTCATTTGTTTTTGTATATTTATATTAACAAAACTAAAAAGTCAACATAAGTCAACGCCCGAGATTTCCCCAAAAATTTTCCGAGATGCCGAGATCTCCCCAAAAATGTCCAAACGAGATCTCCCGAGATCCGAGTTCTCCAACCTTGCATATAATATACATATGTATATGTATTTATATAAATTTAATATCTAGAATTATCTTACAACTAACTCATTTCTAGAATCAGAGAACAACTTTAGTCTAATAATCATGCGTGATTAAATCTGATATTATAATCTTCTGCCATTGGAAACTCAGAATTTTATTGGTAGTATGATGAGTTTGACTGTTGGATGTTTATTTTGAATAAACAATTTTAAACGTTTTTATAGCCTCAAATATGTGGTTTATGGACTATTGTTATTGATAGTTTGATACATATTATGAGTCTTATATTCAATTGATAGATATGCAGGTATAAGGAACACCGATGGGATCTTAAGCAACTGGTTGGATCTGGTGGTATGCCATCATCGCATTCTGCAACCGTCACTGCTCTTGCCGTTGCTGTTGGTTTACAAGAAGGCATTGGCAGTTCAACTTTTGCAATCACACTCATTTTAGCTTGTATTGTATGATCCTTGTCCTTAAATGCAAATTTTGAATAAGCTGATTATGAAATAAACCGAAAATGGATTTGTGTTGTGCCCTGACTTCTAATCTCCTATAAATTTGAAATCTGTTGCAGGTCATGTATGATGCAACTGGTGTACGATTACATGCTGGCCGACAAGCGGAGGTTCGTTTATGTTACCTTATGCTGAAGTCAGCTAATTCTTGTTGGATATGGCCAAATTTTCATTATATGTGATATAACAGGGGGCGGATGTATAAGGCTAGCACTAGTAGCACGTGCTACCAGTGAAATACGCGATCTTAGTAGAAATTTTTTTAGGTCTTTAACTAGTGACACCCGTGGATATTGTAAATTTTTTGAGTGACACCATTATAATAAGCTATCTAGTAGAAAAAATTTGCGCTTTTAACCCGTGACTACCATTCCTAGATCCGTCACTGATTATATCGTAGTTTGTTATACGTAGTTATTAGCTGATAAAGTGGTTATAAGGTTGTCATTTTTGATGTCTAAAGTTTGGAAATTTTCAGGTTCTGAATCAGATTGTTTATGAACTACCTGCTGAACATCCCTTGGCTGAGAGTAGGCCATTACGTGAACTTCTTGGCCACACGCCTCCTCAGGTTTGTTTTCATGTTTGTAGTCAAGTGGGTTTTAGGAACAAGTAAATATATTTTGGTTTTGGGTTGTTCATAGTCTAATAGTTTTAGTATTTCACCTAATTAATATATTTACATGATTATAAACTGTACTATGAATAATAATAGTTTTGTTAAAGAGAATAAAGCTATTTAGGTGTTTGTGTTTGTAAACATTATAATGCACTTTGGGCCTTTGGCAATCTGCCATTAACCCATTTTAGATCTAACGAAGTTTTTTCATACCCATTTGACCCATTGGAAAAATACATTACTCTAGGTAACGTTTTCTAAGTAAATGGGTTGAAATTTCCGTGTACCTTTTTTGATCAGCGGGTAACTTAATCCTATACTTAAACTTATATTCTGATGGTGATACCCCGTAGTTCCCCCAGTAACAACAACAACAACAAAACCCAATCCCGCATATGCGAGGTATGGGAGAGGTGAGATGTAGACAATCCTTCCCCTATCCTGGAAAAATACAAGTCATATCTCCACCCGAAGTGAAACACTCCCAAGAGTAGAGAAAGTCATCCCTCTCAATGTTCTATGGATAGAGAGATTGCTTCCAAAAGGACCTCCGGCCTATAAGTAGGAAAAATTTTAAAAAATAAAAATAAAAAATGAGACGCCATGAAAATGGTAGAATCAAATTTCCATGGGTTTTAAATCCTGCCTGGAATTCAATTTAGGCTCTAAGCGACAGTCAAGTCGTCAATAAATCGACGCTTGCTGTTGACTCGATTAATAGAGCCATAGTTCCCCCATCGTTTTCCTTAATATGAAAAAATGATATACATCAGTCCTGTTCTTTGTCTATTTTCAATTTCTTAATTTCCCACAATAATTTAGGTAGATTCCAAAATGGTGCCATTTACACAAGGATATTTGACAATTGTCATATTAGAAATAAACTAGAAAAAAATTCGACTGCGCGTTGCTGCGATTGTATTCAACGCGCGGTCGAATTTGGATATACGTTTTTGGTACCTAATATATCTAGTAGGTTGGGTTGTTTGTTGGACGTGTCTGTATGTGTATGAAATATAGCCCGAAATATTTAGTATTTTTTAACGATGTCCATTTCGCGTATAGTTAGTCGCGTTGTGTTCGTAAAATTATTTCGAGTTGAACGGTGGTCTCGGAAAAATTTAACTCGCACCGAGCGAGAATATACGGCCCGTTATTTAATGATTTTTTAACGATGTCCGTTTCGCGTATAGTTAGTCCCGTTGGGTCCCTCAGATTTTTTCGAGTTGAACGGTGGTCTCGGAAAAATTTAACTCGGACCGAGCGAGAAGATAGGGCCCGTTGAAAATTCGGGTGGAATTAGTTTCTTTTATTTTAATAGAATTATATATATATATATATATATATATATATATATATATATATATATATATATATATATATACACACGCTTTCTACCCTGAAAAAGTGGGAACCTGAGGGGCCGTTGTGTAAATTAAGCCAAAATTGAGGGACCGTTTGTAGTGTGAACGCAAACTCAAAACGGTAATAAAATAGAAATGAAACGACGAATTCGGCCATGAGGTTTAGTATGTAGGTAAAAAATAAATAAATAAATAAATAAATAAATAAATAAATAAATAAATGGATTCCACGAATAATGTAAGTCATTATTGCAGGTTGTCGCTGGTGGGTTGCTGGGAACGATGACAGCATCCATCATTTACTTAATCTCGCTTTCTGGTAGTAATGCTTGATCGCTCCGTACGCATTGACAGTGAAAGACTCCATATTCAAATCTGAATGTGAAGGTGGTGTAGTGGTGTTTGAATTTTAAGGTATAGTAATGTAAAACATTTTTTTTCTTGTAGATCTGCTTCTATTACCATTGAAATTGTTGTTTGATAGTACAACATTCATAGTGAAACCATTATTTTGTTGGATTTTAAAGCGCTTAGATAATTAGATTAGATGTTATTGCTTAAACTTGTGTGTTTTGAAAGTGCCATCTATGTTGGTTGATGGTATATAGTTGTCTGTATATAGGTAGATCTGTGATGTTAATGGTATTTGGGTGTGTCATTGCGTACATAATAACTAGGTGCTGTTTTTCTTATAACGGCAAATAAACACACCCAGTTACAAATAGTCCATCGGACTCGAACTTACAACCTAAAGTATATCATTCCTAATTTAGAGAAGTGGCCACCGAGTTGCCAAATGAAGCAAATCACCCGGGTTTAATTCCTCGTTATGCCAAATTATTCAAAAAGGAAGTGTAACTAGAGACTAGAGAGTGCATAATACGCAATTTACCCAGTACCAGGTCTCGCGCTCGGGGGACTTGATTACCTGATATTTTACCTTTTATGGGAAGCCGATGTGCTTGTTCATAGGAGGATTTTCTCACTTACTCAGGAATTTTTTTTTTTTTTTTTTTTTTACAATAAAGACGATATGAAATTTGTCCCGAAAGGATTATGTTTTTTAATTTGGAATCCAAAAAAGGATAATGATTTCAATTTCAAAGAAATGTTAAATTGGAGTAAAACATTTCCTACAATAAAAAATGCCCGTTGCTTTATGCTCTCTACCTAGAGAACCCCATCATCGGAATTTTTTTAATCTTATTCCCTCCGTTGCCTCTCTCCGCCTTATTCCGCCACTCTCCACCTACTTTCTGCTCCTTCATTTACTACTTATCTTCGTCAACGCCTTCATTTATTCTCTTCCTTAAATCTCGTATTTGACAAAGCAATTACTCACTTCCTGTTTTATCCATATAACTATGTCCAATTACTTTTCATTTTCAGATTTCCCACCTCTTTCATCTTTTAAGAGTACTCTGCAACCCCCTTCATCTTCTATGTCCTTTTCCTTTATTCATGATTCCTATCTGGTTCCCGATGGTATTAAGAATACAGACAAGGGTGCTGCTTCGCCGGAAAAGAGATCTTCGCCAGATGATTCCTCAGGTTTAACTATCTTTATAGGTAGATTGGAGAAGGAGGTGAACAAGCACATGATCGAGAACGTTTTTGAAAAGATTGGGCAAATTTTTGAAATCAAACATTGGTTTGCTAGAAGATACGCTTTTGTTACGTTTCTGGATGCTGAGTCTGCCGAGAAGGCAGAAAAAATGTTGACCGGGCTCCCATTTTGACCAGCCAACGTATTGCTACGCCCACTGTTGTAAACGGCGTCCGTTGCGTCCGTTGCAACGCTCGTTGCGGCGTTTTGGTGACTAAACCGTTTCGACCCCGTCCCGTTTTCTTATAAGCCGGTCAACGGTCAAAAGTCAGATCAAATGCAGGAAAAATTGGGTCGACGCCGGTCAAAAGTCAAAAATTATGTTAAAATCGGTCATAAGTTGGTCAAATCAATCAAAATTGACTTAGTTTAGTATTCCATTTTGTATTATATTAACGTTAATAGCAATTGTAGGTACAAACTTGTCAACAAAGGTTTTTTGGCTCTAAAATATGTGTAAATATATATTTATATATATATAAGTCAACATTAGTCATCATCCGTTTCGACCCCGTCTCGGCCCCGTTTTTTCCGTTGCGACGTTTTGAGGTCGTTACCGTTTCGGCCCCGTCTCGCGTCTTTTTCAACCTTGGCTACGCCACTAGTAGGGTCGTTCTGTCAATTTTATGGGCACTGTTCAAAAAAATAAAAGTGGGCCCTTTTATAAACATGTAGCTGTAACTTTTTAAATTATTACCTATAAATTGATGAAATCGATGTAGAAGAATTGGAGCCAAACAAGGAATATTGGAGCGGAGTATTCGATATTGATTATGTATTTTCTTTTCTAATTATTAGTTAAAAAATGAACCCATCTATGTAAATTAGGCATTGGTATGTAGTATTTATACATATATTAATTGCTAGAAATGGTTTCAATATATGATTGGCCAATAACCAGCGTTAATATGTATAAATTGCTAGAAATGGTTTCAATATATGATTGGCCAATAACCAGCGTTAATAGTAACTCTTTTTAACACCCGAAACCTCGCCTTGCCCAACCCGGTTTTCTTTTAACCCTAATACTCCCCGCTAATCAAATTACCTTCTCACATCTTCCACACCCTTCTTCTTCTTCTTCTTCTTCCTCACTCCCTACCCTTTTCTTCAAACTCAGTTGTCCCATCAAAGGACTCCCTACTCTCCCACAACAACATCCTCTACAACATCTTCTCCGCCTGTAACTATCAGAGTCGCAATCAACATCATCGTCTCCGCTGTCGTCTCTTTCCCCTATTTATTGATTGAATAACATATGCATTCTTTGATTTAACGGTATGGTTGAAAGGTTAGGGTTTTCATTGATGTATTAATGTTTTCTTTTCCGCTTCTGGTCCTCCGTTCTGAGTGTCAATTTAGGGTTTGTCAAATGTGAATTTAGAGTTTTGTGTTTTTTAGTTCATGACTGATTATTAGAGTATATTGACTAATTAATTTTTTTTAGTAACTTTTCATGTTGTGCAAATTTACATTTTCAATTCAAATTCTGTTATTCTGTATTCTTTATGGTAGCATATTTAGTTGTTGTTATTCTCTTAGACTGTTTATAATGCATTATAATTGCTGGCGGTTGTAGCTTCTTTTGTTATTTCGGATGATGAATATAATCCAGATGATGATAAAGAAAGGGCCCAATTTTCATACAAAGTTTGTTAATGTTGTTTTTTTAATTGAGACAAATCTGTTATCTTTATTAAGTTTTTTTGTGTTTTATAAAGGTCCTATTATTGAGAAGAAGACAAGTATTGGTAGTGGTGGGATCACGATAAGTATTAGTAGATCATAAGAAGAGTTATTTGCAGATGCAGGTACTGAATTTACAAAGAGCAGGGCAAGTGCAGGATCTACAAACAAAACTTTGGATAAAGATTTGCATTATTCCTTTACTGATGCTGATAATGGTGGTGAGTATTTTATAATCACTTAAAATTTATTAACAGTTGTTATAATGGTATAGTTTTCAGCTAACTTGATGTATTTGTTAAGTCATTGGAATACAATAGTCTTGGAACTGAAGTCACTAAATGCTATCTTTTGTGAGATCCTTTTTAAGTCACCTTTAGCACAAAACAAAAGTGAGTCAAAGATTACTCGAAGTGTGTTAAACCATTTTGGCCCATTCTATTTTTATAAACAAGTTTTCAATGTTTACCCATTTGACCTGTAAGAGGTCAAAAGTTATAAATTGTGAGGCAATAAGGAGTTTGGAGTTTGTGGAATGAGGACTACAAATGTGACGTAATTAATAATTGTGCACTTTGGTCAAAAGAATGATTGCATTGCTAACAGTTTTCATGATGTTTGATTAATCTCAGTCATAAGGAAACTCATAGACATACAGAGCCATTACTTACTCATTTTATGATGCTACTGTTAGAGAAAGTGGATGATGGTGAATGCATTTGAAGGGATATTTGCATATGTTAAATTGTTTTTTTATTACTACAATATAAATTGATTTGCTTTTGTGATGATCTTAGTATGGTGTGGTTTGTGCATCATATGATTTTGTTGTTTTTGTAGCTGATCTTTTGATGATTGTTGTTAGTTTCAATGAGAATTATAATGGATATGTGCACCAACAAGGCGTGATTGCAACTGGTGAGTTTTTCTATTTGTTTCAATTCGATTGTGTAACATCAATTTGTTTGTTTATTTGGACTTTATAACATTTATTTATCCACTTTGAGCACAAGTGGTAATTGTAGTACGTTTTGTGAGTTTTTTAAAAGTTTGAAGTTTGAACATTGAAGGTATATATTTTCGATAAATGTTGTCTATTTTATCTGGTCCTGGATTCTTCTACTAAGAGTAAGTATTTGTTGTTATTGATTAAGGTTTTCTTTTGGTTTATGTGTTGATTGTGGGTTTAAAATAAGCAATGAAAGAATAATGAATAATACTCTGTATGTCATACCTCCAAATAGGGCCGGGGAAATATGACTTCACAATATCACAACACAAGTATGTATAAACGAGAACGACTCTATATGAGACGTTTTTAATATAACCAATGTATTAAAGCAGCGGAAAGTATTAAGTCATTACAATATGTGTTCTAATGCAATAATATGAATGTATAAATGCGGACTCTAAAAGCAGCAAAGTCCAAATAGCAACTAATCTTTAGTAATCTTCACCTGAGACAAAACATGCTTAAAGTGTCAACCATAAATGGTTGAGTGAACAACATAGGTTTATCAATAATAACCAAGTTTTTAGACCACAAGATTTAATTATAAAGTTTAATCAGTTCGGTAGTAGTGTTGGTGTAAATGATATCGATACTAACCATAAGTTACCTTAAACACATCACGTTCGTATCGTGCATCATTATTATGTATCCATTGACCAACGGTCATCCGGATAGAGACGTTACTTTCAATAGCGTTATTCACAATAACTAAGCTTGCCTTTATACGTAGCAATTAACGATATCATGGCAGGGATTTAGCATGAATCAAAGCATGTTAGCACAGTTTGAACTAATCAAGATAAAGTTTTCATGTACTCGTGTCTAAGCGTAAAACAGTTTAAAAAGCAAGCATGTGTCTCACCCCAAAGTTATAAAACAGTTAAGAAATAGTAAAAAGAGGGGCTATGAAGTTCACCTTAATAGCAGATAGATATTCCACGCAAATTATATGATCGGAGTGTTGAACACGGAGATCTCAACCTAGAGATATTATGTTCGATTAGTTAATGTCTAATAGACATAAAGTTTGTTTATTAATATAGCTAACTATATTAACAGTGACGGTTTTCGAGAAAAATTATATTTATATAAGTGATATTATACTTAGTGTACTTAAGTGTTACTATATAATTAAGTGTGTAAGTTATTGAAATGTCCCGTTCATATTGATTATAAACGTTCCATATTAATTGATATAGTCGCGAGGTTTTGACCTCTATATGAGGCGTTTTTCAAAGACTGCATTCATTTTTAAAAACAACCATAACCTTTATTTTATCGATAAAGGTTTAAAAAGCATTACGTAGATTATCAAATAATGATAATCTAAAATATACCGTTTACACACGACCATTACATAATGGTTTACAATAAGAATATATTACATCAAAAATAAGTTTCTTGAATGCAGTTTTTACATAATATCATACAAGCATGGACTTCAAATCTTGTCCTTATTTTAGTATGCAACAGCGGAAGCACTTAATAATCACCTGAGAATAAACATGCTTAAAACGTCAACAAAAATGTTGGTGAGTTATAGGTTTAACCTATATATTATCAAATCATAATAATAGACCACAAGATTTCATATTTCAATATACATCCCATACATAGAGATAAAATTCATTCATATGGTGAACACCTGGTAATCGACATTAACAAGATGCATATAAGAATATCCCCTATCATTCCGGAAAATTCTTCGGACATGATATAAACGAATTCGAAGTACTAAAGCATCCGGTACTTTGGATGGGGTTCGTTAGGCCCAATAGATCTATATTTAGGATTCGCGTCAATTAGTAGATTGGTTTACTAATTCTTAGGCTACATAGCAAAAGGGGCATATTCGGCTTCGATCATTCACCCATATAATGTAGTTTCATTTACTTGTGTCTATTTCGTAAAACATTTATAAAACTGCATGTATTCTCATCCCAAAATATTAGATTTTAAAAGTGGGACTATAACTCACTTTCACAGATTTTTACTTCGTCGGGAAGTAAGACTTGGCCACTGGCCGATTCACGAACCTATAACAAATATGTACATATATATCAAAGTATGTTCAAAATATAATTACAACATTTTTAATACGTTTTACTGTTTTAAATTTATTAGGTCAGTTGTCCTCGTTAGTAACCTACAACTAGTTGTCCACAGTTAGATGTACAGAAATAAATCGATATATATTATCTTGAATCAATCCGCGACCCAGTGTATACACGTCTCAGGCTAGATCACAACTCAAAGTATATTTATTTTTGAAATCAACCTCAACCCTGTATAGCTAACTCCAACATTACTGCATATAGAGTGTCTATGGTTATTCCAAATAACATATATACATGGGTCGATATGATATGTCAAAACATTTGCATACGTGTCTATGGTATCCCAAGATTACATAATATATTAGAATACATGTATAATATAATATAAGTTAGCTAGGATATGATTTGTATAGAATTGTTACAATATTTCCCGTAGCTACAACAATCAAAAAATATCCAATCTTGTTTTACCCATAACTTCTTCGTTTTAAATCCGTTTTGAGTGAATCAATTTGCTATGGTTTCATATTGAACTCTATTTTATGAATATAAACAGAAAAGTATAGGTTTATAGTCGGAAATATAAGTTACAAGTCGTTTTTGTAAGAGGTAGTCATTTCAGTCGAAAGAACGACGTCTTGATGACCATTTTGAAAAACATACTTCCACTTTGAGTTTAACCATGATTTTTGGATATAGTTTCATGTTCATAATAAAAATCATTTTCCCAGAAGAACAATTTTAAATCAAAGTTTATCATAGTTTTTAATTATCAAACCCAAAACAGCCCGCGGTGTTACTACGACGGCGTATATCCGGTTTTACGGTGTTTTTCGTGTTTTTCGGTTTTAAATCATTAAGTTAGCATATCGTATAGATATAGAACATGTGTTTAGTTGATTTTAAAAGTCAAGTTAGAAGGATTAACTTTTGTTTGCGAACAAGTTTAGAATTAACTAAACTATGTTCTAGTGATTACATGTTCAAATCTTCGAATAAGATAGTTTTATATGTATGAATCGAATGATGTTATGAACATCATTAATACCTCAGGTTTAGTAGGTAAACCTACTGGAAGTGACAAGAAATGATCTAGCTTCAAAGGATCTTGGATGGCTTGAAAGTTCTTGAAGTAGAATCATGACACGAAAACAAGTTCAAGTAAGATTATCACTCGAATTAAGATAGTTATAGTTATAGGAATTGAATCAAAGTTTGTATATGAGTATTACCTTGATTTAGAATGATATATTACTGTAAACAACAAGGATTTTTTGAGGTTGGATGATCACTTTACAAGATTAGAAGTGAGCTAGTAAACTTGGAAGTATTCTTGATTTTTATGAAACTAGAACTTGTAGAATTAATGAAGAACACTTAGAACTTGAAGATAGAACTTGAGAGAGATCAATTATATGAAGAAAATTGAAGAATGAAAGTGTTTGTAGGTGTTTTTGGTCGTTGGTATATGGATTAGATATAAAGGATGTGTAATTTTGTTTACATGTAAATAAGTCATGAATGATTACTAATATTTTTGTAATTTTATGAGATATTTCATGCTAGTTGCCAAATGATGGTTCCCACATGTGTTAGGTGACTCACATGGGCTGCTAAGAGCTGATCATTGGAGTGTATATACTAATAGTACATACATCTAAAAGCTGTGTATTGTACGAGTACGAATACGGGTGCATACGAGTAGAATTGTTGATGAAACTGAACGAGGATGTAATCGTAAGCATTTTTGTTAAGTAGAAGTATTTTGATAAGTGTCTTGAAGTCTTTCAAAAGTGTATGAATACATATTAAAACACTACATGTATATACATTTTAACTGAGTCGTTAAGTCATCGTTAGTCGTTACATGTAAATGTTGATTTGAAACCTTTAAGTTAACGATCATGTTAAATGTTGTTAACCCAATGTTTATTATATCTAAAGAGATGTTAAATTGTTACATTATCATGATATTATGATATATAATATATCTTAGTATGATATATATACAGTTAAATGTCGTTACAACGATAATCGTTACATATATGTCTCGTTTCGAAATCATTAAGTTAGTAGTCTTATTTTTGCATATGTAGTTCATTGTTAATACACTTAATGACATGTTTACTTATCATTTATCATGATTAAACATAGTGTATAAATATCTTAATATGATTCATATGTATTTAGTAAGACGTTGTTATAACGATAATCGTTATATATATCGTTTCGAGTTTCTTAATTCAATAAACTCAATTTTATGTATATAACTGATAATGCTAAAAACGAACATATATTTCATAGCATTATTCCTCAAGAAAGACAAGCTTTTAGTTGCAATTGTTCTATTTAAAAGTGATATTCGTTTAAATAATAAAAGGTGAAGACAAAAGACAGATTCGACGAATTGAAGATGCAAACGACCAAAAAGCTCAAAAGTACAAAATACAATCAAAGAGGTTCCAATTATTGATAAGAAACGTCTCGAAATTACAAGAGTACAAGATTCAAAACGCAAAGTACAAGATATTAAATTGTACGCAAGGACGTTCGAAAATCCGGAACCGGGACCAGAGTCAACTCTCAACGCTCGACGCAACGGACTAAAAATTACAAGTCAACTATGCACATAAATATAATATAATATTTAAATAATTCTTATAATTATTTATATATTATAATAAATAATAAAAATCTGTCGGCAAGAAAGACTCCAAAGTTTGTGAGCTGTAATTTCAAACTCCGCGACTCGCGGAGTTTGAAGGCAAAAAATGCCGCGAGTCGCGGAACCCCAATTTCTGAAACTCCCTATAAAGCCAACCGAATTCTGATCATTTTTCATCATCTAATATCTATCTCTCTCTCAATATATACGTAAAAATATATATATAATTTATATTTTAATTTTAATTTTACTTTTTAATCCTAATAATAAGGGTATGTTAGCGAATATTGTAAGGGTGTAAGTCGAAATTCTGTTCGTGTAACGCTACGCTATTTTTAATCATTGTAAGTTATGTTCAACCTTTTTAATTTAATGTCTCGTAGCTAAGTTATTATTATGCTTATTTAATCCGACGTAATCATGATGTTGGGCTAATTACTAAAATTGGGTAATTGGACTTTGTACCATAATTGGGGTTTGGACAAAAGAACGACACTTGTGGAAATTAGACTATGGGCTATTAATGGGCTTTATATTTGTTTAACTAAATGATAGTTTGTTAATGTTAATATAAAGATTTGCAATTGGGCGTCCCTATAAATTACCATATACACTCGATCGGACACGATGGGCGGGGTATTTATATGTACGAATAATCGTTCATTTAACCGGACACGGGAATGGATTAATAGCCACTAGAATAATTAAAACAGGGGTGAAATTATGTAAAAGGACACTTGGCATAATTGATAACAAAATATTAAAACCTTGGGTTACACTCAGTCGACATCCTGGTGTAATTATTAAACAAAGTATTAAAATCTTGTTACAGTTTAAGTCCCCAATTAGTTGGAATATTTAACTTCGGGTATAAGGATAATTTGACGAGGACACTCGCACTTTATATTTATGACTGATGGACTGTTATGGACAAAAACCAGACGGACATATTAAATAATCCAGGACAAAGGACAATTAACCCATGGGCATAAAACTAAAATCAACACGTCAAATATCATGATTACGGAAGTTTAAATAAGCATAATTCTTTTATTTCATATTTAATTTCCTTTATTTTATATTTAATTTCACTTCTAATTATCGCATTTTTATTGTTATTGTATTTAATTGCACTTTTAATTATCGTACTTTTTAATTATCGCAAGTTTATTTTATCGCACTTTTATTATTCGCAATTTCATTATCGTTATTTACTTTACGCTTTAATTTAAGTCTTGTATTTATTTTTAATATTTTACATTTGGTTTTAACTGCGACTAAAGTTTTAAAATCGACAAACCGGTCATTAAACGGTAAAAACCCCCCTTTATAATAATAATATTACTTATATATATATTTGTATTTTCATAAAAGTAAACTAATATAGCGTTAAGCTTTGTTTAAAGATTTCCATGTGGAACGAACCGGACTTACTAAAAACTACACTACTGTACGATTAGGTACACTGCCTATAAGTGTTGTAGCAAGGTTTAAGTATATCCATTCTCTAAATAAATAAATATCTTGTGTAAAATTGTATCGTATTTAATAGTATTTCCTGCTAAATTTAATAGCTATTTTATATACACCTCGCGAAACATCAAGTTATTTTTGGCGCCGCTGCCGGGGAAACTCTTAAAACGCCGGAAGCGCAACGCTAATATAAAAAAAAAAACAGATTTTTAGTTTACTTTTATTAAAATTCGTTTTTATATAAAAATACGTTTTTAAATATTCGAAAATATAAAAAGAAAAACAAAAATATAAAGTATTTTTAAGATTTTGTTAAATATTTAAGTTTTATAAAGTTTCTTTATTTTTTAAGTATTTTGTTTTTATTTAAAACATATAAAAAAAAATTTAATATATATAAATCTATTTTTTAGATATTTATAAAATTATAAAGTAATTCTATTTTTATTTTAGTTTTTAAATATAAGTTTTTATTATATAAATTTTAGATTATAAAACAGAAAAATATAAAACAGAAAAAAAAAAAAAAATAACGCGTCGAATTTTAAACTGTACCTGAGTTGAAAATTGGAACCCCGCGACTCGCGGAGTTTGAAGCTTCGAGAACCGCGACTCGCGGAGCCGTTTGACACGAACCTGGTCCAGCAATTAATACGATTTAGGTTTTAATTATTTATTATTATTATTATTATTAAACCTAATTAGGTTATATATATAATATTATTTAGTTTAAGTTTTTAATTAATTTGTAATATTAAATTTTAATTAGTTTTATTTATATATAAAAATTAATACTATTATAAAATAAATAATATAAAAATAATATTTTTATAAAAAATTGTATTTTTTTACAACTTTTTGTATATTTTTATATTTTGTCCCTTTTTAATCGTTTTAGCGTAATATTTGTATTTTTAGCTCATATTTAGTTTTAAACTTAGTTTTTGCCATAGTTATTTTTACTTCTAGATTTTTAGACTTTGCCGTAGAATTCCTTAAGTGCTTTTTCTTTAGACTAAGATTTAGGTGCTTTAGAGTTTTGCGACGCCTTTTTAAGTTTTAGTTTCTTTTTAAGTTATTTCCATTTAGGATTTAGTTTTTCCTGTAAGCTTTAATATTTTTAGACGACTTTTACCTATGTATCAATTATCATTCCAATTAGTAATCTCAATTTGCGATTATAATTTTAAGTTAGTTGTAGTAATAAGGTTAGGTTAGTCAAGTGTTTTTAAGTTTTATAAGTTTCTTTTATTTTTCCGTCACCTTTTATTTTTCAACCATTTTTCTTTTTCGACCTTTTTCGACGAACTCTTTTTCTTTCTTATTTCTCGATATTCTAGTTTTAGGACATAGATTTTTATTCTACTTCTTATCTAAATTTCTTAAAATTTCGAAAATTTATTTTAAGTGGTTAAATTGATAGACATCAAAATTTTCTGGTTCGTAGTAATAGTTGAATTTGTACGTGGACCGGGTTATTGGAGCCAAACAGTCCTCAATTATATTGAGACCAAACGAATCCTGCCCCTCTGCTGCATCTTTTGGCTATTCGAAACGTGGGTAAAATCAGAAAAGTCTATTGATTGGATAACTTATTATAATTTTTCTTTCCTTTTAAAAACTAATAGGATATTCAGTGAATGCACCGAGCAAGACGTTCACCACCTTTTGTACGTTCACCACCTGTAACTAGATCAAGACATTTAGCAAATATTACTGCCGTTGATTTTTCTTTAGAATCGTCATCCAGTCGACCAAGTACTCCAGTTCAAATTTCCGATAATCCATTTTTTGAACCCGACCTCACAATTGAGAATCCGGAGAATATTCAGGGACGATTCATAGATCCTGAACCACTAAACTTTCCTCCAGAACCACCAATCATTCAAACAGAGATTGTTGAGGAACGAACCATAAAATCAGAATCCTCTAGTGATTCCGATTCAACAAATTCAATTATGGAGAATCTGGAACCTTTAAGTATGGAAGACCGAATGAGAGCTAAACGCACTGGCCAAGGTCACGCAATTACTCATCCAGACATTAATGCGCCAGATTATGAAATCAAAGGACAAATTCTACACATGGTGACTAATCAATGCCAATTTAGTGGTGCGCCGAAGGAAGATCCAAATGAACATCTACGTACCTTTAATAGGATCTGCACACTATTTAAAATCCGAGAAGTGGAGGATGAACAGATATATCTCATGTTATTTCCCTGGACTTTAAAGGGAGAAGCCAAAGATTGGTTGGAATCGTTACCTGAAGGGGCGATTGATACATGGGATGTTTTAGTTGAAAAATTTCTTAAACAATTCTTTCCTGCATCTAAAGCCGTAAGACTTCAAGCAGAAATTGTTACATTTACACAGAAGCCAAATGAAACTCTATATGAGGCGTGGACAAGATTTGGAAAGTTGTTAAGAGGATGTCCGCAACATGGTTTAGACACCTGTCAAATAGTACAAATATTTTACCAAGGATGCGACATCACTACAAGGAAAGACATAGATATAGCAGCTGGTGGTTCTATTATGAAGAAAACCGAAACTGATGCTTACAAAATTATTGATAACACTGCTTCCCACTCACATGAGTGGCACCAAGAAAAAGATATCGTTAGATCATCTAAAGCAGCTAGAGCCGATTCTAGCCATGACTTAGATTCCATTTCCGCAAAGATAGATGCTGTCGAGAGACGAATGGAAAAGATGACTAAGGATATTCACTCAATACGAATTAGTTGTGAGCAGTGTGGAGGACCACATTTGACAAAAGATTGTCTCAGTATTGAATTAACAATGGAACAAAGAGAGAATATTTCATACATAAACCAAAGGCCTGGAAATAATTATCAGAATAATTATCAACCGCCAAGACCAATTTACAATTAAAACTAGAATTATAACCGAAATATTCCATACAACAATCAACAAGATCCTAGCAATCAACAAGTATCCAATAATAATTACAATCAGCAAAGACCTAATTTTCAAAACAAACCACCACAACAAACCGATGATAAAAAGCCGAATTTAGAAGATATGATGACGAAGCTAGTTGAGACTCAAACGCAGTTTTTCACATCTCAAAAACAAACTAATGAACAAAATGCTCAAGCATTTAGAAATCAACAAGCTTCTATTCAAAATCTGGAACAAGAAGTAAGTAACCTAGCAAGGTTAATAGGTGAAAGAAAACCGGGAAGTCTACCTAGTGATACAAACGCTAACCCCCGGAATGAAACAGCTAAAGTCATTACCACAAGAAGTGGTACAATAATTAAACCACCTGAAATACCTGTAACTTCTGATGAATCTATTCCTACTCCACAAGAACCACAACCTGATCAAGATAAGGAAAAAGAACCGGTAGTTGAAAAGGTTAATGAAGATAACACAGTTAAGGCTAAACCTTATGTTAAACCATACCAACCACCACTTCCTTACCCAAGTAAAATGAAGAAAGAGAAACTTGAAGCCGAGCAATCCAAATTCTTGGATATGTTTAAACAGATAAATGTAAATCTTCCTTTCATTGATGTGATTTCAGGAATGCCTAGATATGCTAAATTTTTGAAAGATCTAATCTCAAATAGAAAGAAAATGGAAGAACTCTCGGCTGTTACCATGAATGCTAATTGTTCAGCAGTGCTGTTGAATAAGATACCAGAAAAATTATCTGATCCAGGAAGTTTCACAATTCCATGTTTTCTGGGTAGTCTTAGTTCAATAGAAGCATTGGCAGACTTAGGTGCTAGTATAAATCTAATGCCGTATTCATTATACGCTAAACTAGACCTTGGAGAATTGAAACCAACCAGAATAAGCATACAAGTAGCCGATAGATCAATAAAATATCCTAGAGGGATAATGGAGAACATGCTAGTTAAAGTTGGTACTTTAGTATTTCCAGTAGATTTTGTTGTTCTGGACATGGAAGAAGATTCTCAAGTTCCTCTCATATTAGGAAGACCATTCTTAAACACGGCTAAAGCAATGATAGACGTGTTCGGTAAGAAATTGACCCTAAGTATAGAGGATGAGAGTGTTACCTTTTCAGTTGATAGAGCAATGCAACAACCACAATCTGCAGATGATACATGTTATTATATTCAAACTATAGATGCACATGCAGAATTATTAGAAGAATTTCCAGAATTACAAGGAACAGGAGAATGTTCTTTAGGAGAAGGTAATGAACCAATTGATGAAGCTGAAATGTTAGCTACACTTATAGCTAATGGATATGAACCAACAACAGAAGAAATTCAAATGCTAAAAGAAGAAGACAGATATCGATACAAATCATCGATAGAAGAACCTCCGAAATTAGAGTTAAAGCCACTTCTAAACCATTTGGAATACGCTTATTTACATGGTGAATCTGAATTACCTGTAATAATATCGTCTTCTCTTACTGAAAATGAGAAATCACAACTCATTTCTGTGTTGAAAGCTCATAAACCAGCCATTGCATGGAAGATTCATGACATTAAAGGAATAAGTCCTTCATATTGCACGCATAAAATCCTTATGGAAGAAGGTCATAAAACATATGTGCAACGCCAATGAAGACTAAATCCTAATATGCAAGATGTAGTTAAGAAAGAGATTATTAAACTGCTAGATGCAGGTCTAATTTATCCAATTTCTGATAGTCCATGGGTAAGCCCAGTTCAATGCGTGCCTAAAAAGGGTGGCATGACTGTCATTACAAATGAGAAAAATGAGCTTATTCCTACTAGGACTGTAACAGGATGGCGTGTGTGTATTGATTATAGAAAATTAAATGACGCCACCAGAAAAGATCACTTTCCCTTACCTTTCATAGATCAAATGTTGGAAAGATTAGCCGGAAATAGTTACTATTGTTTTCTAGATGGATTTTTCGGATATTTTCAAATTCCAATAGCACCCGAAGATCAAGAGAAAACCACATTCACGTGCCCTTATGGTACTTTTGCTTACAAACGCATGCCATTTGGACTTTGCAACGCCCCTACAACCTTTCAAAGGTGTATGATGGCAATTTTTCATGACATGATAGAAGAATGCATGGAAGTTTTCATGGATGACTTTTCAGTCTTCGGTGATACATTTGAATCATGTCTAGTTAATCTGGAACGAATGCTTATTAGATGCGAACAATCAAATCTAGTACTTAATTGGGAGAAATGCCATTTCATGGTTAAAGAAGGCATCGTTCTTGGTCATAAAATTTCAAAAGAAGGAATTGAAGTGGATAGAGCTAAAGTAGATGTAATTGCTAAACTTCCACATCCCACCAATGTTAGAGGAGTTAGGAGTTTTCTAGGGCATGCGGGTTTTTACCGACGTTTCATAAAAGATTTTTCTAAAATTGCCACTCCTATGAATAAACTCCTAGAAAAGGATGCTCCATTCATCTTTTCAGATGAGTGTATCAAATCTTTTAATATTCTTAAAGAGAAACTAACTAATGCGCCGATCATGATAACACCAAATTGGAATCTACCATTTGAACTAATGTGCGATGCAAGTGATTTTGCAATGGGAGCCGTTTTAGGACAAAGGATTGAAAAACGATTTCAACCTATATATTATGCTAGTAAGACGTTACAAGGAGCACAAACGAACTATACAACTACTGAAAAAGAACTCCTTGCTATTGTCTTTGCTTTTGACAAATTTCGATCATATCTCGTTCTAGCAAAAATGGTGGTCTATACCGACCATTCTGCTCTTAGATACCTATTTTCGAAACAAGATGCTAAACCAAGATTAATCCGTTGGAACTTACTCTTACAAGAGTTTGATATTGAAATCCGAGATAAAAGAGGAGCAGAAAATCTCGCCGCTGATCATCTTTCTCGTCTTGAAAATCCCGAATTAGAAGTTCTAAATGAATCGGCCATACAAGGCAACTTTCCTGATGAATATCTATTGAAGATAGATTATAAAGAAATTCCATGGTTTGCAGACTATGCAAACTACTTAGTTTGTGGATTCCTTGAAAAAGGATTATCGTACCAAAAACGAAAGAAATTCTTCAGTGATATAAAACACTATTTTTGGGAAGATCCACATCTGTTTAAAAGTTGTCCCGATGGAATAATACGCCGATGTGTATTTGGAAATGAAGCTAGTAAAATATTAAACCATTGTCACACAGGACCAACAGGAGGGCATTATGGGCCTCAACTAACAGCAAGAAAAGTTTATGATGCTGGATTCTATTGGCCTACAATTTACAAAGACGCACACCTTCTTTGCAAATCCTGTGATGCTTGTTAAAGGGCCGGAAAAATAAGTCAACGTGATGAAATGCCACAAAATGTCATCCAAGTATGTGAAGTATTTGACATTTGAGGTATTGACTTTATGGGTCCATTTCCAAAATCTCATAATAATCTATATATACTCGTAGCCATTGATTATGTATCTAAATGGGCGGAAGCACAAGCTCTCCCAACTAACGATGCACGAGTTGTAGTCAACTTTTTAAAACGTCTTTTTGCAAGGTTTGGAACACCGAAAGCTTTAATAAGTGATCGGGGTACTCATTTCTGTAATAATCAACTTGAGAAAGTTCTTAAAAGATATGGAGTAACTCATAAAATCTCCACCGCATATCATCCACAAACAAGTGGACAAGTTGAAAATACCAACCGAGCTTTAAAATGTATTCTAGAGAAAACCGTAGGATCAAATCCGAAGGAATGGTCCATTAAATTGGAGGATGCACTCTGGGCTTTTAGAACAGCCTACAAAACTCCAATTGGAACCACACCTTTTAGACTTGTTTATGGAAAAGCATGTCATCTTCCAGTAGAAATTGAACACAAAGCATTTTGGGCTTTGAAGACATGTAATCTTGATTTACATGAAGCCGGACGTCTACGATTAAGTCAACTAAATGAATTAGAAGAATTAAGACATGAAGCATACGAAAATTCGTTAATCTATAAAGAAAGAACTAAGAAATGGCATGATAAAAGAATCAGAAGTTCAAAAGAATTTAAAGAAGGAGACAGAGTTCTTCTTTTCAATTCACGATTCAAGCTATTTTCTGGAAAATTGAAATCAAGATGGTCTGGACCATTCATAGTTAAAAGAGTTTTCCCATACGAAATGATAGAATTAATAAATTCAAATGGGATTGAATTTAAAGTTAATGGTCACAGAGTTAAACACTACATAGATAGTCCGATGGAAGTCGACAACGAAGTTAATCACAATTTCGACACCACAGCTAACTAAGTGTGGGGAGAATCAAGTCTTTAAAGGATAATATGTATTTCTGTTAGAGTTAGATTGTCTGTTTTCGTGTAGTTCTCGAAAATGGAACCTGAATGGTCTTTCCCTAGCAGACCCTAAAGAACTAGTCTTCTCCCACCATTCTGAATTTTTATTTTTTTTAGGTTTTTACAAAATGAAGACTTCCTGTGAACTAAACCATGGTCTAATGCTACACACTTTGATCACTAAACGTAATAATGACACACTTCCCAGTGAAATAGTATCAGTAATCAGAGAAAGAATGGACGGAGTTAGAAAAGAATCCAGATGCGAAGATAATAAGTTACAATTTGGTAAAGGAAAATCAAAATCCGCAGCGAAAAGAAGAGCACGACACCTAGAAAGATGTCACAAATGCGGAAAATGGTCACATGGAGGTAAATGTTCAAATAATCAAACCTATTCAAATACCGAATTTGTTACTTTATGCAGAGACGGACCGTTCATATGTTTAGAAGAAAAGACACTGAATGCTCGAGGTTACGCCTATGTAGCTATGGAAAACCAATTAAACCGACTATCTTATGAATGGGATAGATCATATAACTAAGAATACTATCTCACAGGTAAGTTTGTACAGTTTTTATTTTATTTTTTTTATTTTTAACCTTTTGATAATAAACGCTAATTTGTTCGCTATAAAGTATTAAATTGGTATTGAATAAAATTAGGTTTGGCGACCGAAATTATTGATATCATTCAAAAATTTATTACATCACTGCAAAATTTAACGTTTATTCTTAAGGTATAAATATCTTTAAACAATCAACCCAAAATATTTCAAAAATTCGTCATGAGTTAAATTAGGTTTTGGAACCGAATTTACTTTACCGAAAAGAGGGGCGCATATTTTTGATAATATTTGATTGATTAAAGTGGGATAAAAAGCCAAAAAGATTTTTAATTTTATTTTTACCATGTTTTTAAAATTAATATATAAATCTTAAATTAATATTGTAAACTTTGTAAAAACAATATATTTAAAATTGTAAATATTTGAAAAATTAATATAAGTTTGGTGTGAATTTATAATATGAATTTTTAAATTAAGTTTGGTGTGAATTTTTATTTTTTAAAATATGAATTTTTAATTTTATGCATTTCAAATTTTAAGTTTGGTGTGAATTTTTAATATTAATTTTGAATTTTATATTTAAATTGTGTGAATTTAAAAACAAAAATTTACTTTATCTCATTAAGTTAAAAATATGATTTTTAAAATTCGTCGTAAGTTGAAGACTAGGTCTTTAAACCGAAATTGCTTTACCCAAGGGAGGGACGGGAACTTTTATTATCATTATTTTTAATCTTATTGAATTAAAGTATGCCAAAAACATTAAAAACCCAAAAATCTTAGCTTTTAAAACAATCGCTACAAAAAGACAAATTTTAAAATTTTGTCGAAGGATGGACTAGGACATCAATCCGAAACGACCTCGTCCTAAATAACAAGGGAAACAAAAATTTAAAAGTAATTACTTAATTGTTTTAATTAGTATAAGATGTTATAAAAAATAAAAATAAAAAAAAAACAAACTCCGCGAGTCGCGGAGTTTGAAGGGTCCAAACACCGCGACTCGCGGGAGGACCAAAACTCAGAAAAAATAAAAACGCAAGAACTGATCAGTCCACACCACAAAAACAGAAAATACAGCGAAATACTGCCGAAAAAACTCGAAAAAACACCCCCAAAATCACAATTTTTAACCGTTAATCATCAAATCTTTTACTAAAATCATGTTGAGAAGGATGCTATCAAGGAATTACTCAAGAAAAATGGTAAATTTCTACACTAAACACCATTTAATCCGAAAATTAGTGTTCTTGAGCAATTTTTTCCCCAATTTGATTTTGATGCTTTTTAGTGTAATTATGCTTAAATTGGTTATGTATTATGCTTGTATAACCTAGATTGATGCTATTTAACATGATTAGAAGCCTTAAACTTCAAATTTTGAGTAATCTAGGGTTTGTGTTCTTGAGCAAATTTGGGGCTTTTTGATATAAACAGGTTATGGCCGATTTTTGTCATGAATTGTTGCTAAATTAAGTAGTGTAACATGTTTAGGTAGTTAAATGATCCAAACTTTGAGCCTAAACATGATTTTGAGAATTAAAGTGGACTTTTTCAAGTCTAAAATTCATGAACTTGATTTTTGAGAGATAATGCCATTTGAAACTTGTTTAACTGCTAGTAATGATTATTTTGACAGATTATTTGAGTTGAATGCTTATGAACTTGGCGAACATTTTCGTATATGCTTATTTGAAAAAGTGTAGATTTGATAAAAATGTGAAAATGAGCTTAAATTTGATATAAATTGATCATGTCATTGTAATTATTTTGATTGATGATTTTGTTGATACTAATGCATATTTGGATGCACAAAAATTGTGTTTGATGTGTTTTGCAGACTGAAAGGGGTGAATCTTCATCCCAAGCTCGCAATGCTCCTGCTGAGAATGCAGAACAACAGGAGGTGGATAACTACTACAAGTAAGATATACCTCATCCAGTCATGACATTTTCTGATATGCACTTGGAAGATTTGCATCCGAACCTGAGATTTGACAGACTTTGGATAGATTATCCAAAATAGCAAAGAGGTTTGCATACTCTTCATTCTAAAGTTGTTGAGGTACCTAGGGTCATAGAATGGGGACCATTAGAAGCTGTAGAATTGGCCGGGCCAATTAGGGAATTACTTGCACAGAGGTATGGTAATTCTACTTTTAATGACTGGGTACGTTTATTCACCATGCGTAGACCTGTATATAAAGTATGGTGTGAAGAATTGTTGTGTAGTATAGAATTAAATGATCAGGTAGCTAGTTTAACCGATCGATCTTTTATTAGATTTTTGTTAGGAGGTTCGATGCGCCACATGTCTTTACTAGACATGGCTCAGGTTTTACGTATATATACGCCTGAGGAGTTAGCATCTGCCGATTGTAGAGGGTTGATACTAAATGGTAGAAAGATAGATGAAAATTTTGATACACACGGTGTATGGAGTCAAATGACAAGCCATCACCGATTCAAAGGGGGAAATTATTCTTATTTGGATATAGATAGAGCTGAATTAAGAGTGATTCATAGGTTTTTAGCTAATTCGATTACACAAAGAGGTAAGAACAAGGAAAAGGTAAATGAACAGGATTTATTTTACCATATGTGTATTCGAGACCCACAAAGCGCTGTAAGTATACCTTATTGTGTGGGTTATTATTTATCAGCTATGGTTAGGGGGATGAGACCGCATATCATAATAGGAGGTGGTATTTTTATTACTTTGATTGCTGAATATCTCGGTGTGGATATAAGTCGGGGGGATTATTAGTCGAAGAACCAGAACTCCGCGATACTATAGGTTTAAATGTATACCATGGTGCAAAAGTTTTGAAGAGGCGAAATAACGCCGCAGTACAATACCATGGTAGACATCCACAGGTTGAGAGAAACCAACAGCAAGGTAATGTAGGAGGGGGAAATGAAATGCAAGAAATGCAAAGGTTTATAGCTTCACAGGAGTACGAAAATGCTAGACAGAGAGCATTTGAAGATTGGCAAGTTCATCAAAACCAAATCATAGCTCATTGCCAACATATAGGTAGAAACTATATTCCTACGCCAAAACCCATATTCCCTCCCTGGTCTATAGAGATGCAACCACCGTATCCTACGTATAACCCTGCCGAAGCATTTTATAGCACCTATGGTTATGCTTGGAACCCCTATTGGTATCAGTATCATCCCTAGTCTACTTAGTTTTATTTATTTTTTAATTTGTAATATTGATACGTTTAATACTTATGTTAATATTGTAATAGTTTTTATAATTTTCTAACTTTTATTCTTAGATTTTAATAATTTTTGAATGTGGGGTAATATACCAAACTTCAAAAATATGTATATATGTTTGCAGTTTATCTTATGTACACAACAGGGTAAAACAACGCATTTTCAAAGACTGGCATTAAGTTCAGCAAAAGCAACTAATTTTGACGACAAGATGCAAAATATATGTGAAATAACAACTAGACGGAATGAACAAATGATGTGCACCATTTATCATTCAGCAAACAAACGCCAATATATTTGGAAACTTTGGTAAAAATTTAATCATTTTCACACAAATCACCCTCAATAATTTAAATTGTTACTGATTTCTTGCAAATGAGGGCATTGCAAGATCTTAAGTGTGGGAAGGGGTTAAATTCTTTCGGATTTTATAATTTTTATCTTAAACACTTGGTTACCATTAAAAATACTAGTAAAGCAGTAGTTGTATTAGAATCTAGTGCTCTCTGATAATAAAGAACAACCCTAGTCTTATATACTGACTACCCAATTCTAGTAAAATTTTTCAAAATTTTCAATTAAATGAACTCAAAATCATGTTTATACATATTTATGAACGATAAAACTAGGTTTTAACACCGAAATTATTGTTACCTCGGAAAGGACATAAATTGAGAAACAAACCAAAATGTTAAAATTCATTTAAAATGGAATAGAGGACGATAAAAAGGAAAATAAAAGCCAAGTGTGGGAAAATTCTTCAAGTTATTCAAAACATATATCACATATTTTTGTACAAATAACTGAAAATACTTTTGCTTTGGACTAAACTAAAAAGTTTTACCTGATTTACTGTAAGAAAGATGGATCTACACGATGAATCAATTCCATCATTAAAAGGAAGTAAAGTCTTCCGAAAAAGACACGCGCTTCTTGATTTAGGTCATGAAGTTGTCGTCCAGACCAGCTGTAGGTTGACGAAAAATCTAGAAAAGTCATCACTAAAATCAGCAGGAAATCCATGGACCTCAGCATCAAACAGGGTCGCCAAGTGGTCAGATTTATCCTAACCATGAGAAGGATTTATCTCGTACAATGGGGGGAACATCGTGCAAATTAGCTTGATAAGACTAATGAATCAGATCTCCAGAAAGGATAATCTCCTTAAAGATTAAAAATCAGCTTTTAAGACTGATATTACTCAATCCTTGAGATTGATCTTAAAGATTGAGAATTCAAACTCATGGAATTCAATGATATCTAAACTCGAGCTTGAACGAGAAAATATTTTGATCAAAATTATAAACCGATTTGTTTTCTGAAAACCCTATTCTCAATGCGTTCATTACCATTGAACGTAAAATCCTAGGAATTCACCTGGAATTCATTAGGTCACCTGAACCAAATCGGGTGTCAACCGTAAGAACGGTGGTTGCATAGCATGGTCAAAGACAGGACCTTGTGCCAGACCGAAAAATCATAAGGGTGAGCTTTACTATTGCTTCTACCAAGGATAGTAATTGCGTCCGACACGTTATAGACCATAATTAAAAGCATGTCAGGGGGCATTGCCTTAACAGTTGCTTGTTCAACGCTTTCCTTTATAACCGGACGGTAGTTTACCGAAAGGTAATATACGGGACAAGTAAACTGGACGTGTTGCTTTCCAAATACAAGGTTAGCAAGTGGGTGACACAAAACCGCAAGTTTTGAGCTAAAATTTTCAAATCTGAAACCCACCAAACCCACAAAAATATTTTGCAAACACCGGTGAAGGGTTATTCCGAAAAACTTATCTAGGGTAAAAACTAGATTTAATTTTCAAAAGATCAAATGTTTTCATAAAGATCCAATTTCCTTAATGGATCTAAATTTTTATAGTCATGTGGGACTGTAAACCATATCGTTACTACCATTGTTTATACCGCCGTATAGAAATCACTGATGTACAAAGTGTGAAGAATAAAGAAGTGATTCTAGTATTTCAAGACGATATTGCTTGAGGACAAGCAACGCTTAAGTGTGGGAATATTTGATAATGCTAAAAACGAACATATATTTCATAGCATTATTCCTCAAGAAAGACAAGCTTTTAGTTGCAATTGTTCTATTTAAAAGTGATATTCGTTTAAATAATAAAAGGTGAAGACAAAAGACAGATTCGACGAATTGAAGATGCAAACGATCAAAAAGCTCAAAAGTACAAAATACAATCAAAGAGGTTCCAATTATTGATAAGAAACGTCTCGAAATTACAAGAGTACAAGATTCAAAACGCAAAGTACAAGATATTAAATTGTACGCAAGGACGTTCGAAAATCCGGAACCGGGACCAGAGTCAACTCTCAACGCTCGACGCAACGGACTAAAAATTACAAGTCAACTATGCACATAAATATAATATAATATTTAAATAATTCTTATAATTATTTATATATTATAATAAATAATAAAAATCCGTCGGCAAGAAAGACTCCAAAGTTTGTGAGCTGTAATTTCAAACTCCGTGACTCGCGGAGTTTGAAGGCAAAAAATGCCGCGAGTCGCGGAGCCCCAATTTCTGAAACTCCCTATAAAGCCAACCGAATTCTGATCATTTTTCATCATCTAATATCTATCTCTCTCTCAATATATACGTAAAAATATATATATAATTTATATTTTAATTTTAATTTTACTTTTTAATCCTAATAATAAGGGTATGTTAGCGAATATTGTAAGGGTGTAAGTCGAAATTCTGTCCGTGTAACGCTACGCTATTTTTAATCATTGTAAGTTATGTTCAACCTTTTTAATTTAATGTCTCGTAGCTAAGTTATTATTATGCTTATTTAATCCGAAGTAATCATGATGTTGGGCTAATTGCTAAAATTGGGTAATTGGGCTTTGTACCATAATTGGGGTTTGGACAAAAGAACGACACTTGTGGAAATTAGACTATGGGCTATTAATGGGCTTTATATTTGTTTAACTAAATGATAGTTTGTTAATGTTAATATAAAGATTTACAATTGGGCGTCCCTATAAATTACCATATACACTCGATCGGACACGATGGGCGAGGTATTTATATGTACGAATAATCGTTCATTTAACCGGACACGGGAATGGATTAATAGCCACTAGAATAATTAAAATAGGGGTGAAATTATGTAAAAGGACACTTGGCATAATTGATAACAAAATATTAAAACCTTGGGTTACACTCAGTCGACATCCTGGTGTAATTATTAAACAAAGTATTAAAATCTTGTTACAGTTTAAGTCCCCAATTAGTTGGAATATTTAACTTCGGGTATAAGGATAATTTGACGAGGACACTCGCACTTTATATTTATGACTGATGGACTGTTATGGACAAAAACCAGACGGACATATTAAATAATCCAGGACAAAGGACAATTAACCCATGGGCATAAAACTAAAATCAGCACGTCAAACATCATGATTACGGAAGTTTAAATAAGCATAATTCTTTTATTTCATATTTAATTTCCTTTATTTTATATTTAATTGCACTTCTAATTATCGCATTTTTATTGTTATTGTATTTAATTGCACTTTTAATTATCGTACTTTTTAATTATCGCAAGTTTATTTTATCGCACTTTTATTATTCGCAATTTCATTATCGTTATTTACTTTACGCTTTAATTTAAGTCTTGTATTTATTTTTAATATTTTACATTTGGTTTTAACTGCGACTAAAGTTTTAAAATCGACAAACCGGTCATTAAACGGTAAAAACCCCCCTTTATAATAATAATATTACTTATATATATATTTGTATTTTCATAAAAGTAAACTAATATAGCGTTAAGCTTTGTTTAAAGATTTCCCTGTGGAACGAACCGGACTTACTAAAAACTACACTACTGTACAATTAGGTACACTGCCTATAAGTGTTGTAGCAAGGTTTAAGTATATCCATTCTCTAAATAAATAAATATCTTGTGTAAAATTGTATCGTATTTAATAGTATTTCCTGCTAAATTTAATAGCTATTTTATATACACCTCGCGAAACATCAATAACTCATTGTTAAAATACCTAATGAGATACTTACTTATCATAATATCATGTTAACTATATGTATAATCATATATATGTCATCATATAGTTTTTACAAGTTTTAACGTTCGTGAATCACCGGTCAACTTGGGTGGTCAATTGTCTATATGAAACCTATTTCAATTAATCAAGTCTTAACAAGTTTGATTGCTTAACATGTTGGAAACACTTAATCATGTAAATAAAAATTTCATTTAATATATATAAACATGGAAAAGTTCGGGTCACTACAGTACCTACCCGTTAAATAAATTTCATCCCGAAATTTTAAGCAGTTGGAGGTGTTGACGTATCTTCTGGAAATAAGTGCGGGTATTTCTTATTCATCTGATCTTCTCGTTCCCAGGTGAACTCGGGTCCTCTACGAGCATTCCATCGAACCTTAACAATTGGTATCTTGTTTTGCTTAAGTCTTTTAACCTCACGATCCATTATTTCAACGGGTTCTTCGATGAATTGAAGTTTTTCGTTGATTTGGATTTCTTCTAACGGAATAGTGAGATCTTCTTTAGCAAAACATTTCTTCAAATTCGAGACGTGGAAAGTGTTATGTACAGCCGCGAGTTGTTGAGGTAACTCAAGTCGGTAAGCTACTGGTCCGACACGATCAATAATCTTGAATGGTCCATTATACCTTGGATTTAATTTCCCTCGTTTACCAAATCGAACAACGCCTTTCCAAGGTGCAACCTTAAGCATGAACATCTCTCCAATTTCAAATTCTATATCTTTTCTTTTAATGTCGGCGTAGCTCTTTTGTCGACTTTGGGCGGTTTTCAACCGTTGTTGAATTTGGATGATCTTCTCTGTAGTTTCTTGTATTATCTCCGGACCCGTAATCTGTCTATCCCCTACTTCACTCCAACAAATCGGAGACCTGCACTTTCTACCATAAAGTGCTTCAAACGGCGCCATCTCAATGCTTGAATGGTAGCTGTTGTTGTAGGAAAATTCTGCTAACGGAAGGTGTCGATCCCAACTGTTTCCAAAATAAATAACACATGCTCGTAGCATGTCTTCAAGCGTTTGTATTGTTCTTTCACTCTGCCCATCAGTTTGGGGATGATAGGCAGTACTCATGTCTAGACGAGTTCCTAATACTTGCTGTAATGTCCGCCAGAATCTTGAAATAAATCTACCATCCCTATCAGAGATAATAGAGATTGGTATTCCATGTCTGGAGACGACTTCCTTCAAATACAGTCGTGCTAACTTCTCCATCTTGTCATCTTCTCTTATTGGCAGGAAGTGTGCTGATTTGGTGAGACGATCAACTATTACCCAAATAGTATCAAAATCACTTGCAGTCCTTGACAATTTAGTGATGAAATCTATGGTAATGTTTTCCCATTTCCATTCCGAGATTTCGGGTTGTTGAAGTAGACCTGATGGTTTCTGATGCTTAGCTTTGACCTTAGAACACGCCAAACATTCTCCTACGTATTTAGCAACATCAGCTTTCATACCTGGCCACCAAAAATGTTTTTTGAGATCCTTGTACATCTTCCCCATTCCAGGATGGATTGAGTATCTGGTTTTATGAGCTTCTGTAAGTACCATTTCTCTCATATCTCCAAATTTTGGTACCCAAATCCTTTCAGCCCTATACCGGGTTCCGTCTTCCAGAATATTAAGATGCTTCTCCGATCCTTTGGGTATTTCATCCTTTAAATTTCCCTCTTTTAAAACTCCTTGTTGTGCCTCCTTTATTTGAGTGGTAAGGTTAGTGTGAATCATTATATTCATAGCTTTTACTCGAATGGGTTCTCTGTCCTTTCTGCTCAAGGCGTCGGCTACCACATTTGCCTTCCCCAGGTGATAACGAATCTCAAAGTCGTAATCATTCAACAATTCAATCCATCTGCGCTGCCTCATGTTCAGTTGTTTCCGATTAAATATGTGTTGAATACTTTTGTGGTCGGTATATATATTACTTTTGACCCCATATAAGTAGTGCCTCCAAGTCTTTAATGTAAAAATAACCGCGCCTAATTCCAAATCATGCGTCGTATAATTCTGCTCGTGAATCTTCAATTGTCTAGACGCATAAGCAATTACCTTCGTTCGTTGCATTAATACACAACCGAGACATTGCTTTGAAGCATCACAATATATCACAAAATCATCATTCCCTTCAGGTAATGACAATATAGGTGCCGTAGTTAACTTTTTCTTCAACAATTGAAACACTTTTTCTTGTTCATCCTTCCATTCAAATTTTCTCCCTTTATGCGTTAATGCAGTCAAAGGTTTTGCTATTTTGGGAAAATCTTGGATGAATCTCGTGTAATAACCAGCTAGCCCTAAAATTGGCGTATGTGTTTTGGAGTTTTCGGGGTTTCCCATTTCTCAACGGTTTCAATCTTTGCTGGATCCACCTGAATACCTTCTTTGTTCACTATGTGACCGAGGAATTGAACTTCTTCCAACCAAAATGCACACTTTGAAAACTTACCGTACAGTTTTTCTTTTCTCAGCAACTCTAGCACTTTTCTTAAATGTTCTTCATGCTCTTGATCATTCTTCGAGTAAATAAGTATGTCATCGATGAAAACAATGACAAACTTGTCAAGATATGGCCCACACACTCGGTTCATGTAGTGACCCGAACTTTTCCATGTTTATATATATTAATTGAGATTGATATTTACATGATTAAATGTTTCCAACATGTTAAGCAATCAAACTTGTTAAGACTTGATTAATTGAAATATGTTTCATATAGACAATTGACCACCCAAGTTGACCGGTGATTCACGAACGTTAAAACTTGTAAAAACTATATGATGACATATATATGGATATATATATAGTTAACATGATACTATGATAAGTAAACATATCATTAAGTATATTAACAATGAACTACATATGTAAAAACAAAACTACTAACTTAATGATTTTTAAACGAGACATATATGTAACGATTATCGTTGTAAAGACATTTAATGTATATATATCATATTAAGAGATATTCATACATGATAATATCATGATAATATAATAATTTAAAATCTCATTTGATATTATAAACATTGGGTTAACAACAGTTAACAAGATCGTTAACCTAAAGGTTTCAAAACAACACTTACATGTAACGACTAACGATGACTTAACGACTCAGTTAAAATGTATATACATGTAGTGTTTTAATATGTATTTATACACTTTTGAAAGACTTCAATACACTTATCAAAATACTTCTACTTAACAAAAATACTTACAATTACATCCTCGTTCAGTTTCATCAACAATTCTACTCGTATGCACCCGTATTCGTACTCGTACAATACACACCTTTTAGATGTATGTACTATTGGTATATACACTCCAATGATTAGCTCTTAGCAGCCCATGTGAGTCACCTAACACATGTGGGAACCATCATTTGGCATTTAGCATGAAATATCTCATAAAATTACAAAAATATGAGTAATCATTCATGACTTATTTACATGAAAACAAAATTACATATCCTTTATATCTAATCCATACACCAACGACCAAAAACACCTACAAAAACTTTCATTCTTCAATTTTCTTCATCTAATTGATCTCTCTCAAGTTCTATCTTCAAGTTCTAAGTGTTCTTCATAAATTCCAAAAGTTCTAGTTTCATAAAATCAAGAATACTTTCAAGTTTGCTAGCTCACTTCCAATCTTGTAAGGTGATCATCCAACCTCAAGAAATATTTGTTTCTTACAGTAGGTTATCATTCTAATACAAGGTAATAATCATATTCAAACTTTGGTTCAATTTCTATAACTATAACAATCTTATTTCAAGTGATGATCTTACTTGAACTTGTTTTCGTGTCATGATTCTGCTTCAAGAACTTCGAGCCATCCAAAGATCCATTGAAGCTAGATCCATTTTTCTCTTTTCCAGTAGGTTTATCCAAGGAACTTAAGGTAGTAATGATGTTCATAACATCATTCGATTCATACATATAAAGCTATCTTATTCGAAGGTTTAAACTTGTAATCACTAGAACATAGTTTAGTTAATTCTAAACTTGTTCGCAAACAAAAGTTAATCCTTCTAACTTGACTTTTAAAATCAACTAAACACATGTTCTATATCTATATGATATGCTAACTTAATGATTTAAAACCTGGAAACACGAAAAACACCGTAAAACCGGATTTACGCCGTCGTAGTAACACCGCGGGCTGTTTTGGGTTAGTTAATTAAAAACTATGATAAACTTTGATTTAAAAGTTGTTATTCTGAGAAAATGATTTTTATTATGAACATGAAACTATATCCAAAAATTATGGTTAAACTCAAAGTGGAAGTATGTTTTCTAAAATGGTCATCTAGACGTCGTTCTTTCGACTGAAATGACTACCTTTACAAAAACGACTTGTAACTTATTTTTCCGACTATAAACCTATACTTTTTCTGTTTAGATTCATAAAATAGATTTCAATATGAAACCATAGCAATTTGATTCACTCAAAACGGATTTAAAATGAAGAAGTTATGGGTAAAACAAGATTGGATAATTTTTCTCATTTTAGCTACGTGAAAATAGGTAACAAATCTATTCCAACCATAACTTAATTAACTTGTATTGTATATTATGTAATCTTGAGATACCATAGACACGTATACAATGTTTCGACCTATCATGTCGACACATCTATATATATTTCGGAACAACCATTGACACTCTATATGTGAATGTTGGAGTTAGCTATACAGGGTTGAGGTTGATTCCAAAATATATATAGTTTGAGTTGTGATCAATACTGAGATACGTATACACTGGGTCGTGGATTGATTCAAGATAATATTTATCGATTTATTTCTGTACATCTAACTGTGGACAACTAGTTGTAGGTTACTAACGAGGACAGCTGACTTAATAAACTTAAAACATCAAAATATATTAAAAGTGTTGTAAATATATTTAGAACATACTTTGATATATATGTATATATTGTTATAGGTTCGTGAATCAACCAGTGGCCAAGTCTTACTTCCCGACGAAGTAAAAAATCTGTGAAAGTGAGTTATAGTCCCACTTTTAAAATCTAATATTTTTGGGATGAGAATACATGCAGGTTTTATAAATGATTTACAAAATAGACACAAGTACGTGAAACTACATTCTATGGTTGAATTATCAAAATCGAATATGCCCCTTTTTATTAAGTCTGGTAATCTAAGAATTAGGGAACAGACACCCTAATTGACGCGAATCCTAAAGATAGATCTATTGGGCCTAACAAACCCCATCCAAAGTACCGGATGCTTTAGTACTTCGAAATTTATATCATATCCGAAGGGTGTCCCGGAATGATGGGGATATTCTTATATATGCATCTTGTTAATGTTGGTTACCAGGTGTTCACCATATGAATGATTTTTATCTCTATGTATGGGTTGTGTATTGAAATATGAAATCTTGTGGTCTATTGTTACGATTTGATATATATAGGTTAAACCTATAACTCACCAACATTTTTGTTGACGTTTAAAGCATGTTTATTCTCAGGTGAATATTAAGAGCTTCCGCTTTTGCATACTAAAATAAGGACAAGATTTGGAGTCCATGTTTGTATGATATTGTGTAAAAACTGCATTCAAGAAACTGATTTCGATGTAACATATTTGTATTGTAAACCATTATGTAATGGTCGTGTATAAACAGGATATTTTAGATTATCATTATTTGATAATCTACGTAAAGCTTTTTAAACCTTTATTTATGAAATAAAGGTTATGGTTTGTTTTAAAAATGAATGCAGTCTTTGAAAAATGTCTCATATAGAGGTCAAAACCTCGCAACGAAATCAATTAATATGGAACGTTTTTAATCAATAAGAACGGGACATTTCAGTTGGTATCAGAGCGTTGGTCTTAGAGAACCAGAATTTTTCATTAGTGTGTCTTATCGAGTTTGTTAGGATGCATTAGTGAGTCTGGACTTCGACCGTGTTTACTTGAAAAATGATTGCTTAACAAATTTTGTTGGAAACTATATATTTTTAACATGTGAATATTATGTGATATATTAATCTCTTAACGCGTTTGATATTATGTGATAGATGTCTACCTCTAGAACAAGTCCCATTGACTCACCTAATAATAATGAAGAGTCAAATGTAAATTGGAATGATTCGTGGACTGATTCACAAGTTCCCAAAGAGGAACCGGAAGAAGAGTCGGAACCGGAAGAAGAATCGGAACCTGAAGAAGAATCGGAACCGGATGAAGAAATAGAACCGGTGGGGGAAATAATAAAACGGTTAAGTAAAAGAAAATCCTCAACCAACCGACCAAGGTTAATTATGGTCAATGGTGTTTCCGCCAAGGAAGCAAAATATTGGGAGGATTACCAATTCTCCGATGAATCGGATTCCGACGAGAATTCCGATGATGTTATAGAAATTACCCCAACTGAATTTAAAAAGGCAAAAGAAAATAATAAGGGAAAGGGCATAAAAATAGAGAAATCTAATTCCAACCCCGATGAACTTTATATGTATCGTCAACGCCCGAAGTCCTTAAGTTGTAACAATGACCCGGGAACCTCTAAACCACCAGGTTTTTCTAAACCAATGTGGACAACGACGGCTCGTATTAGGGGAACATCATATATCCCTAGAAACTTGGCAAAACGAACCAAAACCGAAGAAGAAGAAACGAGCGAGTTGGAATAAGATAGTTGTATTCGTGTGGTGTAATATATGTAATATAGTGTTCTTATGCTTTATGATATATGTAAAAATTGCTTGTATTAATAAGTATTTTTTTATGAATCTAACTCTTGTCTATTTTACAGTTTAAAAACACAAAATGGATAGACAACCCAATATTTTAAGAGACCTACCCGGAGACATGATTGATGAAATCTTGTCTAGAGTCGGCCAGAATTCCTCGGCACAACTATTTAAGGCGAGATCAGTTTGTAAGACATTCGAAGAACGTTCCAAGAATGTCTTGGTTTATAAGAGACTTTTGTTTGAAAGATGGGGGATATCACATTGGGAAACCCATAAGTTACGATGTGTTTACTTTGACGCATATATTGCGGGGAACCCAAATGCTATTTTACGCAACGGGTTAAGAAATTATTTTGACTCAATATATCCGAATATTGGACTTCGTGATTTAGAAAAAGCGGCTAACATGCAACATAAAGAAGCATGTTATGCTTACGGATTAGTAATGTTCGCTTCTCACCAAAGTGAGAACAAGAACATCGGGCTACAACTATTAAACAAAACGTTTCCACAAGTGACGGAGTCGGTAATTGGGGTAAGAAATGAGGTTTTTAGATTATTACGGGACTGTTGGACATTACGTAACCCTCGTCCCTTTGACGACGTTACAACACGCTGTCTTATCAATGGCCATAACGGTTATGTTCCACAAGACCAAGGATGGGAAGTAGTCCTAGTAAAACCAGAATGCATGACTTGTTTCTGGACGTATGAATTACGTGTCTTTATTGCCTTTGCTGAACGACTTGTGTACTAGCTAGAATTATCTTCACAACCATCTTGTATCAAATTTATTGTGTGCTATATTTCATGCTATATGTAAAATAAGCGGTATTGTAAGTTTGTAAAATATTGTATAAAAGTTTGAACGCGAAATATTATTATAATCAGTTTTTCATATAGAATTGTAGTAGTTGAATTGTATATTAGCTACTAAGTATGAACTTAACGGGTAGGTACTACCCGAATTTAAACTTATAAAACGCTAATATGAAGAAAAAGCTTTTATAAATGAGTTCATATTATGCTACGAAATACTATTAACTACTCTTAATATTCTGTATGATTAACTTGTTCCATTTAACTATTTTGAAGGAAATGGCACCGACTACTCGACACACCGTGAATATGAATGAAGAGGAATTCCGTACTTTTCTAGCTTCAAACATAGCCGCAGTACAGGCTGCGCTACATACCAACAATAACCTTGGATCTAGCAGTACAGGAAATCGTGTAGGATGCACCTACAAAGAATTCACTGCCTGCAAACCTTTGGAATTTGATGGAACCGAAGGACCGATCGGATTGAAACGGTGGACCGAGAAGGTCGAATCGGTGTTTGCCATAAGTAAGTGTACTGAAGAGGACAAAGTAAAGTACGCTAAGCATACCTTCACAGGTTCTGCGTTAACATGGTGGAATACCTATCTAGAGCAAGTGGGACAAGACGATGCGTACGCACTACCGTGGTCAGCATTCAAGCACTTGATGAACGAGAAGTACCGTCCCAGAACCGAGGTCAATAAGCTCAAGACAGAACTTAGAGGGTTACGAACCCAAGGATTTGATATTACCACATACGAAAGACGATTCACAGAATTGTGCCTATTGTGTCCGGGAGCATTCGAAGATGAGGAAGAGAAGATCGACGCGTTTGTGAAAGGATTACCGGAAAGAATCCAAGAAGATATAAGTTCACACGAGCCCGCCTCCATACAACAGGCATGTAGAATGGCTCACAAACTCGTGAACCAGATTGAAGAAAGAATTAAAGAACAGACTGCTGAAGAGGCCAATGTGAAGCAAGTCAAAAGAAAGTGGGAGGAAAACGGTGATAAGAATCACCAATACAACAACAACAGTAATTACAACAATAATCGCAACAATTATCCCAAAAATCGCAACATCAATCGCAACTACAACAAACGGCCCAACAACAACAACAACAACAACAGCAACTACAACAATCATCCCAACAACAATAATAACCGCAACAACAACAACAATCAGAAGCAGCTATGCCAAAGGTGTGAAAAGAATCACTCGGGGTTCTGCACCAAGTTTTGCAACAAGTGTAAAAGAAATGGTCATAGCACGGCGAAGTGTGAGGTCTATGGACCAGGGGTTAATAGAACGAAAGGAACAAATGGTGTCGGAACGAGTAATGGCGGAGCAAGTAGTGTCGGAGCAAGTTATGCCAATGTAGTTTGTTATAAATGTGGAAAACCGGGCCACATTATTAGAAATTGCCCGAACCAGGAGAACACGAATGGACAAGGCCGCGGAAGAGTTTTCAATATTAATGCGGCAGAGGCACAGGAAGACCCGGAGCTTGTTACGGGTACGTTTCTTATTGACAATAAATCTGCTTACGTTTTATTTGATTCGGGTGCGGATAGAAGCTATATGAGTAGAGATTTTTGTGCTAAATTAAGTTGTCCATTGACGCCTTTGGATAGTAAATTTTTACTCGAATTAGCAAATGGTAAATTAATTTCAGCAGATAATATATGTCGGAATCGAGAAATTAAACTGGTTAGCGAAACATTTAAGATTGATTTGATACCAGTAGAGTTAGGGAGTTTTGATGTGATAATCGGTATGGACTGGTTGAAAGAAGTGAAAGCGGAGATCGTTTGTTACAAAAATGCAATTCGCATTATACGAAAAAAAGGAAAACCCTTAATGGTGTACGGAGAAAAGGGCAACACGAAGCTACATCTTATTAGTAATTTGAAGGCACAAAAACTAATAAGAAAAGGTTGCTATGCTGTTCTAGCACACGTCGAGAAAGTACAAACTGAAGAAAAGAGCATCAATGATGTTCCCGTCGTAAAAGAATTTCCTGATGTATTTCCGAAAGAATTACCGGGATTACCCCCACATCGATCCGTTGAATTTCAAATAGATCTTATACCAGGAGCTGCACCAATAGCTCGTGCTCCTTACAGACTCGCACCCAGTGAGATGAAAGAACTACAAAGCCAATTACAAGAACTTTTAGAGCGTGGTTTCATTCGACCAAGCACATCACCGTGGGGAGCTCCTGTTTTGTTTGTCAAGAAGAAAGATGGTACATTCAGGTTGTGTATCGACTACCGAGAGTTGAACAAACTTACCATCAAGAACCGCTACCCACTACCGAGAATCGATGACTTATTTGATCAACTACAAGGCTTGTCTGTTTATTCAAAGATTGACTTACGTTCCGGGTATCATCAAATGCGGGTTAAAGAAGATGATATTCCAAAGACTGCTTTCAGAACACGTTACGGTCATTACGAGTTTATGGTCATGCCGTTTGGTTTAACTAATGCACCAGCTGTGTTCATGGACCTTATGAACCGAGTGTGTGGACCATACCTTGACAAGTTTGTCATTGTTTTCATTGATGACATACTTATTTACTCAAAGAATGACCAAGAACACGGTGAACATTTGAGAAAGGTGTTAGAAGTATTGAGGAAGGAAGAATTGTACGCTAAGTTTTCAAAGTGTGCATTTTGGTTGGAAGAAGTTCAATTCCTCGGTCACATAGTGAACAAAGAAGGTATTAAGGTGGATCCGGCAAAGATAGAAACTGTTGAAAAGTGGGAAACCCCGAAAACTCCGAAACACATACGCCAGTTTTTAGGACTAGCTGGTTACTACAGAAGGTTCATCCAAGACTTTTCCAGAATAGCAAAACCCTTGACTGCATTAACGCATAAAGGGAAGAAATTTGAATGGAATGATGAACAAGAGAAAGCGTTTCAGTTATTAAGGAAAAAGCTAACTACGGCACCTATATTGTCATTGCCTGAAGAGAATGATGATTTTGTGATTTATTGTGATGCATCAAAGCAAGGTCTCGGTTGTGTATTAATGCAACGAACGAAGGTGATTGCTTATGCGTCTAGACAATTGAAGATTCACGAACAAAATTATACGACGCATGATTTGGAATTAGGCGCGGTTGTTTTTGCATTAAAGACTTGGAGGCACTACTTATATGGGGTCAAAAGTATTATATATACCGACCACAAAAGTCTTCAACACATATTTAATCAGAAACAACTGAATATGAGGCAGCGTAGGTGGATTGAATTATTGAATGATTACGACTTTGAGATTCGTTACCACCCGGGGAAGGCAAATGTGGTAGCCGATGCCTTGAGCAGGAAGGACAGAGAACCCATTCGAGTAAAATCTATGAATATAATGATTCATAATAACCTTACTACTCAAATAAAGGAGGCGCAACAAGGAGTTTTAAAAGAGGGAAATTTAAAGGATGAAATACCCAAAGGATCGGAGAAGCATCTTAATATTCAGGAAGACGGAACCCGGTATAGGGCTGAAAGGATTTGGGTACCAAAATTTGGAGATATGAGAGAAATGGTACTTAGAGAAGCTCATAAAACCAGATACTCAATACATCCTGGAACGGGGAAGATGTACAAGGATCTCAAGAAACATTTTTGGTGGCCGGGTATGAAAGCCGATGTTGCTAAATACGTAGGAGAATGTTTGACGTGTTCTAAGGTCAAAGCTGAGCATCAGAAACCATCAGGTCTACTTCAACAACCCGAAATCCCAGAATGGAAATGGGAAAACATTACCATGGATTTCATCACTAAATTGCCAAGGACTGCAAGTGGTTTTGATACTATTTGGGTAATAGTTGATCGTCTCACCAAATCAGCACACTTCCTGCCAATAAGAGAAGATGACAAGATGGAGAAGTTAGCACGACTGTATTTGAAGGAAGTCGTCTCCAGACATGGAATACCAATCTCTATTATCTCTGATAGGGATGGCAGATTTATTTCAAGATTCTGGCAGACATTACAGCAAGCATTAGGAACTCGTCTAGACATGAGTACTGCCTATCATCCACAAACTGATGGACAGAGTGAAAGGACAATACAAACGCTTGAAGACATGCTACGAGCATGTGTTATTGATTTCGGAAACAGTTGGGATCGACATCTACCATTAGCAGAATTTTCCTACAACAACAGCTACCATTCAAGCATTGAGATGGCGCCGTTTGAAGCACTTTATGGTAGAAAGTGCAGGTCTCCGATTTGTTGGAGTGAAGTGGGGGATAGACAGATTACGGGTCCGGAGATTATACAAGAAACTACCGAGAAGATCATCCAAATTCAACAATGGTTGAAAACCGCCCAAAGTCGACAAAAGAGCTACGCTGACATTAAAAGAAAAGATATAGAATTTGAAATTGGAGAGATGGTCATGCTTAAAGTTGCACCTTGGAAAGGCGTTGTTCGATTTGGTAAACGAGGGAAATTAAATCCAAGGTATATTGGACCATTCAAGATTATTGATCGTGTCGGACCAGTAGCTTACCGACTTGAGTTACCTCAACAACTCGCGACTGTACATAACACTTTCCACGTCTCGAATTTGAAGAAATGTTTTGCTAAAGAAGATCTCACTATTCCGTTAGATGAAATCCAAATCAACGAAAAACTTCAATTCATCGAAGAACCCGTCCAAATAATGGATCGTGAGGTTAAAAGACTTAAGCAAAACAAGATACCAATTGTTAAGGTTCGATGGAATGCTCGTAGAGGACCCGAGTTCACCTGGGAGCGTGAAGATCAGATGAAGAAGAAATACCCGCATCTATTTCCAGAAGATTCGTCAACACCTTCAACAGCTTAAAATTTCGGGACGAAATTTATTTAACGGGTAGGTACTGTAGTGACCCGAACTTTTCCATGTTTATATATATTAATTGAGATTGATATTTACATGATTAAATGTTTCCAACATGTTAAGCAATCAAACTTGTTAAGACTTGATTAATTGAAATATGTTTCATATAGACAATTGACCACCCAAGTTGACCGGTGATTCACGAACGTTAAAACTTGTAAAAACTATATGATGACATATATATGGATATATATATAGTTAACATGATACTATGATAAGTAAACATATCATTAAGTATATTAACAATGAACTACATATGTAAAAACAAGACTACTAACTTAATGATTTTTAAACGAGACATATATGTAACGATTATCGTTGTAAAGACATTTAATGTATATATATCATATTAAGAGATATTCATACATGATAATATCATGATAATATAATAATTTAAAATCTCATTTGATATTATAAACATTGGGTTAACAACATTTAACAAGATCGTTAACCTAAAGGTTTCAAAACAACACTTACATGTAACGACTAACGATGACTTAACGACTCAGTTAAAATGTATATACATGTAGTGTTTTAATATGTATTTATACACTTTTGAAAGACTTCAATACACTTATCAAAATACTTCTACTTAACAAAAATGCTTACAATTACATCCTCGTTCAGTTTCATCAACAATTCTACTCGTATGCACCCGTATTCGTACTCGTACAATACACAGCTTTTAGATGTATGTACTATTGGTATATACACTCCAATGATCAGCTCTTAGCAGCCCATGTGAGTCACCTAACACATGTGGGAACCATCATTTGGCAACTAGCATGAAATATCTCATAAAATTACAAAAATATGAGTAATCATTCATGACTTATTTACATGAAAACAAAATTACATATCCTTTATATCTAATCCATACACCAACGACCAAAAACACCTACAAACACTTTCATTCTTAAATTTTCTTCATCTAATTGATCTCTCTCAAGTTCTATCTTCAAGTTCTAAGTGTTCTTCATAAATTCCAAAAGTTCTAGTTTCATAAAATCAAGAATACTTTCAAGTTTGCTAGCTCACTTCCAATCTTGTAAGGTGATCATCCAACCTCAAGAAATCTTTGTTTCTTACAGTAGGTTATCATTCTAATACAAGGTAATAATCATATTCAAACTTTGGTTCAATTTCTATAACTATAACAATCTTATTTCAAGTGATGATCTTACTTGAACTTGTTTTCGTGTCATGATTCTGCTTCAAGAACTTCGAGCCATCCAAGGATCCATTGAAGCTAGATCCATTTTTCTCTTTTCCAGTAGGTTTATCCAAGGAACTTAAGGTAGTAATGATGTTCATAACATCATTCGATTCATACATATAAAGCTATCTTATTCAAAGGTTTAAACTTGTAATCACTAGAACATAGTTTAGTTAATTCTAAACTTGTTCGCAAACAAAAGTTAATCCTTCTAACTTGAATTTTAAAATCAACTAAACACATGTTCTATATCTATATGATATGCTAACTTAATGATTTAAAACCTGGAAACACGAAAAACACCGTAAAACCGGATTTACGCCGTCGTAGTAACACCGCGGGCTGTTTTGGGTTAGTTAATTAAAAACTATGATAAACTTTGATTTAAAAGTTGTTATTCTGAGAAAATGATTTTTATTATGAACATGAAACTATATCCAAAAATTATGGTTAAACTCAAAGTGGAAGTATGTTTTCTAAAATGGTCATCTAGACGTCGTTCTTTCGACTAAAATGACTACCTTTACAAAAACGACTTGTAACTTATTTTCCGACTATAAACCTATACTTTTTCTGTTTAGATTCATAAAATAGAGTTCAATATGAAACCATAGCAATTTGATTCACTCAAAACAGATTTAAAATGAAGAAGTTATGGGTAAAACAAGATTGGATAATTTTTCTCATTTTAGCTACGTGAAAATAGGTAACAAATCTATTCCAACCATAACTTAATTAACTTGTATTGTATATTATGTAATCTTGAGATACCATAGACACGTATACAATGTTTCGACCTATCATGTCGACACATCTATATATATTTCGGAACAACCATTGACACTCTATATGTGAATGTTGGAGTTAGCTATACAGGGTTGAGGTTGATTCCAAAATATATATAGTTTGAGTTGTGTCAATACTGAGATACGTATACACTGGGTCGTGGATTGATTCAAGATAATATTTATCGATTTATTTCTGTACATCTAACTGTGGACAACTAGTTGTAGGTTACTAACGAGGACAGCTGACTTAATAAACTTAAAACATCAAAATATATTAAAAGTGTTGTAAATATATTTTGAACATACTTTGATATATATGTATATATTGTTATAGGTTCGTGAATCAACCAGTGGCCAAGTCTTACTTCCCGACGAAGTAAAAAATCTGTGAAAGTGAGTTATAGTCCCACTTTTAAAATCTAATATTTTTGGGATGAGAATACATGCAGGTTTTATAAATGATTTACAAAATAGACACAAGTACGTGAAACTACATTCTATGGTTGAATTATCGAAATCGAATATGCCCCTTTTTATTAAGTCTGGTAATCTAAGAATTAGGGAACAGACACCCTAATTGACGCGAATCCTAAAGATAGATCTATTGGGCCTAACAAACCCCATCCAAAGTACCGGATGCTTTAGTACTTCGAAATTTATATCATATCCGAAGGGTGTCCCGGAATGATGGGGATATTCTTATATATGCATCTTGTTAATGTTGGTTACCAGGTGTTCACCATATGAATGATTTTTATCTCTATGTATGGGATGTGTATTGAAATATGAAATCTTGTGGTCTATTGTTACGATTTGATATATATAGGTTAAACCTATAACTCACCAACATTTTTGTTAACATTTAAAGCATGTTTATTCTCAGGTGAATATTAAGAGCTTCCGCTGTTGCATACTAAAATAAGGACAAGATTTGGAGTCCATGTTTGTATGATATTGTGTAAAAACTGCATTCAAGAAACTGATTTCGATGTAACATATTTGTATTGTAAACCATTATGTAATGGTCGTGTATAAACAGGATATTTTAGATTATCATTATTTGATAATCTACGTAAAGCTTTTTAAACCTTTATTTATGAAATAAAGGTTATGGTTTGTTTTAAAAATGAATGCAGTCTTTGAAAAACGTCTCATATAGAGGTCAAAACCTCGCAACGAAATCAATTAATATGGAACGTTTTTAATCAATAAGAACGGGACATTTCAGTTCATGAGGTCCATGAACACAGCTGGTGCGTTCGTCAGTCCAAACGGCAAAACCATAAACTCGTAATGACCATAACGCGTCCTAAAAGCAGTCTTCGGAATGTCATCCTCTTTCACCCACATTTGGTGATATCCAGAACGTAAATCGATCTTCGAATAAACCGACGAGCCTTGTAGTTGATCAAATAAGTCGTCGATTCTCGGTAATGGGTAACGGTTCTTGATGGTAAGTTTGTTCAACTCTCGGTAGTCGATACACAACCTGAATGTACCATCTTTCTTCTTGACAAACAGAACAGGAGCTCCCCATGGTGATGTATTTGGTCGAATGAAACCACGCTCTAAAAGTTCTTGTAACTGACTTTCTAATTCTTTCATTTTGCTGGGTGCGAGTCAGTATGGAGCACGAGCTATTGGTGCAGCTCCTGGTACAAGGTTTATTTGAAATTCAACGGATCGATGTGGGGGTAATCCCGGTAATTCTTTCAAAAATACATCGAAAAATTCTTTTGCGACGGGAACATCACTGATGTTCTTTTCTTCAGGTTTAACTTCCTCGATGTGTGCTAGAATGACGTAACAACCTTTTGTTATTAGTTTTTGCGCCTTCAAACTACTAATAAGATTTAACTTCGCGTTGTTCTTTTCTCCGTACACCATTAAAGGTTTTCCTTTTTCACGCATAATGTGAATCGCATTTTTGTAACAAATGACCTCTGCTCTCACCTTCTTCAACCAGTCCATGCTAATTATTACATCAAAACTTCCTAACTCGACTGGTATTAAATCAATTTTAAACGTTTCATCCCCCAGTTTAATTTCTCTCTCCCGACATATATTATCTGCTGAAATTAATTTACCATTTGCTAATTCGAGTAAAAATTTACTATCCAAAGGCGTCAATGGGCAACTTAATTTAGCACAAAATTCTCTACTCATATAGCTTCTATCCGCACCCGAATCAAATAAAACATAAGCAGATTTATCATCAATAAGAAACGTACCCGTAACAAGCTCCGGGTCTTCCTGTGCTTCTGCCGCATTAATATTGAAAACTCTTCCACGACCCTGCCCATTAGTATTCCCCTGATTCGGGAAATTTCTAATAATGTGGCCCGGTTTTCCACATTTATAACAAACATCGTTGGTATTACTTGCTCCGACACTATTCGTTTCGGCATTACTTGTTCCGATATTATTTGTTCCTTTGGTTCTATTAAACTTTGGTCCGTAGACCTCACACTTTGTCGCGCTATGACCATTTCTTTTACACCTGTTGCAAAATGTCGTGCAAAACCCCTGATGATTTTCTTCACACCTATGACATGGCTGTTTTTGGTTTTTATTGCAGTTGTTGTTATTGAGGTTGTTGTTGGGATTGTTATTGTTGTTGAAACGGTTGTTGTAGTTGTTGTTGTTGTTGGGATGTTTGTTGTAGTTATTGTTAGGATTGCGGTTATTGTTGCGATTGTTGTTGCGGTTGTTGGGATAGTTGTTGCGATTGTGGCTGTAATTGTTGTTGTTGTTGTACTGGTGACTCTTGTCACCGTTTTCCTCCCACTTCCTCTTGAGTTGTTTCGTGTTGGCTTCTTTGGCCTCCTGCTCTTTAATTTTTCCCTCAATCTGATTTATAAGTTTATGAGCCATTCGACTTGCCTTCTGTATAGAAGCGGGCTCGTGTGAACTCACATCTTCTTGAATCCTTACTGGTAACCCTTTTACAAACACGTCGATCTTCTCTTCTTCATCTTCGAATGCTCCCGGACACAATAGTCACAACTCTGTGAATCGTCATTCATATGTGGTAACGTCGAACCCTTGTGTTCGTAACTCTCTAAGTTCTGCCTTGAGTTTATTGACTTCGTTTCTAGGACGGTACTGCTCGTTCATCAATTGCTTGAATGCCGACCACGGTAGTGCGTAAGCAGCATTTTGTCCTACCTGTTCAAGATAGGTGTTCCACCACGTTAACGCAGTACCTGTGAAGGTATGCGTAGCGTACTTAACTTTGTCCTCTTCAGTACACTTACTTATGGCAAACACCGATTCGACTTTCTCGGTCCACCGTTTCAATCCAATTGGTCCTTCGGTTCCATCAAATTCCAAAGGTTTGCAGGAAGTGAATTCTTTGTAGGAGCATCCTACACGATTTCTTGCGCCGTTAGCTGCATTGCTAGATTCAGAGTTATTGTTGGTATGTAGCAGAGCCTGTACTGTGGCTATGTTTGCAGCAAGAAAGGTACGAAATTCTTCTTCGCTCATATTCATGGTGTGTCGAGTAGTCGGTGCCATTTCCTTCAAAATAGCCAACTGAATCGAGTTAATCATACAGAATATTAAGAGTAGTCAATAGTATTTCGTAGCATAATATGAACTCGTTTATAAAAGCTTTTTCTTCATATTAGCGTTTTATAAGTTTAAATTCGGGTACTACCTACCCGTTAAGTTCATACTTAGTAGCTAATATACAATTCAACTACTACAATTCCATATGAAAAACTGATTATAATAATATATCACATACAAATATTCTTCAAACTTACAACTTCGCTATATTACATATAACATGAAATATAGTACACTATGATACAGGACAGTTTTGAAGATAAATCTAGTTAATACGCAAGTTGTTCAGCAAAGGAAATAAAGACACGTAATTCATAAGTCCAGAAACAAGTCATGCATTCTGATTTTACTAAGACGACTTCCCATCCTTGGTCTTGTGGGAAATAACCGTTATGACCATTGGCTAGGCAGCATGTTGTAATGTCGTCAAAAGGACGAGGGTTTCGTAATGTCCAACAGCCCCGTAATAATCTAAAAACCTTGTTTCTCACCCCAACTACTGAATCCGTCACTTGTGGGAAGGTTTTATTTAAAAGTTGCAATCCGATGTTCTTTTTCACACTTTGGTAAGAAGCGAACATCACTAACCCGTAAGCATAACATGCTTCTTTATGTTGCATGTTAGAAGCTCTTTCTAATTCACGAAATCCTATGTTGGGATATGTTGAGTCAAAATAGGTTCTTAACCCGTAGCGTAAAATTGCATTTGGGTTCCCCGCATTTAATGCTTTAAAGAAAACACGGCGTAACTTACGGTCTCCCCAATGTGATATACCCCACCTATCAAAGGAAAGCCTTTTATAAACTAAGGCATTTCTGGAAAGTCTTTCAAATGTTTGACAAGTTAATTTCGCCATAACTAAATGTGCTGATGAATTCTGACCGACTCTAGACAAGATTTCCTCAATCATATCCTCTGGTAGGTCTTCTAAAATATTCGGTTGTCTACCCTTAACGTCCATTTTGTTTTTATACTGTAAAATAGACAAGGATTAGATTCGTAATAACAAACAATACAAGCAATTTTTACATAGAACATAAAAGTACAAGCACACTACAATACATATAATACACAACATGATTACAACCCTCTAATCTGAATCACTGGTTTCTTCTTCTTCGGACTTGGTTCGTTTTCCTAATTTTCTAGGAATATATGGTGTTCCTCTAATACGAGCCGTCGTTTTCCATAATGGTTTAGAAAAACCTGGTGGTTTAGAGGTTCCCGGGTCATTGTTACATTTTAGGAAATACGGATGTTGCCGATACATATAAAGTTCATCGGGGTTGGAATCGGGTTTCTCTATTTTTATACCTTTTCCCTTATTATTTTCTTTCGCTTTATTAAATTGGGTCGAGGTAATTTCTATAACATCACTAGAATCCTCATCGGGATCCGATTCATCGGAAAATTGGTAATCTTCCCAATATTTTGCTTCCTCGGCGGAAACACCATTGACCATTATTAACTTTGGTCCGTTGGTTGAGGATTTTCTTTTATTTAATCGATTTACTATAGGTATCAATATTTCTTCCTCCGGAACCTCTACTTCTTCTGGTTCCTCCTCTTCCGATTCCTCCTCTTCTGGTTCCTCTTCTTCCGGTTCCTCCTCTTCCGGTTCCTCCTCTTCCGGTTCCTCTTCGGGAATTTGTGAATCTTCCCAAAATATATTCGACTCTTCATTATTATTAGGTGAATCGATGAGATTTGTACTAGAGGTAGATATCTATCACACAATATCAAACACGTTAAGAGATTAATATATCACATAATATTTACATGTTAATAATATATAGTTTCCAACAAAAAAAATGTTAAGCAATCGTTTTTGAAGAAAAACACGGTCGAAGTCTAGACTCACTAATGCATCCTAACAAACTTGGTAAGACACACTAATGCAATTTTCTGGTTCTCTAAGACCAACGCTCGGATACCAACTGAAATGTCCCGTTCATATTGATTATAAACGTTCCATATTAATTGATTTCGTCGCGAGGTTTTGACCTCTATATGAGGCATTTTTCAAAGACTGCATTCATTTTTAAAAACAACCATAACCTTTATTTTATCGATAAAGGTTTAAAAAGCATTACGTAGATTATCAAATAATGATAATCTAAAATATACCGTTTACACACGACCATTACATAATGGTTTACAATAAGAATATATTACATCAAAAATAAGTTTCTTGAATGCATTTTTTACATAATATCATACAAGCATGGACTCCAAATCTTGTCCTTATTTTAGTATGCAACAGCGAAAGCTCTTAATAATCACCTGAGAATAAACATGCTTAAAACGTCAACAAAAATGTTGGTGAGTTATAGGTTTAACCTATATATTATCAAATCATAATAATAGACCACAAGATTTCATATTTCAATATACATCCCACACATAGAGATAAAATTCATTCATATGGTGAACACCTGGTAACCGACATTAACAAGATGCATATAAGAATATCCCCTATCATTCCAGGAAATCCTTCGGACATGATATAAACGAATTCGAAGTACTAAAGCATCCGATACTTTGGATGGGGTTCGTTAGGCCCAATAGATCTATCTTTAGGATTCGCGTCAATTAGTAGATCGGTTTACTAATTCTTAGGCTACCAAGCAAAAGGGGCATATTCGGATTCGATCATTCACCCATATAATGTAGTTTCATTTACTTGTGTCTATTTCGTAAAACATTTATAAAACTGCATGTATTCTCATCCCAAAATATTAGATTTTAAAAGTGGGACTATAACTCACTTTCACAGATTTTTACTTCGTTGGGAAGTAAGACTTGGCCACTGGTCGGTTCACGAACCTATAACAAATATGTACATATATATCAAAGTATGTTCAAAATATAATTACAATATTTTTAATACGTTTTACTGTTTTAAATTTATTAGGTCAGCTGTCCTCCTTAGTAACCTACAACTAGTTGTCCACAGTTAGATGTACAAAAATAAATCGATATATATTATCTTGAATCAATCCACGACCCAGTGTATACACGTCTCAGGCTAGATCACAACTCAAAGTATATATATTTTTGGAATCAACCTCAACCCTGTATAGCTAACTCCAACATTACTGCATATAGAGTGTCTATGGTTGTTCCAAATAATATATATACATGGGTCGATATGATATGTCAAAACATTTGCATACGTGTCTATGATATCCCAAGATTACATAATATATTAGAATATATGTATAATATAATATAAGTTAGCTAGGATATGATTTGTATAGAATTGTTATAATATTTCCCGTAGCTACAACAATAAAAAAATATCCAATCTTGTTTTACCCATAACTTTCTTCGTTTTAAATCCGTTTTGAGTGAATCAAATTGCTATGGTTTCATATTGAACTTTATTTTATGAATCTAAACAGAAAAAGTATAGGTTTATAGTCGGAAATATAAGTTATAAGTCATTTTTGTAAGAGGTAGTCATTTCAGCCGAAAGAACTACGTCTTGATGACCATTTTGAAAAACATACTTCCACTTTGAGTTTAAACATGATTTTTGGATATAGTTTCATGTTCATAACAAAAATCATTTTTCCAGAAGAACAACTTTTAAATCAAAGTTTATCATAGTTTTTAATTATCAAACCCAAAACAGCCCGTGGTGTTACTACGACGGCGTATATCCGGTTTTACGGTGTTTTTCGTGTTTTCCGGTTTTAAATCATTAAGTTAGCATATCATATAGATATAGAACATGTGTTTAGTTGATTTTAAAAGTCAAGTTAGAAGGATTAACTTTTGTTTGCGAACAAGTTTAGAATTAACTAAACTATGTTCTAGTGATTACATGTTCAAATCTTCGAATAAGATAGTTTTATATGTATGAATCGAATGATGTTATGAACATCATTACTACCTCAAGTTTAGTAGGTAAACCTACTAGAAGTGACAAGAAATGATCTAGCTTCAAAGGATCTTGGATGGCTTGAAAGTTCTTGAAGTAGAATCATGACACGAAAACAGTTCAAGTAAGATTATCACTCGAATTAAGATAGTTATAGTTATAGGAATTGAATCAAAGTTTGTATATGAGTATTACCTTGATTTAGAATGATATCTTACTATAAACAACAAGGATTTCTTGAGGTTGGATGATCACTTTACAAGATTGGAAGTGAGCTAGTAAACTTGAAAGTATTCTTGATTTTTATGAAACTAGAACTTGTAGAATTTATGAAGAACACTTAGAACTTGAAGATAGAACTTGAGAGAGATCAATTAGATGAATAAAATTGAAGAATGAAAGTGTTTGTAGGTGTTTTTGGTAGTTGGTATATGGATTAGATATAAAGGATGTGTAATTTTGTTTACATGTAAATAAGTCATGAATGATTACTAATATTTTTGTAATTTTAGGAGATATTTCATGCTAGTTGCCAAATGATGGTTCCCACATGTGTTAGGTGACTCACATGGGCTGCTAAGAGCTGATCATTGGAGTGTATATACCAATAGTACATACATCTAAAAGCTGTGTATTGTACGAGTACGAATACGGGTGCATACGAGTAGAATTGTTGATGAAACTGAACGAGGATGTAATTGTAAGCATTTTTGTTAAGTAGAAGTATTTTGATAAGTGTATTGAAGTCTTTTAAAAGTGTATGAATACATATTAAAACACTACATGTATATACATTTTAACTGAGTCGTTAAGTCATCGTTAGTCGTTACATGTAAATGTTGATTTGAAACCTTTAAGTTAACGATCATGTTAAATGTTGTTAACCCAATGTTTATTATTTCTAAAGAAATCTTAAATTGTTACATTATCATGATATTATGATATATAATATATCTTAGTATGATATATATACAGTTAAATGTCGTTGCAACGATAATCGTTACATATATGTCTCGTTTCGAAATCATTAAGTTAGTAGTCTTGTTTTTACATATGTAGTTCATTGTTAATACACTTAATGACATGTTTACTTATCATTTATCATGATTAAACATAGTGTATCAATATCTTAATATGATTCATATGTATTTAGTAAGACGTTGTTATAACGATAATCGTTATATATATCGTTTCGAGTTTCTTAATTCAATAAACTCAATTTTATGTATATAACTCATTGTTAAAATACCTAATGAGATACTTACTTATCATAATATCATGTTAACTATATGTATAATCATATATATGTCATCATATAGATTTTACAAGTTTTAACGTTCGTGAATCACCGGTCAACTTGGGTGGTCAATTGTCTATATGAAACCTATTTCAATTAATCAAGTCTTAACAAGTTTGATTGCTTAACATGTTGGAAACACTTAATCATGTAAATAACAATTTCATTTAATATATATAAACATGGAAAAGTTCGGGTCACTACAGTTATAATAGTATTATTATTTAATTAATCAACTATTATGTATACTTGTTCATTATACGTTACATAGATAATATACACCTATGTGATACATACATATATATTCTTTATTCATTATTATACATGTATGTGTTCATAACTATATGGTTTATATATATTAGGTGTAGGTGTTACATATATATATATATATATATATATATATATATATATATATACATATATATATATATACACACTTATTACTTTTTATTATTAAGTTTACTAACTTATATAACTTACATAATGCACATTCTTACATACATACATACGTACATATACATACATATATACACATACACCTACACGTATGTATATATTTACACACATATATACATACAGTGTATACATGCACATACGCACGTATGCATGCATGCACGCACGTACACCATAATCATAATTACTTTACTAATCCATAATCATAACCTTTTATCATAAACCTAACCTGATCACCTTCATTAACTCTAATCCTTATTAATCATTCTTAACTCATCTTTATAATCTACTAGTGAACAATGCCCGTGCGTTGCACGTGAACAGTAATTTTGTGATATGTCGATTGGGAATGTTGGTTCATGGTATGGTGGTTCAAAGTTTACTTTTTGAATAGTAAACTGTTTTTGGGGTGGTAAAAGGAAACAAATATTCCGAAAAGTAAAAAGAATATATTATGTGGGCAGTAGATTTGATGGTGGACCAGTTTAAGTTGCCTGAATGCGTGAGCTGGGTAGCTGGGTGTCTTAGGAGCAGACAATTTATCTACCAACATGGCGAAACAAAATGGAATTTAAGTCATATAGTGGTAAAAATGCAGCTAACGTTCTAAAGAGCGTCACGGTTTACCTGGGATGTAAAAAATGTAAAGCTGATAATAATGTCCTTTTTAATGAGGGTATGGCAGGCAACGTTCCTGAAACTTAGTGGTAATAAAGTCATAACTTGTTGAAAATTTAGTGAATGTGTTCAATTTTGGAATGACTTAACTGGACTGCAAATTTGCAATTGTCTTAAATTCCATGTATAAGGTTATACAGGGAAATGACGGTGATGCAAGGAAATGAAAACACCTGTTAAACACTCCCAAATAAAATTATAATGGCGTAGTTATTTTTAATAAAATATATGACTCATACGACTTCCATAGCCACAAATTATTTATCTTACTTATCTCGGAGTAACAAATACATATTACTAAAGAATACACTAATTTTGAAAGACAGAAGCAGTGCATAGGTTAGGAACCTCCAAAATCATGTTGCCATCACCTACAGAGTTAGGTACCAAAATGAGAAGAATGATTAGAGCAGTTATCACAGAATTTTAGCTAACTGTAAATCTGATTAAAAAATAACAATATGTATTCTAAAACAAACCTACTTTGTATATTTTCTATGGATCATAGTTGGATTGCAATATAGATATGTCTCCCACCAAAAAACTTCAACCAAGGCTATAATCACATAACAACAGGGTGTTCCAGATATAGTCCTGAAGGTCAAAACAGAAGACTGGTAAAATATTAAGCATATATCATCGAATTCAAATCCAAACAGAATTCATTTTAGAAGGGGACAGTGTAGTGAGAAATGAGAGTTTCTATGTGAAGGTAACGAGAGACTATGGAGTTAACACTGAAAATACACATGGCATGTGAGTTAATAATAAATAAAAACAGTTTAAAAACAGTTTAAAAGTGGCAGTAGATTGGGAGTAGAAGTACCTTTATATATTATGACTAAGGTTTGTGAAAGTTTCCTTGTAAACCGTGTGAGTATCCCACGTCCGGCATATCATGATCTTCACCTCCGCTTCCTTACATATCTGCAAATCATGGAGGTAAGCATACGTTCTTTGGGTAGCATGTTCATTGGATGTTTCAGTTGATAGTGCCATTGGAAGATAACAATGTATAAGCGAAGAATGTATAAGCTAACAATGATAATGCATAATACTAATGTATAACCCCTCAATTTATACCCAGCTATGAACGGTAAGTAATGCAGCTATTTTTTGGAATCATAATTTAATTAAGAATATGAATGGACCTTCCAATCAAATTCCCCAATTGTATGTCAGGGAGTTACGAAATTTAATTTAATTGAATGGAATCAACCTACTTAATGAACAGAATTAATGCCAAATTAGAGCATTTTGCTGAGGAACGTGAATGGACCCTCATCGAAGAAGGACAACCTCTTACCTGAGATTACATGGAGGCCGAAGGAGAGGCAGTCGGTGGTGGAGGCAGCAGACGACGACGACATGTAAAAACGGCGACCCTATTGCCCATCGAAGGTGAATTTGTCAGTTATACAGGGTTCTTAGATTTGGGAGGTTTAAGGAGGCGGTGGGTTTAAAAAATTTATTTAGTACGGTGACAAATGTATATCTTATTTTATTAAATGTAGAGCTCAAGTGGGTTCAAGGGTTTTATTTTTTATTTTTTTCATAATCAATCAATAAATAATAATAAAAATAATATTGGTAGAGTTATGTATCTATAGTAAGTATAAATAATAAAATAATAATAATATTGGTAGAGTTATGTATGTTTAGGCTAAAAAGTGGATTTAAATCATAATATTAAATAGTGGGTTTAAATCATAATGAGTTACTATGTAGTATCTACCATAATGAGTCACCATGTAGTAGAAGAATGAATTAAATATCCTAATTTATGGCCTTAGGAGTCAAAATTTAAGTATATATAGATATCATAATCATTATTATTTACTAATCAACTATTATTAACCCTAATCTCACATTACCAATATTCATTCATAATCTTTTAATCTTTTAACCTAGCTTATTAACAACCATAACACTTTTTAAATTTTTACAATCTTATTAATCATAACCTTCACCTACATAAAATCATAATCATAATACTAGTTCATACCTTTTTTATCATCATAATCTTACAACTATTATCATTGTAGTGACCCGAACTTTTCCATGTTTATATATATTAATTGAGATTGATATTTACATGATTAAATGTTTCCAACATGTTAAGCAATCAAACTTGTTAAGACTTGATTAATTGAAATATGTTTCATATAGACAATTGACCACCCAAGTTGACCGGCGATTCACGAACGTTAAAACTTGTAAAAACGACATGACGATATATATATGGATATACATATGGTTAACATGAGATTATGATAAGTAAGTATCTCCATAAGTATATTAACAATGAGTTATATACATATAAACAAGACTACTAACTTAAGGATTTCAAAACGAGACATATATGTAACGATTATCGTTGTAACGACATTTAAATGTATATATATCATATTAAGATATATTAATATATCATAATATCATGATAATATAATAATTTAACATCTCATTAGATATAATAAACAATGGGTTAACAACATTAATTGAGATCGTTAACTTAAAGGTTTCAAAACAACACTTACATGTAACGACTAACGATGACTTAACGACTCAGTTAAAATGTATATACATGTAGTGTATTTAGATGTATTAAAATACTTTTGGAAGACTTCAAGACATATATCAAAACACTCATACTTAACAAAAATGGTTACAGTTACTTTTCCATTCTTTTCTTTCATCAAGAATTCTAGTCGTATTCTTACCCGTATTATACACAGCTTCAAAACGTACTTACTATGAGTATATACCAATAGGAACTAGCATGGGATTCCAATCTTGATTATGTCATGTATGACTAATCAATTTTAACTTCTACCATGAGCTAGTCAACTAACTAGAACTCCTTTTAACCCCACTCACCACTCACCAATTACCACTCATCATTCACTCCATTTCACTTCCAATTCTCTTTCTAATTCTCTCTCAACACACACACACTATTATGAACGTATTTTTCCAGTAGTTAATCATCATCTTCATCAAAAATCACTTCAAGAATCAAGCTATAATCATCATAGGAAGAACACTTCAAGAACACTTCAAAAATCCCTTCAAGTTTACTAATTTACTTCCAAGCTTTCTAATCCATTCCAAGTAATCATCTAAGATCAAGAAACCTTTGTTATATATAGTAGGTTATCTTTCTTATTCAAGGTAATATTCATATTCAAACTTTGATTCAATTTCTATAACTATAAACTATCTTAATTCGAGTAAAAATCTTACTTGAACTTGTTTTTGTGTCATGATCCTACTTCAAGAACTTTCAAGCCATCCAAGATCCTTTGAATCTAGATCATTTATTGTCACTTCCAGTAGGTTTACCTACTAAACTTGAGGTAGTAATGATGTTCATAATATCATTCAATTCATATATATAAAACTATCTTATTCGAAGGTTTAAACTCGTAATCACTAGAACATAGTTTAGTTAATTCTAAACTTGTTCGCAAACAAAAGTTAATCCTTCTAACTTGACTTTTAAAGTTAACTACACACATGTTCTATATCTATATGATATGCTAACTTAATGATTTAAAACCTGGAAACACGAAAAACACCGTAAAACCGGATTTACGCCGTCGTAGTAACACCGCGGGCTGTTTTGGGTTAGTTAATTAAAAACTATGATAAACTTTGATTTAAAAGTTGTTATTCTGAGAAAATGATTTTTATTATGAACATGAAACTATATCCAAAAATTATGGTTAAACTCAAAGTGGAAGTATGTTTTCTAAAATGGTCATCTAGACGTCGTTCTTTCGACTGAAATAACTACCTTTACAAAAATGACTTGTAACTTATTTTTCCGACTATAAACCTATACATTTCTGTTTAGATTCATAAAATAGAGTTCAATATGAAACCATAGCAATTTGATTCACTCAAAACGGATTTAAAATGAAGAAGTTATGGGTAAAACAAGATTGGATAATTTTTCTCATTTTAGCTACGTGAAAATTGGTAACAAATCTATTCCAACCATAACTTAATCAACTTGTATTGTATATTATGTAATCTTGAGATACCATAGACACGTATACAATGTTTCGACCTATCATGTCGACACATCTATATATATTTCGGAACAACCATAGACACTCTATATGTGAATGTTGGAGTTAGCTATACAGGGTTGAGGTTGATTCCAAAATATATATAGTTTGAGTTGTGATCAATACTGAGATACGTATACACTGGGTCGTGGATTGATTCAAGATAATATTTATCGATTTATTTCTGTACATCTAACCGTGGACAACTAGTTGTAGGTTACTAACGAGGACAGCAGACTTAATAAACTTAAAACATCAAAATATATTAAAAGTGTTGTAAATATATTTTAAACATACTTTGATATATATGTATATATTGTTATAGGTTCGTGAATCAACCAGTGGCCAAGTCTTACTTCCCGACGAAGTAAAAATCTGTAAAAGTGAGTTATAGTCCCACTTTTAAAATCTAATATTTTTGGGATGAGAATACATGCAGGTTTTATAAATGATTTACAAAATAGACACAAGTACGTGAAACTACATTCTATGGTTGAATTATCGAAATCGAATATGCCCCTTTTTATTAAGTCTGGTAATCTAAGAATTAGGGAACAGACACCCTAATTGACGCGAATCCTAAAGATAGATCTATTGGGTCTAACACACCCCATCCAAAGTACCGGATGCTTTAGTACTTCGAAATTTATATCATATCCGAAGGGTGTCCCGGAATGATGGGGATATTCTTATATATGCATCTTATTAATGTCGGTTACCAGGTGTTCACCATATGAATGATTTTTATCTCTATGTATGGGATGTGTATTGAAATATGAAATCTTGTGGTCTATTGTTACGATTTGATATATATAGGTTAAACCTATAACTCACCAACATTTTTGTTGACATTTAAAGCATGTTTATTCTCAGGTGAATACTAAGAGCTTCCGCTGTTGCATACTAAAATAAGGACAGGATTTGGAGTCCATGTTTGTATGATATTGTGTAAAAACTGCATTCAAGAAACTGATTTCGATGTAACATATTTGTATTGTAAACCATTATGTAATGGTCGTGTGTAAACAGGATATTTTAGATTATCATTATTTGATAATCTACGTAAAGCTTTTTAAACCTTTATTTATGAAATAAAGGTTATGGTTTGTTTTAAAAATGAATGCAGTCTTTGAAAAACGTCTCATATAGAGGTCAAAACCTCGCAACGTAATCAATTAATGTGGAACGTTTTTAATCAATAAGAACGGGACATTTCAGTTGGTATCCGAGCGTTGGTCTTAGAGAACCATAAAATTTGCATTAGTGTGTCTTATCGAGTTTGTTAGGATGCATTAGTGAGTCTGGACTTTGACCGTGTTTTCTTTAAAAATGATTGCTTAACATTTTTGTTGGAAACTATATATTTTTAACATATGAATATTATGTGATATATTAATCTCTTAACGTGTTTGATATTATGTGATAGATGTCTACCTCTAGAACAAGTCACATTGACTCACCTAATAATAATGAAGAGTCAAATGTAAATTAGAATGATTCGTGGACTGATTCACAAGTTCCCGAAGAGGAACCGGAAGAAGAGTCGGAACCAGAAGAAGAATCGGAACCGGAAGAAGAATCGGAACCGGAAGAAGAATCGAAACCGGAAGAAGAAATAGAACCGGTGGGGGAAATAATAAAACGGTTAAGTAAAAGAGAATCCTCAACCAACCGACCAAGGTTAATTATGGTCAATGGTTTTTCCGCCAAGGAAGCAAAATATTGGGAGGATTACCAATTCTCCGATGAATCGGATTCCGACGAGAATTCCGATGATGTTATAGAAATTACCCCAACTGAATTTAAAAAGGCAAAAGAAAATAATAAGGGAAATGGCATAAAAATAGAGAAATCTAATTCCAACCCCGATGAACTTTATATGTATCGTCAACCCCCGAAGTCCTTAAGTTGTAACAATGACCCGGGAACCTCTAAACCACCAGGTTTTTCTAAACCAATGTGGACATCGTATTAGGGGAACATCATATATCCCTAGAAACTTGGCAAAACGAACCAAAACCGAACAAGAAGAAAAGAGCGAGTCGGAATAAGATAGTTGTATTCGTGTGGTGTAATATATGTAATATAGTGTGCTTATGCTTTATGATATATGTAAAAATTGCTTGTATTAATAAGTATTTTTTTTTATGAATCTAACTCTTGTCTATTTTACAGTATAAAAATACAAAATGGATAGACAACCCAATATTTTAAGAGACCTACCCGGAGACATGATTGATGAAATCTTGTCTAGAGTCTGTCAGAATTCCTCTGCACAACTATTTAAGGCGAGATCAGTTTGTAAGACATTCGAAGAACGTTCCAAGAATGCCTTGGTTTATAAAAGGCTTTCGTTCGAAAGATGGGGGATATCACATTGGGAAATCCATAAGTTATGATGTGTTTACTTTGACGCATATATTGCGGGGAACCCAAATGCTATTTTACGCAACGGGTTAAGAAATTATTTTGACTCAGTATATCCGAATATAGGACTTCGTGATTTAGAAAAAGCGGCTAACATGCAACATAAAGAGGCATGTTATGCTTATGGGTTAGTAATGTTCGCTTCTCACCAAAGTGAGAACAAGAACATCGGGCTACAACTATTAAACAAAACGTTCCCACAAGTGACGGAGTCGGTAATTGGGGTAAGAAATGAGGTTTTTAGGTTATTACGAGACTGTTGGTCATTACGTAACCCTCGTCCCTTTGACGACGTTACAACACGCTGTCTTATCAACGGCCATAACGGTTATGTTCCACAAGACCAAGGATGGGAAGTAGTCCTAGTAAAACCAGAATGCATGACTTATTTCTGGACGTATGAATTACGTGTCTTTATTGCCTTTGCTGAACGACTTGTGTACTACCTAGAATTATCTTCACAACTATCTTGTATCAAAGTTATTGTGTGCTATATTTCATGCTTTATGTAAAATAAGCGGTATTGTAAGTTTGTAAAATATTGTATAAAAGTTTGAACGCGAAATATTATTACAATCAGTTTTTCATATAGAATTGTAGTAGTTGAATTGTATATTAGCTACTAAGTATGAACTTTACGGGTAGGTACTACCCGAATTTAAACTTATAAAACGCTAATATGAAGAAAAAGCTTTTATAAATGAGTTCATATTATGCTACGAAATACTATTAACTACTCTTAATATTCTGTATGATCAACTTGTTCCATTTGACTATTTTGAAGGAAATGGCACCGACTACTCGACACACCATGAATATGAATGAAGAGGAATTCCGTACTTTTCTAGCTTCAAACATAGCCGCAATACAGGCTGCGCTACATACCAACAATAACCTTGGATCTGGCAGTACAGGAAATCATGTAGGATGCACCTACAAAGAATTCACTGCCTGCAAACCTTTGGAATTTGATGGAACCGAAGGACCGATCGGATTGAAACGGTGGACCGAGAAGGTCGAATCGGTGTTTGCCATAAGTAAGTGTACTGAAGAGGACAAAGTGAAGTACGCTATGCATACCTTCACAGGTTCTGCGTTAACATGGTGGAATACCTATCTAGAGCAAGTGGGACAAGATGATGCGTACGTACTACCGTGGTCAGCATTCAAGCACTTGATGAACGAGAAGTACCGTCCCAGAACCGAGGTCAATAAGCTCAAGACAGAACTTAGAGGGTTACGAACCCAAGGATTTGATATTACCACGTACGAAAGACGATTCACAGAATTGTGCCTATTGTGTCCGGGAGCATTTGAAGATGAGGAAGAGAAGATCGACGCGTTTGTGGAAGGATTACCGGAAAGAATCCAAGAAGATATAAGTTCACACGAGCCCGCCTCCATACAACAGGCATGTAGAATGGCTCACAAACTAGTGAACCAGATTGAAGAAAGAATTAAAGAACAGACTGCTGAAGAGGCCAATGTGAAGCAAGTCAAAAGAAAGTGGGAGGAAAACGGTGATAAGAATCACCAATACAACAACAACAGCAATTACAACAATAATCGCAACAATTATCCCAACAATCGCAACATCAATCGCAACTACAACAAACGGCCCAACAACAACAACAACAACAACAACAACAATAGCAACTACAACAATCATCCCAACAACAATAATAACCGCAACAACAACAACAATCAGAAGCAGCTATGCCAAAGGTGTGAAAAGTATCACTCGGGGTTCTGCACCAAATTTTGCAACAAGTGTAAAAGAAATGGTCATAGCGCGGCGAAGTGTGAGGTCTACAGACCAGGGGTTAATAGAACGAAAGGAACAAATGGTGTCGGAACGAGTAATGGCGGAGCAAGTAGTGTCGGAGCAAGTTATGCCAATGTAGTTTGTTATAAATGTGGAAAACCGGGCCACATTATTAGAAATTTCCCGAACCAGGAGAACACGAATAGACAAGGCCGCGGAAGAGTTTTCAATATTAATGCGGCAGAGGCATAGGAAGACCCGGAGCTTGTTACGGGTACGTTTCTTATTGACAATAAATCTGCTTACGTTTTATTTGATTCAGGTGCGGATAGAAGCTATATGAGTAGAGATTTTTGTGCTAAATTAAGTTGTCCATTGACGCCTTTAGATAGTAAATTTTTACTCGAATTAGCAAATGGTAAATTAATTTCAGCAGATAATATATGTCGGAATCGAGAAATTAAACTGGTTAGCGAAACATTTAAGATTGATTTGATACCAGTAGAGTTAGGGAGTTTTGATGTGATAATCGGTATGGACTGGTTGAAAGAAGTGAAAGCAGAGATCGTTTGTTACAAAAATGCAATTCGCATTATACGAGAAAAAGGAAAACCCTTAATGGTGTACGGAGAAAAGGGCAACACGAAGCTACATATTATTAGTAATTTGAAGGCACAAAAACTAATAAGAAAAGGTTGCTATGCTGTTCTAGCACACGTCGAGAAAGTACAAACTGAAGAAAAGAGCATCAATGATGTTCCCATTGCAAAAGAATTTCCCGATGTATTTCTGAAAGAATTACCGGGATTACCCCCACAGCGATCCGTTGAATTTCAAATAGATCTTGTACCAGGATCTGCACCAATAGCTTGTGCTCCTTACAGACTCGCACCCAGCGAGATGAATGAACTGCAAAGCCAATTACAATAACTTTTAGAGCGTGGTTTCATTCGACCAAGCACATCACCGTGGGGAGCTCCTGTTTTGTTTGTCAAGAAGAAAGATGGTACATTCAGGTTGTGTATCGACTACCGAGAGTTGAACAAACTTACCATCAAGAACCGCTACCCACTACCGAGAATCGACGACTTATTTGATCAACTACAAGGCTCGTCTGTTTATTCAAAGATTGACTTACGTTCCGAGTATCATCAAATGCGGGTGAAAGAAGATGATATTCCAAAGACTGCTTTCAGAACACGTTACGGTCATTACGAGTTTATGGTCATGCCGTTTGGTTTAACTAATGCACCAGCTGTGTTCATGGACCTTATGAACCGAGTGTGTGGACCATACCTTGACAAGTTTGTCATTGTTTTCATTGATGACATACTTATTTACTCAAAGAATGACCAAGAACACGGTGAACATTTGAAAAAGGTGTTAGAAGTATTGAGGAAGGAAGAATTGTACGCTAAGTTTTCAAAGTGTGCATTTTGGTTGGAAGAAGTTCAATTCCTCGGTCACATAGTGAACAAAGAAGGTATTAAGGTGGATCCGGCAAAGATAGAAACTGTTGAAAAGTGGGAAACCCCGAAAACTCCGAAACACATACGCCAGTTTTTAGGACTAGCTGGTTACTACAGAAGGTTCATCCAAGACTTTTCCAGAATAGCAAAACCCTTGACTGCATTAACGCATAAAGGGAAGAAATTTGAATGGAATGATGAACAAGAGAAAGCGTTTCAGTTATTGAAGAAAAAGCTAACTACGGCACCTATATTGTCATTGCCTGAAGGGAATGATGATTTTGTGATTTATTGTGACGCATCAAAGAAAGGTCTCGGTTGTGTATTAATGCAACGAACGAAGGTGATTGCTTATGCGTCTAGACAATTGAAGATTCACGAACAAAATTATACGACGCATGATTTGGAATTAGGCGCGGTTGTTTTTGCATTAAAGACTTGGAGGCACTACTTATATGGGGTCAAAAGTATTATATATACCGACCACAAAAGTCTTCAACACATATTTAATCAGAAACAACTGAATATGAGGCAGCGTAGGTGGATTGAATTATTGAATGATTACGACTTTGAGATTCGTTACCACCCGGGGAAGGCAAATGTGGTAGCCGATGCCTTGAGCAGGAAGGACAGAGAAACTATTCGAGTAAAATCTATGAATATAATGATTCATAATAACCTTACTACTCAAATAAAGGAGGCGCAACAAGGAGTTTTAAAAGAGGGAAATTTAAAGGATGAAATACCCAAAGGATCGGAGAAACATCTTAATATTCGGGAAGACGGAACCCGGTATAGGGATGAAAGGATTTGGGTACCAAAACTTGGAGATATGAGAGAAATGGTACTTAGAGAAGCTCATAAAACCAGATACTCAATACATCCTGGAACGGGGAAGATGTACAAGGACCTCAGGAAATATTTTTGGTGGCCGGGTATGAAAGCCGATGTTGCTAAATACGTAGGAGAATGTTTGACGTGTTCTAAGGTCAAAGCTGAGCATCAGAAACCATCAGGTCTACTTCAACAACCCAAAATCCCGGAATGGAAATGGGAAAACATTACCATGGATTTCATCACTAAATTGCCAAGGACTGCAAGTGGTTTTGATACTATTTGGGTAATAGTTGATCGTCTCACCAAATCAGCACATTTCCTGCCAATAAGAGAAGATGACAAGATGGAGAAGTTAGCACGACTGTATTTGAAGGAAGTCGTCTCCAGACATGGAATACCAATCTCTATTATCTCTGATAGGGATGGCAGATTTATTTCAAGATTCTGGCAGACATTACAGCAAGCATTAGGAACTCGTCTACACATGAGTACTGCCTATCATCCACAAACTGATGGGCAGAGCGAAAGGACGATACAAACGCTTGAATATATGCTACGAGCATGTGTTATTGATTTCGGAAACAGTTGGGATCGACATCTACCATTAGCAGAATTTTCCTACAACAACAGCTACCATTCAAGCATTGAGATGACGCCGTTTGAAGAACTTTATGGTAGAAAGTGCAGGTCTCCGATTTGTTGGAGTGAAGTGGGGGATAGACAGATTACGGGTCCGGAGATTATACAAGAAACTACCGAGAAGATCATCCAAATTTAACAACGGTTGAAAACCGCCCAAAGTCGACAAAAGAGCTACGCTGACATTAAAAGAAAAGATATAGAATTTGAAATTGGAGAGATGGTCATGCTTAAAGTTGCACCTTGGAAAGGCGTTGTTCGATTTGGTAAACGAGGGAAATTAAATCCAAGGTATATTGGACCATTCAAGATTATTGATCGTGTCGGACCAGTAGCTTACCGACTTGAGTTACCTCAACAACTCGCGGCTGTACATAACACTTTCCACGTCTCGAATTTGAAGAAATGTTTTGCTAAAGAAGATCTCACTATTCCGTTATATGAAATCCAAATCAACGAAAAACTCCAATTCATCGAAGAACCCGTCGAAATAATGGATCGTGAGGTTAAACGACTTAAGCAAAACAAGATACCAATTGTTAAGGTTCGATGGAATGCTCGTAGAGGACCCGAGTTCACCTGGGAGCGTGAAGATCAGATGAAGAAGAAATACCCGCATCTATTTCCAGAAGATTCGTCAACACCTTCAACAGCTTAAAATTTCGGGACGAAATTTATTTAATGGGTAGGTACTGTAGTGACCCGAACTTTTCCATGTTTATATATATTAATTGAGATTGATATTTACATGATTAAATTTTTCCAACATGTTAAGCAATCAAACTTGTTAAGACTTGATTAATTGAAATATGTTTCATATAGACAATTGACCACCCAAGTTGACCGGCGATTCACGAACGTTAAAACTTGTAAAACGACATGACGATATATATATGGATATACATATGGTTAACATGAGATTATGATAAGTAAGTATCTCCATAAGTATATTAACAATGAGTTATATACATATAAACAAGACTACTAACTTAAGGATTTCGAAACGAGACATATATGTAACGATTATCGTTGTAACGACATTTAAATGTATATATATCATATTAAGATATATTAATATATCATAATATCATGATAATATAATAATTTAACATCTCATTAGATATAATAAACAATGGGTTAACAACATTAATTGAGATCGTTAACTTAAAGGTTTCAAAACAACACTTACATGTAACGACTAACGATGACTTAACGACTCAGTTAAAATGTATATACATGTAGTGTATTTAGATGTATTAAAATACTTTTGGAAGAATTCAAGACATATATCAAAACACTCATACTTAACGAAAATGGTTACAGTTACTTTTCCATTCTTTTCTTTCATCAAGAATTCTAGTCGTATTCTTACCCGTATTATACACAGCTTCAAAACGTACTTACTATGAGTATATACCAATAGGAACTAGCATGGGATTCCACACTTGATTATGTCATGTATGACTAATCAATTTTAACTTCTACCATGAGCTAGTCAACTAACTAGAACTCCTTTTAACCCCACTCACCACTCACCAATTACCACTCATCATTCACTCCATTTCACTTCCAATTCTCTTTCTAATTCTCTCTCAACACACACACACTATTATGAATGTATTTTTCCAGTAGTTAATCATCATCTTCATTAAAAATCACTTCAAGAATCAAGCTATAATCATCATAGGAAGAACACTTCAAGAACACTTCAAAAATCCCTTCAAGTTTACTAATTTACTTCCAAGCTTTCTAATCCATTCCAAGTAATCATCTAAGATCAAGAAACCTTTGTTATATACAGTAGGTTATCTTTATTATTCAAGGTAATATTCATATTCAAACTTTGATTCAATTTCTATAACTATAAACTATCTTAATTCGAGTAAAAATCTTACTTGAACTTGTTTTTGTGTCATGATCCTACTTCAAGAACTTTCAAGCCATCCAAGATCCTTTGAAGCTAGATCATTTCTTGTCACTTCCAGTAGGTTTACCTACTAAACTTGAGGTAGTAATGATGTTCATAATATCATTCGATTCATATATATATAACTATCTTATTCGAAGGTTTAAACTCGTAATCACTAGAACATAGTTTAGTTAATTCTAAACTTGTTCGCAAACAAAAGTTAATCCTTCTAACTTGACTTTTAAAATTAACTACACACATGTTATATATCTATATGATATGCTAACTTAATGATTTAAAACCTGAAAACACGAAAAACACCGTAAAACCGGATTTACGCCGTCGTAGTAACACCGCGGGCTGTTTTGGGTTAGTTAATTAAAAACTATGATAAACTTTGATTTAAAAGTTTTTATTCTGAGAAAATGATTTTTATTATGAACATGAAACTATATCCAAAAATTATGGTTAAACTCAAAGTGGAAGTATGTTTTCTAAAATGGTCATCTAGACGTCGTTCTTTCAACTGAAATGACTACCTTTACAAAAATGACTTGTAACTTATTTTTCCGACTATAAACCTATACTTTTCTGTTTAGATTCATAAAATAGAGTTCAATATAAAACCATTGCAATTTGATTCACTCAAAACGGATTTAAAATGAAGAAGTTATGGGTAAAACAAGATTGGATAATTTTTCTCATTTTAGCTACGTGAAAATTGGTAACAAATCTATTCCAACCATAACTTAATCAACTTGTATTGTATATTATGTAATCTTGAGATACCATAGACACGTATACAATGTTTCGACCTATCATGTCGACACATCTATATATATTTCGGAACAACCATAGACAATCTATATGTGAATGTTGGAGTTAGCTATACAGGGTTGAGGTTGATTCCAAAATATATATAGTTTGAGTTGTGATCAATACTGAGATACGTATACACTGGGTCGTGGATTGATTCAAGATAATATTTATCGATTTATTTCTGTACATCTAACCGTGGACAACTAGTTGTAGGTTACTAACGAGGACAGCTGACTTAATAAACTTAAAACATCAAAATATATTAAAAGTGTTGTAAATATATTTTAAACAAACTTTGATATATATGTATATATTGTTATAGGTTCGTGAATCAACCAGTGGCCAAGTCTTACTTCCCGACGAAGTAAAAATATGTGAAAGTGAGTTATAGTCCCACTTTTAAAATCTAATATTTTTGGGATGAGAATACATGCAGGTTTTATAAATGATTTACAAAATAGACACAAGTACGTGAAACTACATTCTATGGTTGAATTATCGAAATCGAATATGCCCCTTTTTATTAAGTCTGGTAATCTAAGAATTAGGGAACAGACACCCTAATTGACGCGAATCCTAAAGATAGATCTATTGGGCCTAACAAACCCCATCCAAAGTACCGGATGCTTTAGTACTTCGAAATTTATATCATATCCGAAGGGTGTCCCGGAATGATGGGGATATTCTTATATATATGCATCTTGTTAATGTCAGTTACCAGGTGTTCACCATATGAATGATTTTTATCTCTATGTATGGGATGTGTATTGAAATATGAAATCTTGTGGTCTATTGTTACGATTTGATATATATAGGTTAAACCTATAACTCACCAACATTTTTGTTGACATTTAAAGCATGTTTATTCTCAGGTGAATACTAAGAGCTTCCGCTGTTGCATACTAAAATAAGGACAAGATTTGGAGTCCATGTTTGTATGATATTGTGTAAAAACTGCATTCAAGAAACTGATTTCGATGTAACATATTTGTATTGTAAACCATTATGTAATGGTCGTGTGTAAACAGGATATTTTAGATTATCATTATTTGATAATCTACGTAAAGGTTTTTAAACCTTTATTTATGAAATAAAGGTTATGGTTTATTTTAAAAATGAATGCAGTCTTTGAAAAACGTCTCATATAGAGGTCAAAACCTCGCAACGAAATCAATTAATATGGAACGTTTTTAATCAATAAGAACGGGACATTTCAATCATTATCTAGCTTATTAATCAAAACACTAATCTTTCATTATAACTAATTAATCTCCTAATTATTCACTTACATAAAATCTTAACCATAACCTTATCATTATTCTTTTAATCTTGATCATATCCATTAACATTGTTCATTATAATTATCCTTACAACATTCATAAATCTTTATCAACTTAAAACATAATTATTATTCATACTTCATAATCATTATACTTAACATAATACTTATTGATCATCCTAATAGTAATTGATTTAAACACACAATTAGACTAGGGTTATTAGGATACCTTACTAAGATTAAGACCTAGGATGATGATGATATGATGCAGAAACAGAAACCAAGCAGCAGTAATAACGACCCACAAAAGGTCTTCTTGGGTCCTCTTTGATCGACAGAAAAATAGCAGCAGCTCAGCAACAATCCACGACCCAAAACACAGGTTTTCTTGACCTGTTTGATCACGACAGAACCAGCAGCAACCAGGACAAAAAATGCAGCAACAATGGAAAATCTTGGGCTATTTTTGAAGGCGAATTAGCAGCAGATTCAATAGCAGAATATGCAGCAACTGGAGCAGGAAACAGCAGGGTTTTGCAGCAGGTTTGATGAGTGGTTTTTAGTCGATTGGCAGGAGGGTTTTTGGGTTTGTTTTCAGTCAACAGAAAAGGCTGAAAAGAAGCTGGAAGTATCGACAGGTTTGGAGGGAAAAGACTGGATAATAGTCGACTAAACTAGGGGTTTATCTATGTGAATTACTTGGAAGATCATGAAGGTATTTATAGATTAGTTGGTTTCCTAAATGCTCTCAAGTTACTTGGAGATCAAGAACTCTAATTGGTATTAAACTAGGATATGTAAACTTAGTGATCAAGTTTATGTTTCTACTTTTTATTTCCTAATAGCCGATCTATTTGCATCACTCATTTATATATATATATATATATATATATATATATATATATATATATATATATATATATATATATATATATATATATATATATATATATATATATATATATATATATATATATTACGATTCCTTTTATTTATTTATATATTATTATTATTATTATTATTATTATTATTATTATTATTATTATTATTATTATTATTATTATTATTATTATTATTAGGGTTACATTTATTTAAATTACATTTTATTTATTTATTAGACCCTAACTTTTATTAGTTGTTGATTTGGTTCATATTAGTTCTTATAAATTTTTAATTCATATAAATGTCACATTTAATTTATGACACATTGTTTATGTTATTTATTTAGTATTAGGGTTAGGGTTTAATATTCAATATTAAATGCTATTAGGGTTTCGTATTTAATGTATAGGGTTAGGTTTAGGGTTTTAAATAATATTAGGGTTTAAATAATAAATGTGATAATTTAATGCAAGCATAAATTTTAGCTCGTTGGTCGAAATGGATAACAACCCTAAATTAATTACTCAAAGGAACAGATGAAAAACCCTAAGGGTATTTTGGTAATTTCAGAACTGAAATGTGAGGGTTGTTATAGTACCTCCCCGTTAATTTAAACTTTGTCCCGAAGTTTCAGGAAGGCTTCTCGGATGCATCAGCAGGTGAGTATAGATGTGGATACTTTCGCTTCATCTGGTCTTCACGTTCCCTGGTATACTCGGGGCCTTTACGTGAATTCCTACGGAGCTTAACAACAGGAATAAAGCTTTGTTTCAAACGATTAACCTCACGATCCATAACTTCTATAGGTGTTTCGGTGAAGTGCAATTTAACAAGTATGTCATCAATGAAAACGATCACGAATTTATTAAGATAAGGTTTGCATGCACGGTTCATAAGATCCATGAATACAGCATGAGCATTGGTTAAGCCAAAAGGCATAACAAGAAACTCATAGTGTCTACAACGAGTTCGGAAAGTAGTCTTAAAAGCATCAGTTTCCTCAACTCTCAATTGATGATAACTCGACCTAAGATCAATCTTCGAATTGAGACTTGATCCTTGCAGTTGGTCAAACAGGTCATCAATAAGCGGGAATGGATAACTATTTTTGATGGTTAGCTTGTTGAGTTCTCGGTAATCAATACACATTCTCAACTTGCCATCTTTCTTCTTGACAAATAGAACGGGTGCTCCTTACGGAGGCAAGCTAAGATGAATGGAACCTTTCTCCAAAAGTTCTTGGAGTTGGTTAGATAATTCCTTCCTTTCGGATGGAGCTAAGAGATATGGTACCTATGCAATAGGTACAGCACCGGGTGTGGATAATTGACAAGTGAAGAATATATAATATCTAGGGTTGATATTTTTAGTTGACAATATAGTGATAAGGAGTATGTAATGGTACACAATGGTCCTAAGGTTGATCAAATCTTATTCCCATCATGATCCATTAGGATTTCTGTATGACTTATCATAATATAATGACGTTGATCAAGTGTCATTATATTATTCTAAATCATACTTTTATCACTCCATAAGGTTACTACTATGTCATCTAGTCAATATGCATCTTCTTCGAGGCGAATAATTCAATGGAAAATGAATGGAAAGAAAATAATATCATTCATTCATTTAAAAGAAAATAACCAGAGTATTACAGAAACTTAACGAAATCTTCCAAAATGTAAAAGTACTAAATGGTAACATAAAGAATACTATGAAAATGAAAATTTAAATGTCTCTAGTGGTTTCCAAAAACTCTTCAATGTGCCTCTTCATTCTTCTTCTTATCCGAACATTGATTTTTGAAATGACCTACTTCTCCGCAGTTATAGCAAGTAGGAACGGTTGCATTTGCCTTTGTGGCTGGAGTTTTGGTTGATGGAATAACAACTCTACAATTCTTGGCTACATGACCCACCTTCTTGCACTTGGTGCACTTGGCCTTACACCATCCTTCATGATGTCTCTCACATCTTTTGCAATAAGGACGTTTTCCCTTATACAACTTGTTGAATTTTTCCTTATAAAGCTTGTTGAATTTGCTTTTAAAATTTTCTTGCTCCATTCCTTCTCTCTTCCTCTTTGTACCTTCTTTCTCCTTATGTTTGTCGATGAAATAGCTTGCCATGCAAGCAGCTTCTTGTATGGTGCTCGGGTTCTCCAAGATAACATCTCTCCGGACTTCATCAGGTAATCCATTGATGTAGCATTGGATCCCTAGATACTCGGGAGTAGCCATGAGAGCAAACTCTTGGAATCGGTTGGTGTAGCTCAAGAGATCAGCATTCACCATTTCTATATTACTGAGCCCAGGTTTTTCAGTACTATTGTATGTAGGGGGCGGGTAGTTTATAAAACTTTGATGAGAACAAATAGTCGAAAGGCTTCGCGGTGCGCTATTGTTTCCATTGCCTTGCGCTGCAGCCAACAGTTGTTGAAATTGTGCGGGAGTCAAAGTGACGTTTGGAAGAGCGTTAGCACCATGAGTTGGTTGAGCCATTGATCTTCAACACATACAACAGTATTAGTCTAAAAGTTATGAAGTTATAAGTTTGTTTAATGATGCATAAATTTCACACAACATATATTAGGAAAATAGATAGGAGAAATAACGAGATGTTTTAAAAACACTTGAATTTCATTAAACACCACAAAGATAACTAACATCTTTTATTACACATTAAACGAAACTAGAATAAACAAGAAACAAAACTAAGATAGTAGGTTTAGGCAAAGCCTTTACAATGAACGAAAACTAATACGGAAATAGAAAAGAAATCCTAAGATCAAATTCTTAGGTGATGGAGGTTGGGTCTAGAAAATGTTCCCACAGAAGTTCCTTGAGAAACTGCACCTCCTTCTCTAGTTCCTCAATCCTTTGATCTTGAAGCTCAATCTCTCTATCATGTATCCTAGCAGTCTTTCTAAAGATGTTATACACATCATACGAGTATTTTGACAATTCCTCTTGTTGATCTTCAAGCGTACTAAATTGTCAATCAAGAAGTTCCTTTATCTTACCAAATTCTGTCTTCACTTCTTGTAAATCACTCTTTACCTTAGCATGTTCAACAGAGTTCGTACAAAGCACGGGTACAGTGGTAAGACGGGGTTCCTTGGATGGACTTGAACTCTCGGTTTTTGATGATTCGGGTTCCTTTCTTTTTGAAGAAGAAGGTAAGGCAACAGAGGGCTCGGACTTGGATTCTTCCTCGGGTTCTTCCTTAGAAGGCTCCTCTTCCACTTCTTCTTCAATCATCTCTTCCACAAACTCTTCCTCCTCGTCATCCCCATCATAGTTAGCATTTGTGTGGTATTCTTCCAAATGAGGGGAGTGTGGTTGACTAGAAGGGATATATTATGGGTGAGTTGGTGATAATGGCGGGGAAACGGGTCCATAAGCCGGTGTGCAGACAGATCTTTCGGAGTACGATTCCTCGGAGTCAGAAATGACAATTGGGTTAAGGCGAGACATCCTAAATGAAAAGAAAGAGATATAATTAGGTAGGTTCTAAGGATGACGCAAAAGCACGAATAGAACGTAAGGGGGGAAATGCACTAGAAACTAAAACAGGAAAGGTTATAGACCTATAGATTGCTAAGGCACCTAACTAACACATAAGGCACACATAAAAATGCAATCCTGGTTCTCTATAATAACCTGGCTCTGATACCACTCTGTCATATCCCCAAATAAGGTCGGGGAAATATGACTTCACAATATCACAACACAAGTATGTATAAATGAGAACGACTCTATATGAGACGTCTTTAATATAACCAATGTATTAAAGCAGCGGAAAGTATTAACTCATTACAATAGGTGTTCTAATGCAATAATATGAATGTATAAATGTGGACTCCAAAAGCAGCAAAGTCCAAATAGCAACTAATCTTTAGCAATCTTCACCTGAGACAAAATATGCTTAAAGTGTTAACCATAAATGGTTGAGTGAACAACATAGGTTTATCAATAATAACCAAGTTTTAGACCACAAGATTTAATTATAAAGTTTAATCAGTTCGATAGTAGTGCTGGTGTAAATGATATCGATACTAACCATAAGTTACCCTAAACACATCACGTTCATGTCGTGCATCATTATTATGTATCCATTGACCAACGGTCATCCGGATAGAGACGTCACTCTCAATTGCGCTATTCACAATAACTAAGCTTGCCTTTATACGTAGCAATTAACGATATCATGGCAGGGATTTAGCATGAATCAAAGCATGTTAGCACAGTTTGAACTAATCAAGATAAAGTTTTCATGTACTCGTGTCTAAGCGTAAAACAGTTTAAAAAGCAAGCATGTGTCTCACCCCAAAGTTATAAAACAGTTAAGAAATAGTAAAAAGAGGGGCTATGAAGTTCACCTTAATAGCATATAGATATTCCACGCAAGTTATATGATCGAAGTGTTGAACACGGAGATCTCAACCTAGAGATATTATGTTCGATTAGTTAATGTCTAATAGACATAAAGTTTGTTTATTAATATAGCTAACTATATTAACAGTGACGGTTTTCGAGAAAAATTATATTTATATAAGTGATATTATACTTAAGTGTTACTATATAATTAAGTGTGTAAGTTATAATAGTATTATTATTTAATTAATCAACTATTATGAATACTTGTTCATTATACGTTACATAGATAATATACACCTATGTGATACATACATATATATTCTTTATTCATTATTATACATGTATGTGTTCATAACTATATGGTTTATATATATTAGGTGTAGGTGTTACATATACATAAGTGTAAGATAATACATATATATATATATATATATATACACACACACTTATTACTTTTTATTATTAAGTTTACTAACTTATATAACTTACATAATGCACATTCATACATACATACATACGTACATATACATACATATATACACATACACCTACACGTATGTATATATATACACACACATATACATATGCACGTATGCATGCATGCACGCACGTACACCATAATCATAATTACTTTACTAATCCACAATCATAACCTTTTATCATAAACCTAACCTGATCACCTTCATTAACTCTAATCCTTATTAATCATACTTAACTCATCTTTATAATCTATATCATAATCATTATTATTTACTAATCAACTATTATTAACCCTAATCTCACATTACCAATATTCATTCATAATCTTTTAATCTTTTAACCTAGCTTATTAACAACCATAACACTTTTTAAATTTTTACAATCTTATTAATGATAACCTTCACCTACATAAAATCATAATCATAATACTAGTTCATACCTTTTTATCATCATAATCTTACAACTATTATCATAATCTAGCTTATTAATCAAAACACTAATCTTTCATTATGACTAATTAATCTCCTAATTATTCACTTACATAAAATCTTAACCATAACCTTATCATTATTCTTTTAATCTTGATCATATCCATTAACATTGTTCATTATAATTATCCTTACAACATTCATAAATCTTTATCAACTTTAAAACATAATTATTATTCATACTTCATAATCATTATACTTAACATAATACTTATTGATCATCCTAATAGTAATTGATTTAAACACACAATTAGACTAGGGTTATTAGGATACCTTACTAAGATTAAGACCTAGGATGATGATGATACGATACAGAAACAGAAACCAAGCAGCAGCAATAACGACCCACAAAAGGTCTTCTTGGGTCCTCTTTGATCGACAGAAAAACAGCAGCAGCTCAGCAACAATCCACGACTCAAAACACAGGTTTTCTTGACCTGTTTGATCACGACAGAACCAACAGCAACCAGGACAAAAAACGCAGCAACAATGGAAAATCTTGGGCTGTTTTTGAAGGCGAATTAGCAGCAGATTCAATAGCAGAATATGCAGCAACTGGAGTAGGAAACGGGAGGGTTTTACAGCAGGTTTGATGAGTGGTTTTTAGTCGATTGGCAGGAGGGTTTTTGGGTTTGTTTTCAGTCAACAGAAAAGGCTGAAAAGAAGCTGGAAGTATCGACAGGTTTGGAGGGAAAAGACTGGATAATAGTCGACTAAACTAGGGGTTTATCTATGTGAATTACTTGGAAGATCATGAAGGTATTTATAGATTAGTTGGTTTCCTAAATGCTCTCAAGTTACTTGGAGATCAAGAACTCTAATTGGTATTAAACTAGGATATGTAAACTTAGTGATCAAGTTTATGTTTCTACTTTTTATTTCCTAATAGCCGATCTATTTGCATCACTCATTTATATATATATATATATATATATATATATATATATATATATATATATATATATATATATATATATATATATTTACGATTCCTTTTATTTATTTATATATTATTATTATTATTATTATTATTATTATTATTATTATTATTATTATTATTATTATTATTATTATTATTATTATTATTAGGGTTACATTTATTTAAATTACATTTTATTTATTTATTAGACCCTAACTTTTATTAGTTGTTGATTTGGTTCATATTAGTTCTTATAAATTTTTAATTCATATAAATGTCACATTTAATTTATGACACATTGTTTATATTATTTATTTAGTATTAGGGTTAGGGTTTAATATTCAATATTAAATGCTATTAGGGTTTCGTATTTAATGTATAGGGTTAGGTTTAGGGTTTTAAATAATATTAGGGTTTAAATAATAAATGTGATAATTTAATGCAAGCATAAATTTTAGCTCGTTGGTCGAAATGGATAACAACCCTAAATTAATTACTCAGAGGAACAGATGAAAAACCCTAAGGGTATTTTGGTAATTTTAGAATGAAAATGTGAGGGTTGTTATACTCTAGTAGCTAATGATTACATACATGATACTTTTCATTTATATATCTCAAAGTATGTAACATGTAAATGTCGAAGCTATGGTCTTATAAAATAGGATGGCATGAAATCAATTTATGGCTTAATATTTTTCTTATAGGTTTACGTATACCCATGGGACCAAAGACATATCTTTGGGGCTTCCGACTCATTTGGCGGATGTGCTTCGGTTATTTGGTGTGTGTTCAAAAATAAATTATTGACAAAGTTTTAATGTACTATTTATTGTCCAAATGTATGCCAATAAATTGGTGTCTCCAATTTTCAGATAAGTACATGAAGAATACTCTTATGGTTCATAACCAACGAGTGTTGATGCAGGTTAGATAATCATTTTCTAAATAATTTTTCTTATTTATCTTAATAATTTAAATTTATTATGGCACTGTATGTATCGATATACACATAGAGTTTTGAGTCGCAACTTATGGGTCGAGCAGTTGTTTCTCCAGATAATTTGTGTGATATAAGTGATAATGTACATATTTTTGTCATCTAAAGTTCGATATAAACATTTTACGTATACAAGTACATACATTAGAGGAACACAAACGGCAAATATGTACAACGAACACATAATATTTATCTATCCAGTCGATGTTTTCTTTGTCAGCGCAGAACTACAGACCATGAAGCTTTAACCAGTATGAAGATCGAGTTTATGGCATTATAGGATTTTTTTTATGACAGACCGTAAGTTTTTTCCAGATAACCTTGATTTAACTATTTTCTAAACACTACATTTTTAGGCAGTGTCTTACACTCTTACAGTTTGTCCAAGCATAAAGTTCAGACATTTAAACAAAAAAGCTTACATTGAAACATCTAAGAACTTTTAAAAAAACAAACAATAGTAATAAATTCCAATAACATAACATTCTGTTATTACTATCGTTTTAGCTTAATGTATTGTTACATAATGTTTTCTTTAATGGTTTTCTTTTTGTGTGTAGGTGTTAAGTTTTGACTCGTGTACAAAAACAAACACATTGATAATGCCGCAATCACTTCTTTACGGTATTATTCAAACGATCGTTATATTCATTATCATGGATGTTGTAAACATGGTTGAGTATGGTCTTCTAGAGCGGTAGACCCACCTAAAATAATGAAGAATCTCATGGTCAACAACTTCTTAGAAAATATAATAGCTGGATTTGAAGGTTTCCTCTCTTTTGATAGATATTTGACATTTACACTCCTTGAAACATTTCAAACTTTATAGCACATACAACCTGTTTAAGGACATATGCAGTAAACAACTCTATATATCATGAATTTTATGTAATTCGTGTTAATATCAAACACTGATATTGCAACTTGATTAATAACATTTATAGATTATAATGATTGCTTCATATGTTATATAAATATTATTTGCTTTCGTACTTGCTATGTGTGTTATTTTTTTCTTTACATTTCATATTGTGCAAAGTCTTTCTTCCTTATGTTACTTCTTACTTTGTATCTTATAAACTGACACGGTTGTACAAGTTACCGTGTGAAATGAACAAGCCGTGAATTTTAACATGGAGGCTTTGTGCGTCTACATCATCTAATTATGCAGAAAATTTGGCACTTGAAGGTATGTTGACTAATTGAAAACTGTGTGTTCGTTTTTTGTACATGATAATTGAATTTTATTAACGCACACCTTATCCAACTAACTTTTGTGAACTAACTTATACTTTTGACGGTTTTTTGTAGTTGATGGAAGGAAAGTTGCAGACTGTCAATCCAATTTGATGCATATCGTAACCGAATCTATACGTGTGACATTTGTACTAACACATGTATTAGCAATTATGTACCAACAACAATGCAATATATGAAAGGGTCAGTCTTTTTAAAAAGAGAAAGATGGAACAGGAAGAGGCTTAAGAGTGCAACGATTGCTTTTGTTTCAAACAACGGTGCATGGATGAAAATCGGTTTATTCACCTGTTAACCAGTCTGTGAGACCCCAAGAGAATGTTAAGTGTGGTATGCTTTGTGTTTTTATGTTAATAACTAACTTTATATACAGTTTGTTATGGTTAAAAGTGATTATTTGACTTATAATTTTTATTTATCTAATGCTTTCAGTATGTGTTCAACATGTGTGAACAAGTCAAAGAAAAAGAAAGACTAGCTCAACAATAACCAACATTTTGTAGAACCATATTATGCTCACAACAAACAATGTTGCCAGGTCTTTTGTATCCAAGGTTTATATTGTGATTTCGATGACTTTCAGGTCGAAAAATGGGTAACCATATAGTAGCGTTAAAATAATACTAATCCGCTGCGAAGCGCGGATCACAAACTTAGTTAAAATATAATTTTTGGGCCCTTATGGATATTGGGTCATGTGCGGCCGCACGCTTTGCACACCCCAATATCCGGCCATGGCCACTGGTAGCGTAGCGTCTTATTGTTGACCAATCTATGTTGAGCTAGTGCATGTCCGAAATTATATGAGGACATAGAGATCATGGAGTAGTTTGTAGGCGATTGGAAGAGTTTAAAGTTGACTATTGATTGAACAGTTAATAATATAACAGTTATTAACATAACCGTCGATTGTGTCACTAAAAATACTAGCTTTGTCATTTGGAGGTCAATTTCACACACTTATCTCTAATCTTCTTTTCAAGCTCACCTTGAAGGCTTGCCAAAAGACATCCACCACAACACCACCCAAATCCATCATTATTAACAGTAAGAATATCTTCCGAAGATTAGTCCAATCTTTACATACTTGTACTCAAGTCAATTTTGGTTTAATTTCACTCTTGATTAATGTATAGACGTAGATAACATATAATGGTCAGAACGGCTGACTTTTTCAGCTTTTGTAATCTTCTCTAGTTTATTGCTAGTGCCTTTTGTTTTTCTATATATTCTTCGCCGTTCTAAATAAAAACTACACAATACACCAACTTGAACATGCGAACCGGAGAAAGATCCGAATTAAACCTGGCCCACCTCACCTTATATTATTCAATAAAACAATATTGCCTTATTGGTCCCATACGCCTTAAATTTGTACTTGTTTTATTTTACGTTCTTTAAATCCATTAATCCATTATCCATCACTAGCGACAACCTCCCATGTGAAATTTCTCAGGGACAACCACACCCATAATTTGTTAAATCTTGACCGTCGACGTGTCACACCTACTCCTTTTTGCCGTTAATGTGTCAAACCAAATCTAAGCCATCACCGTACTTTTTAAATTCAGTTACTTACTCCGTAATATATTTCTATGGGGAAGGGAGCCGGTACTTCTAGTAACAAAAATGATATACGAGTACTTTTCAACTCTATTTACCTATGCAGTGTTGTAGAAAACAGTCGCTTCGACCGTCACAACGGATTTACCTACTATTGCGATGGATCTAAAAACGGGTGAAAAACAGTCAACGGTCAAAGACAGTAAAAAAGATCAAAACGTTAAAAAATGGTAAAAACGTTAAAAACAGATATCGAACTACAAAATCACTGTGCATTTGAACTGCTTAATTTTCGATATTTATAATATATCAAACATTTTTATTATAATGTTTGAACATGTATAAAATTCTAATAGAGAATCTTACTAAGCTTATACAAAGTTTATATTGTTCTAAACATATTAATTAGTGCGTTAACAATAATATATTCAGTGTCCAACACAAAAGTTATAATTCTAGATTAAATATATCTATAGTTAATATTAAAATGCTATAATGATGGCATCATAAATACTCATTTTTCTTCATTGAAAAAAATAAAAATAAAAATAGAAAAAAATATAATATACTTGGATGAGATCATAAATCAATTGAATTTATGATTAAAATTTAGTCTTTACGATTAGTTATAATTCAATTATTATGATTAAGATATAATTTAATCTTTATAATTTTTAAAAAAATTTCAAAAGGCATTTTTCATTAGTAATAATTATTATTAAAAATATAAATACTTAATTTTAAAGCAAACTTTATTATTATTATTATTATTATTATTATTATTATTATTATTATTATTATAATATTACTATTCAAATTCGGGATTAATTACGTTACATATGTATGCGAAAATACATGTCTCTATATGTTTTTAAAAACAACGACAAGTTTCTTAGTATCCGTAGTTTTGCGGGTCATTAAACTAAACGACTTTAGCATTTACATTCACTTAATTCTTAAAACATATCATTAAACTATTTCTTTTAACTAAACCCGTGATTTCACGAATCATTTCACTAGTAATATTAATATATCATATTTATTATATTAAATCAACAATTATATATCATATTTATTTAATAAGCCTTTTATCGATTTAATAATAAAGTGAACATTTTTAATCAAAAACCTAAAATAATAACCCGAAACCTTTTTAGCTTTAAATGGAACGAAAGAACTGCACATTTTTGTGAAAATTCATTTTTATATATTTCTGTTTTTTGCCAAAAAAAAAATAAAAAAAATAAAAAAAATAACTCTTGTTTTTGATGAACTTATGCTACGAATTCCTTATTCTTATTTATTATACATTCAATAATTTTTACTAGTGTTTAAGTTGGGCTTGCTTTCAAGAATATTCATATAGGTCAACTACTTTTTTACACTTATGTTGTATAGGTCAATTACCTTTTTGATATTTACTTTTTGTTTTACATGACACAAACTTAAATACGAGTAAAAATGTAAATATCCAAATACTCCGTAACAAATAAACAAAGTAGAAATAAATCTTGAACGGTTACTTGACTTACTTCTTTGTTGTTCAATGAACCAGATCTTCAATTTTATAATTTTTAAATAAATTAATAAAATAATTATTTATAATCTTGCAAATCTCAAAAATTCCTGAATTTCCTTAAAGGCTTTGTTTTCTGCTTCCCTTTCATCTTCCTTGAATTGAACAGTTTGTTTCACACATCATTAGCCTATATCTTACAAATTAATATTAATACCATTATTTTTTATTTTTTTATACTTATATTTGCATTTAGAATCTTCGATTTAAGCTAAGTTGATTTGTGCTGCTGCATTTATAACTCACTTCTGAGTTCACTTATTTTGCCAGTAACATTCTCAATCTGCATACTTATACTTCCCCTTTCTTCTTGCTGACAATGTTTGAGTAATATATCACTTTTTTGTCATTAAATTTCCTGTTATTTGTTATTTGTTTATTGTAGTTTGATTCATTATAGCTATTACCTTTCAACCCTCGCTACACTAAACTAGTTAGATTTCAACTACTGTTTTGAGTAAAATTACATTTCTTGAATGTACATTTAATACAAATTGAATTCTTGCAATCATAAAGACACAACTTTTGTAAGATCCGTTTGAGTAGTTTAGCTAAAAATTAGATTTTTACTTCTGGGTTGTGGTTTGTTTTACTGTTTGATGTCATTAGATACAATTTGAATATAAATTTACAATACAAATAGTAAAAAACAGGTGTATTGAGGGTGAAAATTCAATCTTTGATCAAGAAAAGTGATCATGAGATCCATTGAGGATAAGGGTTGTTTGACTATTGCATCACCTCAAGAGATTCGAGGTAGCGGTTCAGGTTTCGAGTTTCCAAAAGGAAATGGGATGAGCCGTGGTTCGCACCACCACCGAACAGGTCTAGGGAAACCGACACCATCGAAATGGGATGATGCTCAAAAATGGTTGGTTAATTTATCAAGAGGTGTAGATAAGAGCCACCCAAATGCAGAGCCACGCGATTCAAATGCAGATGATAGGAGACTAATTGCATTGGTTCCTAAAAAAGATTATCCTAGTAGTGAAGATGAAGAACATGTAGCAATAGAAACAAAAAAGGTTGATTTGGGTGATTCAATGTTTGGTAATTCGATTTTCGTAAGAGATATGGGGACTGAAATGACTCCGGCTGGTAGCCAAGAGCCTTCTAGATCTGTTACACCAGTTAGAGCCACAACGCCAGCTGCACGCAGCCCAACAGCATCTGGTTCCTCGGGTCCCGTAAGGGATGGTCCGCATGTAGCACCCGTGGTTGCACCTGTGTCAAAAGCTGACACGAGTGGGACCACCACGAGGTTTGGTAGAGAAAACGAAGAAACTAATGTGGTTGAAATCCGAACGCCATGTCAAGATTCTAAGCTAAATTCTCTTGAAACGCGAGCAATGGCTTGGGATGAGGCCGAACGCGCTAAATACATGGCTAGGTGATCCTTTTTTACAAACTTTATTAGTACTTAACTTTTATATGCACTTTAGATTAAATTGGTATCTTTTGAAAGTGATTATATGGTTGTTGCTACATTAAAATGTCATTTGATACTAGTAACATGAGCACATCATAATATCATCCCCTCACCATGTTTTATTTTAGTTCGTTATAATCTGATTAAACGAATAAGGTTTTTCCTGTTCAGGTTAGGTTATCTGATTACCATGGTTCATATCGCACTTATTGTATCTATAAAAATACCTTTTAGTCATGAAGTTTTGGTTGTTGATCGGTAGGTTCAAGCGCGAAGAGGTGAAAATAGAAGCTTGGGAGAATCACGAAAAGAGAAAAGCCGAAATGCAACTGAAAAAAATGGAGGTAAGATTTTTTTATATTTTTGTTTACTTAATTGAAATTCATGATACTTGATCATATTAGAAAACTGGCCTTTTTTTATTGTGTAAAGATTAAATTTGATTTTGTGATGCTTAAAATTGTGGTAAGGCTAAGGCAGAAAGGCTGAAATCTCGAGCACAGGAGAAGTATACGAACAAACTCGCTTCTACAAGGAGAATAGCAGAGGAGAAACGAGCTAAAGCTGAGGCTGCGTTGAATGAAAAAGCTGTAAAAACAAGCGAAAGTGCAGATTATATACGAAGAACTGGTCACATGCCTTCTTCGTTTTCCATTAAATTGCCTTCATGTTGCTGCTGGTAGCACATCACCCTTTCTGCAGTTGGCTATTGATCTTTCATTCAGTTTTTTTTTTTCTTTTGTATAATGTCTGTTTCAATTTTTTTCTTTTTGTTACTATGTGAAGACTGATTTCTTTCAAGATATTGAGTTTTTACGATATACAATCAGCTGTTTAAATGTAAACATGAGACCGTTTACTTGGTTATATCGCGAAACCTTTATTAGTCAATTGGTGTGATGTGATCGTTTTTTGTGGGTTCGTTGCGTATATTAGAATATTTGATCAAATAGCATATGTGATTAGAGTCAAATAGTATGTCATTTAGAACTCACCCATATGTTAGATATCTATCTTCTATCTTCTATCTTCTATATCTATATCTATATCTATCTATATCTATCTATATCTATATACTTATATAAAAGAGAGTTAATTTTAGCTTAATTGTCATTAAATCCGTATTACTAGCAACAAATGACATGTGTAAAATACAGCTGTCAGATTCTTAGTGGTTATGATTAAAATCAATTAAATAAATATATATTAAATAAATAATGATAACTGGGAGATCAATAAAAAATTAATACATTAGTTAAGCAAATATATTAATAAAAACTCTCACGTTCTTTTTTCAAAAACCTAATCTTTATTCCCTCTATCTCTATTCCCTTTTTCAAAAAATCACGATGTATTATCAATCGCTATGGTCAAAGGATAAGGATAATCAAAGGTTATAATCAAATGGTTTAACATACAGCGCAACAATCGTATAGCATCTAATTGATGATCTTATCTCAAAACCTATCTTCTCTTCCAAAAAGGTTGTCTTCGATTCAATTTATACAAAAAAGTTGTCTTTGATTCAATTAATGCAAAAAAAGGTACTTAATCTGAATTCCTAGGTTGTTCTGGAAATTTTAATTTGATTTATGCAATTTTAATCCTGTGATCATTGTTAATTGTTAGTAATTTTTTATTGTTTATTTTTAAGCCCTGAAATTAGTACAACGAATGTTTGGGCGATTTTTTCCTACGGATGTACATTTCTAACCAAGACAACTGATGTATATTAGTACTTTTGTTTTTTTGTTTTTTTTTTTTTTTGTTACGAATTTTAATTTTATATTTTCGATTTTGTTTAATCGTTATGGACAATATGAAACAAAGATATTATTTTATTCTTAATTTCGATTTAAATTTAATGATTAATGCTGAGTACAGATTTTTCCCCCGTAATTTAATGTATCTTCTAAACAAACCACACCGAAATTATAGAAATGTGATAGTATTCCGTGTTTATTCCTATTTTAAATATCGCCAACATCCTTCAAACCATTATTCACATCAAGAGTACCAAATCATAATACAATTCATATCTTCCAATCACTGTAAGTCCTATTGTATATTTTTTGTCCATAAGTGATAAGTTCTTGAATAATTTGTTGTTTGCTTCACATCAATTTTATATATTGTCATGCTAACCTGTTTAAATGTATTATTAGAAAACTGAACTTGCTATCATTCATGTACGTGATAGTACCCTTGAACTCGTGAATTTTGCCATCTGAATCAAAGTTGTAAGGATGTGGGTACAAAAGGGATATGAATATGATAAGCACAACCTAATCAATGAACTAATACTTGTGGATGGAAGAAGCAACTTGCTCCAACAAAATTGAACAAAACCCAAAAGGGAGCCAAAATAAGTATTCATTTCCTTTAATGCATATATTTCCTTTAATGCATATAAGAATAAGAATCGGTATAATGTAAGTCTGTTTTATTTAAGTATAGTTTGTGATCATTTAAGTTATACCTTCAATTTAGAATCAAAACATGTGTGAAAATGCATACCATTTAGGTGCAACGCAACCCAAAACATAGCCATCTGTAACCTTTGTTTGTAATTTTACCGTTTAGTAGTGATTTTGAATAAACATATCATGCTATGTTACATAATTTCTAACGCATAGTACTGCTCATCTTGCTTAATAAGAAGCAACAGCATTCGACAACTACAATTGATTTGGATAGGGTGACTGTTAGAGTTAGTTAAACCTCAAAGTTATTGTTTGAACGTTTTGGGCAAACACTACAATTGTCCGTGTCAAAGTTCTTCTAGGATGATAGTGCATATTGTAAAAGTCACAAATTTGTATTTTCTATATTGTGGTATTAATTACTGTAATTTGTTGTATAATAACTTATGGTCTTTATTTGTTTAAAATGGTTCCCTCATTTGAATATCAATCATAGACTAAAAACTGTATCTATATGTAACTAATGATTTTAACGGTTTTTTAGTAGCCGTGCAACGCACGGGCTCTAAACCTAGTATACTTATATACAGTGCTGTAAAAAACGGCCGAAACGGGCACCGCAACGGACGCCGCAACGGATTTGCCTTACTATCGTTGCAACGGGCCTTGAAACGGCAAAAAAGACGGTCAACACTTAAAAACGGTCAACAAAGCTAAAAACGGTAAAAAAAACGGTTAAAGACGAAAAAAACGGTCAAAGATGGGGAAAAACGGGGAAAAAAAGGTTAAAGAAGAAAAAAAAGGCCAACTTTATATATATATATATATATATATATATATATATATATATATATATATATATATATATATATATATATATATATATAAGTTAACATTAGTCAACATCCGTCTCGACTCCGTTTTTTTCGTTGCGACATTTTGAGGTCGCTAACATTTCGGCTCCATCTCACGTCTTTTTCAACTTTGCTTATATATATTCGGGAATGAATCAACAGAGGTTTTTCTTTTCATCTTTAATAAAGGGGGATGTTATAAACAATATTACAAACCTGGTATTTTTATAAACCAAAAACTATGCTTCCTGAATTGTCCTACACTGAATTTCACCATTGTAACTATGTGTCAGCATACTCGCATTGTAAAATTCTGTTCAATCTAAGAGTGCTCCCAACCATGACATTGTTTCTTCCAGGACTAACCAACCATTCAGCGCCACATCAGCACCTCCATCTCACTTCCTTTTCAGGACTAAACTTGGACTAAACACTGCCAACAATGACACTCCTCCTTCCATTTTTTTATTATTTTTTTTTTTAGTTTTTTTATATTATCAAATAATTATTAATATTTATAAGATAAATTTTAAATAAAAAACATAAAACTACCATTCCATTAAAATTAAAAAAATATATAATAGTTAAAAATTAAAACATTACGACAATTAAAATAAAATACTAGAAAACTAAATAATCAAACTACTCCTCGTCGTCGTCGTCCATGTTTTGCAATTGCTTCGCATATTTTTTCTTAATTTTTTCTCGAGCAAGCATTAGCATATCGTATTCATCGGAAGGCAAATCTCGTAACACCGGTTTGGAAAGAAGCTTCAACCCTTTAAACATAGTCCACATGTTGGAGTCTTGTTGTAGCTTTTTCATTGTTTGATTCGCCACATCTTGTGAAGCTTGGGCTGATTGAGCAATTTTAAAGCGAACTTCATCGGAAGACAAACGGCTCGCGGCATCTGATGAGTAAGAGTCCCTTTGACTTTTAGCTCGACTTGGAGGACGTCGGATTGGGTCGGTATCCTTTAACAAAATTTCCATTTGGATTGAGTCGGGTTGCATGCTTGTATTCGGGTTGGAACTTCCCTCGGTTGGAAAATTAATTGGTATATCATCGGGTTCTTTTTGTTTGTTGGTAGCCGAAATACTTTCACCTTCTAGAAACTTCGGGCAATCCTTTAACACTCGCCACGCTTGCTCGAACACAAAGTACCTTCTCGTTTGCGCATTGAATGCGGTTCAGGCCGCAGTCATAATGTCGTCGTTATTACAACCACTTTCCCACATTCTCTCGTATTTGTTGTAAATACCAATAAATATCTTGACATCCCTTTGAATTTTAGACCATTTTCCACTTATTTGATCCGGACGTCTTTTCACCGGAACCAACGAATTATATTGTCTTCGGACTTCACCCCAAAATGAATTATGACTTTGGTCGTTTCCAACGCTCGGATGTTCGGAAACATACACAAAACGCTCCGCTAAAATTTTTTTCTCCAAGTCGGTCCATTGAGTCTTCGGACACTTCACATTCTTTCATTTTCCCTTTTCCGGATCACGTTCGGGTTCGGGTTTGGGCTCGGGCTCGAATTCGGGTTCTTTTTGGAGTGGTGTTTCGGGAACTTCTTCGTCGGAAGATTCGTCACGGAGACTTAGATTTCGATAATAAGGTGTTGGTTGAGTTTGTTGTTGGTTCGGGTAGTAAGGAACTTGTTGAGATTGTTGGTTCGGGTAGAATGGTGTTTGTTGAGTTTGTTGTTGGTTCGGGTAGAATGGTGTTTGTTGAGTTTGTTGTTGGTTCGGGTAGAATGGTATTTGTTGAGATTGTTGACTTTGTTGTTGGATATTTCCAAACATACCCGCAAATGAATTAGTATCCGCATATCGAGAAAACACGGTGGTTTGTTGTGTGTAATCGAGTAAATTTTGCATCATATCTCGACTCACCGCATTTGAAACTTGAACTACAGGACGTTGTTTAGCTTTGCCTTTGTTTGGTGTTTTTTTGGAACTCATTTTTTGGTGTTAAAAAAAGTGAGAGTTGAAGTATATAAAAAAGATAGAAATGAGAGAAAATATGAAATTTGGGTGTGTAAAATGAAGGAAATGGGTGGAGTTTAAATAGAGTAAAAAGGATAAAATAAATAAAAACAAAAAAACAAAAAATGGCAATTAGCCGTTATATAGCCGTTGAAGGCTTTTTAATTTTTTTTTTCAAACGGTCAAAAAAATGCCCAAAAATTCGTCCACAAACATGTTGTAAATGGACGGGAATGAGGACGGGAGGCCTGGGCGACCCCCTAGGCGGGTTTGGTGCCATCGGCGCTCAGCCTGGGCGGTCATGATGGGAGCACTCTAACTTCTCTGTTAAAATCCAGACATAAAAACATGGGACCCGCTAGCTGAAATTAAGTATGAGATCGCATGAAAGGTCACTGGGTCAGTATTCAATGAAGTTAACGATTCTGCACAAGTTTTGTTTTTCAAATTGAAGCATCACAATTTTGTTGTTTGATGCAATGATGCACCAAACGAAAAATAAACACATGCATGGGTGACACACACACTATGTCAAAAATTTATATAATTCGATAAATTAGTTTGAAATATATGTAATGCATCATCCTTGGTTTCTGATTTTGACTCTTAACAAGAAATGGCTCTGTAATAATAACGAAGTATTTACATTATAAAATTGTTAACATAAGGCTATAGATAAATAAACCAACTTTTTGACTAAATTGCATAATAATTGTTTAATTATGATGCTATTTATCTTTTTGTTTTTGTTGTTAATTTATTATTTTAGTTAACTTTTCTTCACTTTTTCAATTTAGATATGAATGATTATGTAATGATGATGTCTTTAACTTCTTTATAATTGCTTTATTATATTATTATTTATTATTTATTTACAAGTAAGGGGGTGTTTGTGTTTGCGATTTGAGCCTGATTTTTTGATTATCACGTTTACAAATCATAAAAAATCAATATTCAAGTGTTTGGCAAATAAATTCCAAAATTGATTTTCCACGTTTTCTTAGCTCAAAAATGCGTTTTCTAAAAAGTGGGTCAGGGGTCACTGTGGAGAAAACGTTGTTCTCTATAAATCTCCTGCCAATTTTTTTTACCGTTGTACCCTTATAAATAATAAATTATTTCTCTACAATAAAAAACCCGACTATATTCTTAAAGCTCTGTGGCTATCTTCAACCTTTTATATTCTAGATAAGCTACACCTATTCTTTTTCTTGACTTATCTTTTTGATTCTGACATTTTGTGATTGATGAGTATGAAAATTCACTTTGTAGTTTGTACGAATTCATGTGCACCATGAAATTAATCGATAATATGTACTACTCTGTAATATGTTTTTATGGATGAGTGACATTACATGTTTTGTTTATGTACTTTTTATCTCCCGTTAGATTTGTCTTGGATGGTTAATTGCATAGTTCTCGTCATTTGATGTTTGAGATACTTAAAATAAAGTCATTAGTATGTTAAGAATAATGTTTCATATTGTTTTATCATTATCTCCGTATAACATATTGAAGCCCATTTTATATTAAAAATTATTTTATATAATTTGTTAATGTGTATTGGTACTCTAATAGGATGGACATATTAAATGCGGGCGTATATATTAATTCGGATGGTGATGATGACAAAATTGACTTGGATGAAGAAGATTGGATCGAGGATGAGCATAGATGGCTATTATTATGTGGTATAGCCATTAAAGGGGTAATTATAGGTCATAATATGTTGAATAAGTCTCGTATCCCTTATCGTACATCTTGTCGTACAGGCAATATTTTTATCCAAGAAATACTAAATGGTCATCCTCGAAGATGTTATAAGGATTTTAGGTAACATATTGATGTGTTTAAGAGCTTATGCTTAAATCTTAAATGCGTTACGGTGTAATGTCAACTCGTAATGTTTCTATTGAGGAGTCAGTTGGTATATTTTTGTTAATACTAGCACATGGATGTGGAAATAGATTAGCTCAGAAAACTTTTAACCATTCGGGAGAAACTATTCATAGACATTTTCATAAGATTTTGAAAGCTGTGCTTAATCTAAGCGGGAACATTATAAAGCCAAGTGCTTATTACAATGAAGAAGTACCACCACAACTTTTGAACGATTCTCGCTACTATCCTATGTTCAAGGTAAGTAATGTTACTCCTTTGAAATTTTAGTTGCATCTAACTTACAAAGGTTGCTTATAATTAACTAATACTTTGTGCTTATAGGATTGCATTGGAGCTATTGATGGTACACATGTGAGAGCGTCTGTTCGAGAGCATGAACAAGCCAAATATATATGTAGAAAAGGATATCCAACCCAAAATATTATGGCAGCATGTGATTTTAACATGTGTTCTACATTTGTCTGGGCGGGTTGGAAAGGCACGACACATGATACAAGATTTTTTCTAGAAGCGTTACGAAGACAAGAAGTGAATTTTCCACACCAATTGGAGGTTAGTTAACTTATATATTTTAATATTTTGTTGCTTACATATAATTCTGTATATACCAATAATGTTCTCTTTATCTCATAACAGATAAATACTACGTTGTTGATGCTGGGTATCCAAATACCAGAGGATATCTTGCTCCGTACAAAGGAAACAATATTCATTATCATATACCAGATTTTTGTCGCGGTGAAACTGCTGCCAAGCGTGCTCCTAAAGGAACGAAAGAGACATTTAACTATCACTATGTGACGACCCGGGAATTTCCGATCAAATTTAAACTTTAATCTTTAAATGATTTTGACACGATAAGCAATGTATGTAATGATAAGTCTCAGAAACTTTATAACTGTTTACATGAATACATTCGACCTTTGACTATGCTCGACGATTCACGAACAACTGTGTACAAATAAATATGTAAATATAAATGTAAGTATATATATATAAAATAATAATTAATTATTATTAAAATAGATAAATATATATGTGATAATATTATGATATATATGATTTCTATTAATAATTATATTGTAATATATGTAAAATATATAAATATTAAATGTTCAATAAAAGTTAAATATTACACAATTAATAAAATGTAATATTAATATATCAAACTATAAATATTATACTAATATTATTATTATTACTTTCACTATTATCATCAAATATTAATATTAATATATGTATTATTAATACTATTATAACATATAAAATATGGATACAAAAATTTAAAACATGTAAGGTTGTTATATCTTTATTATTACTTGTATTATTATTATTATTATAATAATCAATATTATGAATGTTGTTGATACTATTAGTATTATTTTTGACTAGTAATATATTTATAATTATTTATATTATTATCAGTATTTTTATTATATAAATAATAATATTATTAGTAATATTAATGTATTTATTATTTAATATTAACATTAATTAAATAAACTGTATATAGAATCAGGTTCAGTTTCGATCACGATCAATCTTTTAAATTCCTATCTCTAACACTGTATCAGAATCAATTATACATCACACATGAAGTTAAAAATCTGTTAGCCATCTATTCAATTGTATTTTTTTTAATTATTCCTGTCCTTATGAAAAAATAATCTGTCGAGCTGCTATCTGTACTTAATAAACAAATCATTCAATGATATGAGTCAAATAATTCAGTTCTCTCTTCATCTTTACCAAATAACAACTTCAGATAACTCAATTTACTGAATTTGAAACCCAAATAAAACCTTACAGCTCGCGTATCTCTGTTCTAAATCTCATTTTTCAAAACCCTCGAAAATGAATCAATTTTTAAAATGTAAAATTGTAGTATTGCTATAAATCTTCTTCTTAAACTATCTGGAAATTTATAGCTTCCAATTTTTTGTATCGTGTTTCAATTTCTGAGTCAAAGCTTATTATTAAAAAGTCAATAATTTTGTTCATCGAGAAATTCGAACTCGTATTGGTGTTTCTGATGCAATCGATTATTGAGAAAGTTTCTAGATGTAATTTGCAAACTATTTCGTGTAGGAACCTAAGCTTAAAAGTGTCTAAATTCTAAAATCAAGTTTCAAGTTCTTGTGTTCATAACCGGGACTGTTACAGTTGCTTATTTGAATTCAAATTTTTTTTTCTGTATTTCAATTCAAGCATTCGGGTCGTGTCTGTTTTAAATGTCAATCCTTACATCAATTTTATATGGGTTGTTATGATTCACTTCGGTGTAATTGTGAAGAAGAAGAAGATGCAGTTAATTAGATATGGGTTATATATTTATACTTTGGGTATTAATTCAGAAAAATGGAAGTGGTGCAACGGTTGAGGGTGTTTTCGAATGAGTGGGAGGTCAAGGGTTCGAGTCTCATATGGGACAATTCTTTTTAGGATGGCTATTTAAGGGGTATACACTTCCACTTCTATTAATATGATGATGATGATGATGATGATTATTATTATTATTATTATTATTATTATTATTATTATTATTATTATTATTATTATTATTATTATTGTTGTTGTTGTTGATGATATTGTTAGAAATTGTTATTGTGATTAATATGATAACATTAATACTAATATTAATATTAAGTATTACTTATAATTGATATAATTAAAAATGACAAGTTTGAGTACTAGTAACATGATAATTATTACAAATATTAATATAGGTATTATATTTATTGTTATTGATATAAATAATATAATGGTTAGGATAATTATAATTATTGTATTATGGATAAAATAAGTATGATTATGTTTATAATTATGTATGACATGACAAAATGATATAATTATATAGTATGGTTAAGTATAGATATAAACTTGATACGCTTATGAAAACGTGTATGACATATAAAGGTAAAACGACTTCAATTACGATTACGCTTAATAATATAATTAAAATATTAAGTAATAAGAATGATGTTATTATTATTTAAACTTGACAAAAAGAAATGTTATAAGTTTTAGTCATAAAACTTAATCGTTAATATTAATAAGTATTATCTTTATTATCATTACTATTATTACTAATATATTGATTATTATTATTATTATTAGTAGTATCTTTATTACAAAAATTATTATGTTTATTAAAACTATCATCTTCAATAAAAATTATTACTATTATCATTATCATTATTATTGGTGTTAAAAAATATATATATATATTTTACTATTATTATTATATTTATTCTAATATTATTATAAATATTATTTCTGTAAACAAATGAAATGCATATAAAAACATACTTAATACATATAACATAATAAAATTTATATTTTTATATACAAAATGAAAATATAAAGATATATACATATTATTAGTATAAATATAACATAACTACTAAATTCATATATATATATATATATATATATATATATACAATTGTTCAATTGCAAATATGTGTATTAATATATATAAATGATATAGGTTCGTGAATCCGAGGCCAACTCTGCGTTGTTCTGTTGTTTAATGTTGTCATATGTATTTTTACTACAAAATACATTAGGTGAGTTTTATTTACCTTTTTACCCTTTATATTTTTGGGCTGAGAATACATGCGCAATTTTTATAAATGCTTTACGAAATAGACACAAGTGATCGAAACTACATTCTATGATTGGATTATTAAACCGAATATGCCCTTTTTATTAAGTCTGGTAATCTAAGAATTAGGGAACAGACACCCTAATTGACGCGAACTCTAAAGATAGATCTATCGGGCCCAACAAGCCCCATCCAAAGTACCGGATGCTTTAGTACTTCGAAATTTATATCATGTCCGAAGGAGGATCCCGGAATGATGGGGATATTCTTATATGCATATTGTGAATGTCGGTTACCAGGTGTTCAATCCATATGAATGATATTTTTGTCTCTATGTATGGGACGTATATTTATGAGAATTGGAAATATGAAATCTTGTGGTCTATTAAAATTATGAAATGATTATTTATGCTAAACTAATGAATTCACCAACCTTTTGGTTGACACTTGAAAGCATGTTTATTCTCAGGTACGAAAGAAATCTTCCTCTATGCATTTGATCATTTTAAAGATATTACTTGGAGTCATTCATGACATATTTCAAAAGACGTTGCATTCGAGTCGTTGAGTTTATCAAGATCATTATTAAGTCAATTATAGTTGGATATATTATGAAATGGTATGCATGTCTGTCAACTTCTGATGAAATGAAAGATTGTCTTTTTAAAACGAATGCAATGTTTGTAAAATGTATCATATAGAGGTCAAGTACCTCGCGATGTAATCAACTGTTGTGAATCGTTTATAATCGATATGGACTTCGTCCGGATGGATTAGAACGGGTCCTTTCAGTTGGTATCAGAGCAGAGGTCTTAGCGAACCAGGTCTGCATTAGTGTGTCTAACTAATAAGTCGTTAGGATGCATTAGTAAGTCTGGACTTCGACCGTGTCTGCATGTCAAAAGTTTTGCTTATCACTTCGTGTCGAAAATTTTCCTGCTTATTATTCTTAGAGAATCACTTGCTTATCATTCTTAGTCTAGACACGTTTTACTGCATTGACTGCATGAATAGTGTATAGACAAAATTCATATCTTAGCGTATCTGTTACTTCATATTTTAGCGTATCTATTACTGTAACTTTGTCTGACAACTTTCGTAGATTTCCTCCGTAACTTATGGGATTTTAGTATTATATATGCATATGTAAATTATGTATTGCAGAGTACTAATCTACATCCTATAATCTATTTCTTATCCAAAATCCTTCATCTGATCGTATGAGATGAATCCTGCAACCAGTTCGAGTCCCTCAGATTCCGATAGTTATTCCGACAGCTATTCCGACATAGATGTTCACCTAAGCTCCGAAAACAGCGTCATCGGCATGAATCAACCAATCAGCCATTATCAATTCATCTGATGGTTTCATAGTCGACTTAATTAATGGAAACGCGTAGTAGGCAATCCCTTCCATCAACCGAATTCACCTCTTGACAATGAACCTGAAGCATTTACCGGCGAACCTGTTCGAGACACCATTTTCAGTCTCATTTTTAGGGTAACTCGACAAGACTATATTCTATCCACAATTCTGAACCTTATTTATCCGCTCGTTCTAACCGACAATCATCCTGGAGTAATAAGTCAACCAACTTCGCGCTCGAATAATTAATTCGGAGAATATGGTGAAAAATGTACCAGCTTCAGCAACATCACCAGCACCAACAGTACCATCAATAACAGCACCAGTACCATCAACAATCCATGCTTCAATATCATCATCTGTACCTTGAGTATGATCTTCGTTCTACGTATCGTTCTACCTCATTTATCTTCGTTCTACATGGAGAATATGTAATCTCTAAAGTTTTAGAGATTATTTATTCTAGTTCCAACCGAAAACTAAATGAGTTTAATTTCCCATTGACTCATTAAATCCATGATTACGTCTGAAGAAAATATATATGTATATATGTTTTCATAGAGATTGTAATTAAAATTTTTATTGTACAAACTGTTAATGGTGAAAATATTTTAACGGGTAGGTAACACCCGAGGAATATTTAGATTCTACATGAATAAGTTACACTGTACATTCTTCGAATCTGATTCAACATTCATTTACTATCCTACTTACATCCACCGATATACAAATCCGTTCATCATAGAATAACCATTTTCATCCAATTACATATTTGGATTTTGATTTATCAGAATCCATTAAGTGGCATAACGAAGAAATAATTGACACAATAAAAATTGATTAGAAACAGATTAATTAACAATATGAAATTCTATTACGAATCTACGCTAACAAAATCCTAGCTAACTGTTCCTAGCTAACTGTTAATTTCGTATTACCATTTAATTATCGCAATTTAATTATCGCAATTTTAATTATTGTCATTTAATTTCTGTTATTTACTTTACGTATTTTATTTATCGTCATTTAATTTCTGTATTTATTTTACGCACTTTAAATATCGGGACACGTATACAAGGTTTTGACATATCATATCGAAGCATCTATATATATTATTTGGAATCACCATGGACACTCTATATGCAGTAATGATCGAGTTCTCTATACAGGGTTGAGGTTGATTCTCAAATAATATATATACTTTGAGTTGTGATCGAGTCTGAGACGTATACGGGTCACGATACGTATTAATTAATTCGAATATTATATATTAAATTATATATGAATTATTGGACTGTTAAATGTGGACTATCGACTGTGGACTAATGACATTGGACAATTAAAATGAATTAAAATATTGAATATAACATATGAAACTAAACATTTCTTCAAGTTCCCACTTGATTTCATTTTAAACCTCATTTGTATCTTGACGATTACAATCTGCGTTCAAACCTTTCATGATTCTTGAAAACACCTCAATCGAGAGGATGAACCAACCGCACTTCATCAACGAAAGAAAAGATTGATGCATATAGTTATGCACCTGGAAACACTCAGAACATGAGTAAACGTTTAACACGTATCTGTGCTAGCTCCTTGGGCGTTGTTACTACCGAAAATAACTTTACAATTCCTTTCCCAATTAGCCAATTTTGTCATAGCTCCAGCAAATCAACTTTGACTTTCATTTGGATTAAACTTATTATAACTTGATTTATAAGCCCACCTTTCGTCATCGTTACCGGGGAACTGTTTATATTTCACCACATTAACAGAAACTTATCAGCAACTTCATTACTCATCGACTTAATTTCTCCGAAGAATCATTATATTTATTCATTGAAACCCCATCTTGTATTCATCTACACACTGTAACAATAATTGCCATAACAATTACCGGGAATCAGCAATCAGTACTTTGAAAACTCACAGCATATCTACATCAACAGTTATATATATGACATTTATCTCTTAGAATTATGATCTCTCATTCTGAAATTCTGAAAAGCACTCAGTCACAAATCAATACTCTGAATATTGAAAAAGCTGAATGAAGCAGCAGAAACTGTAGATAACCGTAAACGACCATAATTATCGAAAGTTTGATGATAAAGATTAGTATGTTGGAAAAGCTCAGAAAAGTTGGAACTGGAAAGCGGATTAAGCTAACCATAAAGGAAACCAAGGAGAAATACAAGTAACATACCCTAAATTCATAGAACCCAGATAAATCTAGATCCGTTGAAATCTTTAGAGAATATCTTGCTCCGAAGTCATGTTAAAATCTTGCGGAAAATATTTCTCCATCAACCATCGAACTTAGAAATTCCAAAATATCATCATCAATATCTTCGATATTTCTGAGGATATTTTCATAAATATTTTCGTCCGAAATTGTATACCTCTTCGTGCTTCCTGTGTATCATTGTATTGGAAACACACAATAGAAAATTAGTGTCGAAAAGCGGATTATGCGAAACTATGAAGGAAGCTGTGGACAAATCACAAAGAATAAGTTTGACTTCAAAGAATCCAAATGATTCTGTTTCTGATGAAATCTGTAGCGAATACCTTGCTTCCGAATCTAAACCTTTACGGATAAATCTTCTTCATCATCCATCGATATTAGAAATTACAAGATATCATCATATCTTTCATTATAAATATCCTTCATGTTTCTGAAGATATTTTCATAACTATTCTTATCTGAAATCATTAATCTCTTCATGCTATCAGTGTTACATCATATAGAAGCTGTTAATTTTTATAATTGTAAACTTTTGAGCTTAAAATATGAATGTTATTGAAGTAATATTGGGAACTGATGCATGAGTTAGTATAATATAATGACACTTGATCAACGTGATTATATTATAGTAAGTCATGCTGAGTTTCTAAATGGAACATGATGGTTAACAGATTATAACGTCATCATGTGACATGTTACATAATTCTTTCATTCTGATAAACTTCTGAACATATCAAGAAAATATATTCTTAATAGTTCTATTCTCAGTGATTCTGGTAATTTGACAAATCAAATCGTGCTATTACGTTCTTTCTCGTTTAGAACATTATATTCATTCAAAACTCCATACTTACGAATTCTGGACCATTACAAGAGATGTCCAATCGTAAAAAGAAGAAACGAAGGGACAAAGCTCTAAAAGAAATAGAAATTGGAGTATAAATCGCAGTAAATAGGAAGGAGTATTAACTGTGGATGACAATGATTATAGGGAACAGAAAGGGGGACATTGAAATATAAGGAGAGATATAAAGCCCGATAACAACGCATAAATTACAAACCGTGTATATCAATGTTTATCGCAATATAAAGACACGGGAGAATTAAAAGCACTATAACCCCAAGAGCAAAGTAGAAGTAAGCAGATTCTTCAGGTGGGAGTTGGAAAAGAAGAACGATTATTGCGATAGTTAGAATAAGAGCAAGGATCAGAACAGGGTTAAGCATTTTTATAAATCTTTTGAAATTGGGAATTGAGTATAGAAGTGGTGAAAACTAATGGAACGGAAAGGGTAAATTTATAAAGAAAATATCAGACGTAGTAATCGGGACAGATCATCACATTTAATTAAGGAGATCCTAATTTCCTTAAATCTCGAAGAATCAGATCTTATAGATTTCCAAGATTTTCTTTAAATCCCTTAAATTCTGGAAAATCAACAATTTCTACGTCACTGGTTAAGACAAACTTGCATTTACTCATTTCACACTTTTGTGATAGCTTCATTCGTGCTCTTCGAATAATCGAATTATTTTATCTGTATTATTCAATAATGATAAAACTCTATTTATCAGCTTATATTCGTCAGGAAAACATATTTAACGTTAACCATGACAACCACACTCAAATTTCGGGACGAAATTTCTTTAACGGGTAGGTATTGTGACGACCCGGGAATTTCCGATCAAATTTAAACTTTAATCTTTAAATGATTTTGACACGATAAGCAATGTATGTAATGATAAGTCTCAGAAACTTTATAACTGTTTACATGAATACATTCGACCTTTGACTATGCTCGACGATTCACGAACAACTGTGTACAAATAAATATGTAAATATAAATGTAAGTATATATATATAAAATAATAATTAATTATTATTAAAATAGATAAATATATATGTGATAATATTATGATATATATGATTTCTATTAATAATTTTATTGTAATATATGTAAAATATATAAATATTAAATGTTCAATAAAAGTTAAATATTACACAATTAATAAAATGTAATATTAATATATCAAACTATAAATGTTATACTAATATTATTATTATTACTTTCACTATTATCATCAAATATTAATATTAATATATGTATTATTAATACTATTATAACATATAAAATATGGATACAAAAATTTAAAACATGTAAGGTTGTTATATCTTTATTATTACTTGTATTATTATTATTATTATTATTATAATAATCAATATTATGAATGTTATTGATACTATTAGTATTATTTTTGACTAGTAATATATTTATAATTATTTATATTATTATCAGTATTTTTATTATATAAATAATAATATTATTAGTAATATTAATGTATTTATTATTTAATATTAACATTAATTAAATAAACTGTATATAGAATCAGGTTCAGTTTCTATCACGATCAATCTTTTAAATTCCTATCTCTAACACTGTATCAGAATCAATTATACATCACACATAAAGTTAAAAATCTGTTAGCCATCTATTCAATTGTATTTTTTTAATTATTCCTGTCCTTATGAAAAACTAATCTGTCGAGCTGCTATCTGTACTTAATAAACAAATCATTCAATGATATGAGTCAAATAATTCAGTTCTCTCTTCATCTTTACCAAATAACAACTTCAGATAACTCAATTTACTGAATTTGAAACCCAAATAAAACCTTACAGCTCGCGTATCTCTGTTCTAAATCTCATTTTTCAAAACCCTCGAAAACGAATCAATTTTTAAAATGTAAAATTGCAGTATTGCTATAAATCTTCTTCTTAAACTATCTGGAAATTTATAGTTTCCAATTTTTTGTATCGTGTTTCAATTTCTGAGTCAAAGCTTATTATTAAAAAGTCAATAATTTTGTTCATCGAGAAATTTGAACTCGTATTGGTGTTTCTGATGCAATCGATTATTGAGAAAGTTTCTAGATGTAATTTGCAAACTATTTCGTGTAGGAACCTAAGCTTAAAAGTGTCTAAATTCTAAAATCAAGTTTCAAGTTCTTGTGTTCATAACCGGGACTGTTACAGTTGCTTATTTGAATTCAAATTTTTTTCCTGTACTTCAATTCAAGCATTCGGGTCGTGTCTGTTTTAAATGTCAATCCTTACATCAATTTTATATGGGTTGTTATGATTCACTTCGGTGTAATTGTGAAGAAGAAGAAGATGCAGTTAATTAGATATAGGTTATATATTTATACTTTGGGTATTAATTCAGAAAAATGGAAGTGGTGCAACGGTTGAGGGTGTTTTCGAATGAGCGGGAGGTCGAGAGTTCGAGTCTCATATGGGACAATTCTTTTTAGGATGGCTATTTAAGGGGTATACATTTCCACTTCTATTAATATGATGATGATGATTATTATTATTACTATTATTATTATTATTATTATTATTATTATTATTATTATTATTATTATTATTATTATTATTATTATTATTATTATTATTATTATTATTATTATTATTATTATTGTTGTTGTTGTTGTTGTTGTTGTTGATGATATTGTTAGAAATTGTTATTGTGATTAATATGATAACATTAATACTAATATTAATATTAAGTATTACTTATAATTGATATAATTAAAAATGACAAGTTTGAGTACTAGTAACATGATAATTATTACTAATATTAATATAGGTATTATATTTATTGTTATTGATATAAATAATATAATGGTTAGGATAATTATAATTATTGTATTATGGATAAAATAAGTATGATTATGTTTATAATATGTATGACATGACAAAATGATATAATTATATAGTATGGTTAAGTATAGATATAAACTTGATACGCTTATGAAAACGTGTATGACATATAAAGGTAAAACGACTTCAATTACGATTATGCTTAATAATATAATTAAAATATTAAGTAATAAGAATGATGTTATTATTATTTAAACTTGACAAAAAGAAATGTTATAAGTTTTAGTCATAAAACTTAATCGTTAATATTAATAAGTATTATCTTTATTATTATTACTATTATTACTAATATATTGATTATTATTATTATTATTATTATTAGTATCTTTATTACAAAAATTATTATGTTTATTAAAACTATCATCTTCAATAAAAATTATTACTATTATCATTATCATTATTATTGGTGTCAAAAAAAATATATATATTTTACTATTATTATTATATTTATTCTAATATTATTATAAATATTATTTCTGTAAATAAATGAAATGCATATAAAAACATACTTAATACATATAACATAATAAAATTTATATTTTTATATACAAAATGAAAATATAAAGATATATACATATTATTAGTATAAATATAACATAACTACTAAATTCATATATATATACAATTGTTCAATTGCAAATATGTGTATTAATATATATAAATGATATAGGTTCGTGAATCCGAGGCCAACTCTGCGTTTTTCTGTTGTTTAATGTTGTCATATGTATTTTTACTACAAAATACATTAGGTGAGTTTCATTTGCCTTTTTACCCTTTATATTTTTGGGCTGAGAATACATGCGCAATTTTTATAAATGCTTTACGAAATAGACACAAGTGATCGAAACTACATTCTATGGTTGGATTATTAAACCGAATATGCCCTTTTTATTAAGTCTGGTAATCTAAGAATTAGGGAACAGACACCCTAATTGATGCGAACTCTAAAGATAGATCTATCGGGCCCAACAAGCCCCATCCAAAGTACCGGATGCTTTAGTACTTCGAAATTTATATCATGTCCGAAGGAGGATCCCGGAATGATGGGGATATTCTTATATGCATATTGTGAATGTCGGTTACCAGGTGTTCAATCCATATGAATGATATTTTTGTCTCTATGTATGGGACGTATGTTTATGAGAATTGGAAATATGAAATCTTGTGGTCTATTAAAATTATGAAATGATTATTTATGCTAAACTAATGAATTCACCAACCTTTTGGTTGACACTTGAAAGCATGTTTATTCTCAGGTACGAAAGAAATCTTCCGCTGTGCATTTGACCATTTTAAAGATATTACTTGGAGTCATTCATGACATATTTCAAAAGACGTTGCATTCGAGTCGTTGAGTTTATCAAGATCATTATTAAGTCAATTATAGTTGGATATATTATGAAATGGTATGCATGTCTGTCAACTTCTGATGAAATGAAAGATTGTCTTTTCAAAACGAATGCAATGTTAGTAAAATGTATCATATAGAGGTCAAGTACCTCGCGATGTAATCAACTGTTGTGAATCGTTTATAATCGATATGGACTTCGTCCGGATGGATTAGGACGGGTCCTTTCACACTACTCATCATTGACAAATGTGATTGAACGAACATTTGGAGTATGGAAGACAAGATGGGCAATATTAAAAGATATGCATGTAAATTATTTATATGAAACAAAAGTTAATATCGTGATAGCATCCATGGCAATTCACAATTATATCAGAATGAAAGGTTTTAAGACCCAAATTCGAATGGTACATATTTGTGAATATATTAAAAGCTGCCGGTATCAGTTTCAGCAGGGGGCCGCGGCACGGGCAATAGGCTCGCGGTGCGACCAGCGTCAGATGGTGATTCTTTTGCTTTATTTAATTATAAAGAGGGGCATTTTGGTACTTTCACTTGTTGAACGAATTTAAGGCCACAAGATCAGTTTAGGAGGATCATTTACTCCTCTCACACCAACCTTATCTCTTCCAATTCAATTTTAGAGAGAGATTGAGTTTTAGAGTGAGAGAGCTCACTTTGGGGAAGGAGAAGGCCAAATCTCGCCCGAGTCCAAGTATTAAAATTGTTCACTACGTCTCTAGCTACGATTTGATAGTAGTGGTAAGTGTTAATTCCAGGTTTTAACTCTTAATTGTTTTATGACTAGTGATTTGGTTATGGTTTTTGTTGTAAGGCCCATTTTAGGGTTAAATGGGCGATATTGGGGTGAACTTGATGAATGGAAACCCTAAGGTTTGAAATCTAGGGTTTAGCCATGAAATTTGAAGTTGTAGGGTTATTTGTGTTGTTGAATCACTAGCACACTTAGATGTTAGTGAAAGATTTGTTATTTGGGTCATGATTGACTTGAAATGGGTCAAATGGGTAAGTTTGACCTAGTGGGTTAAATTGGGTATGAAAATACCCTAACTTGTGTTAGTTGGTGTTATTGGACTTTAAGCACTAGCTTTTAGTGATTAGATGTGGACTTTGACCTTGTTGGGTGATTCTAGTGCAAATGGGTCATAAATACCCTTTTGGGTCATAAATGCACTAGTGAGGTTAGTTGGTAAATAGTCCAACTTGTTATGTGTATTAATTGGGCATTAATTGTATTAGGTGACTTGCTTTGAAGGTTGCAAGTTTATTGTTGGAATCTCACGAGGACGATAAGGTGAGTGGAATGTTTATGTACGTATGTATATGATTTATTTGCCCGTATTAATTGTGCACATAGCCATTTTGTGCAATGGTTGTGAGTAATAGCCGTTATTAAGTGATGCCATAGCCGTTTTGGAACACTTTGGGGTAATACCATAGCCGTTTTAGAATACCTCGGGGTTAGCATACCATAGCCGTTTTGGGAGCTAACCGAATAGCCGGTTCTTACTCACACGTGATCAAGTGATGCCATAGCCATTTTGGAACACTTGGAGGTGATGTCATAGCCATTTTTGGAACACCTCGGGGTTAGCATACCATAGCCGTTTTTGGGCACTAACGGTTGTTATGAACACCGATGACTTGTTCGCGAGGTCATTCCCTTGCGATTATTGGTTAACCATGGTTTATACTTGTTGTTGTTTAGCATTTCATTATTATTATGATTACTATGCTAATGATGTTGCTAGTTGTACGATTTGACGATACTAGCTTTTGTTATGTGATGACATGCAATTATATGCATTATATGATGTCGTGGATGCGAGTGGGTAAGTTGTATATGCATGTATATATTTATTCTACTCACTAAGCTTTAGCTTACCCTCTCGTTGTTTACATTTTTAGGCTCCGGCGTGGATAAAGACAAGGGTATTTGCTTGGACTAGCGGGCTCCTTAATGTTTATGCTAGTGTATTGCTTTTGAGGTTCGACCTAGGTTTGGATAGTTTAACCCCAAACAACATGCTCGGGTTTTGTTTGGTATTTAAACTTGTGGGTCGAAACTTATATTTTGATGTGTAGATGAGCGCATGATGCTCGGTGGTCAAATACGATTTGTGGATGTTAAAACATGTAAACTTTATTTACTTACGTGGTGGAAAGTCTTTGTGTTGATGGTTGTCGTTTACCATGAAATTTGTTGTTGTACAATTTTTGTACAAGTCAGAACCAGATCCAGGGTATTGTCGCACCGCGAGATTTAACGCATTTTGGTATCAACTTTTTGATGGTCTCTGACCTTCAGTTTCCAGCTTGGGTCACGCCGCGGCCAGAAGGACCGCGCCGCGAGAATTGTCTGACAGGCTTGGCCTGTCCTTTAAAAAAAAAATGTTTTGCAATGTTTTGCAAGTGGTATCAGAGCATGGTCTAAGGGATTTAGGTGACTTGAGATAGGCGACTAGACTTAGACTTTTTGTGTTGCTATTTTATATGGGGACTTGTAGGACTATGGGTCGGTACGGTTTTAGTTTAGTGCCTTAGCGAATAGGTGGATTAACTATGCTAATGTTATGTCGTTACTAATCATGTGTTATTGTTTTGAACATCGAGCAAGATGGTTGTGATACGTTTGAGCGGGGCATGGCGTGTGAGCGTAATAGTGATTCGCGACAACTATTATGATTGCAAGTCAAGTCAAGCAAGAACGTGCAACAAGTATTGAGTTAGGTGTGATGCGTGTGCGGTAATATGCATATGTATATATACGTATATGTATTATTTTGTTGATTATATCTAATCCGTTTCAATTCTTAGAATGAAGATGAGAAATGTAATGGAGACAAACAACGGTGGTGGTCCTCCACATGAGGAAGCAGACGAAATGACCACCAAAATAGAGGCCGCTCTAGAAAACTACGTCTCAGTTTTCTCCCGAAAAGTTAAGCAAATACTTGAAGAGTCGGTGTCGGAACATGTGGTTGATTTGATTCGAGAACAAATGGCCGATGCCGTGAAAGAAGAAGTTGAAAGGAGGTTTCCTAGACCTCAACATGGGGGAGAGATGGTATTTAGCTACAAAAACTTTATGTGACGACCTGGAAATTTTCGACCAAATTTAAACTTAATCTTTATATGATTTCGACATGATAAGCAAAGTCTGTAATGTTAAGTCTCAAAAATTTTGAACTGTCCCAAATACGCAATTACCCTTCAACTATCTCTGACGATTCACGAACCATTAATTGTAAATAAATGTGTATAAATATAAATATAAGTATAAATATATGTGTATATATATATATACATATTTATATATATATATATATATACACATATATATATATATATGTATATATATATATACATATATATATATATATACATATATATATATACATATATATATGTACATACATATATATATATATATATATATATATATATATATATATAATATGAAATATTGTATATTGTAATTGTTGGAATTATTTATGTAAAATAATAATAACATAAAATAATTATTATCTATATATATAAATAAAATATATAGAATATATAAATAGGGTTTCGAAGTTATTTAGTAAACGAGAGTAACACTCAATTATCATTCGATTGATATTAAGCAAGTTAAAATTCAAACTTATATTATTTTAAAATAACGGTGATCCGAAAATGAGTAATATAAATTTTAGGCTTATTAAAAATGTATTTAGGAACTATTTGTTAAATTCTAAAACTTTTCATATTTTACTTGGGGTTGTGAGTGAATAATTAATGTAATTTTTATTTAATAGTTAATGATCGAATTTTATATCATAATGACCAAAATAAATAAATATAGTTAATTTAAAAATATGGAATTTTTCTGAACACTTTTATCCGCCGCTGATTTCGCACGATACACAGTGCGTAAAAACTGTCGGTAGAAACAATCCAAAATAAACAATGGCTTTCCTATTTGACACTGTTGTGGATGATTAATATCATGATTTATTACTGTGTCAAGTTTGATTCTTTGTGTCATATTATATCTATATGTTTATAAATATAGGCATATACATACATTTCTTCACTCTCAACTTTCCATCACCACTACAATACCTAAGCTGCTATCGATTGATCACCCATCATCACAACCATCGTCACCATTTCCATCGTTAACAATTACCACCACTTTGAAATCAAACTGCCATCACACACGATCTTTCACTTGCACCATCATCTATATAAAACCATGAAAACCATCCACCCCACTCTCTTCAACCGTAGCAACACCGGTCACCACCATTCAAGAACCACCACAACACCACTCCAACCGCCACCATATGATGATCTTGTTTTAAATCGTGAACCACTCCAAAACAAAAGACATTTTCCTGTTGCCCAGCTTTTTGTTCACTGATCTAAAGCAAAACCACCATCGATGCCATCAACAACTGTCACCTATGTCTCTCTCTCTCCTTCTTCTTTGATCGTGAACTTCAAAACCATCACAAAACCATATTTCCTTGTTGTATTCTACTGAAACCGCTATTGCAGCTTACTTGTTATTGTTTCTGTTAATAGACGAAGAACCCAGGAGATTAAAGACGATGAACAGTACGAGGTTACAGCTATTGAAACTGTCGGTTGTTGATATTTCCGCTGCTCGTTATCGTTTTATATTTTTGTTATAATGATAATAATGACGATGTTATGAGTCTGTGAAGATGTACGATGGTTACATGTCTATGTAGAATGATGATGAATGAAGATGATTTGATGATGATACGAGTCTATAATGATGATCGTAAATAGTGATGATGATGATTATGGTAGTCGAAGTATGATGATGACGATGTACGCAATGGAAGACACAAGATGATGATATTGAAGGAGAAGAGGGTTTCTGGGATGATGAATCCGTTTATTTTTTTTCTTTTTCTTTGATCGAGACCCATTACTGTATGGCTTGTATGTTGTTTAAGAATTGAGTCAGATATATTGAATTGGGCCATATATGGTTTATATGGGTTTACAAAATGGGACTTAAGTTGTTGGGCCAAAACGATATAAACGGGTTATAATAAATTCAGAGGGATATAAAACAGATAAATGGGCGACAGCCCAATAGTTAGGAGTGTTGACGGTATTCAAGAGGTAGTCCGACTGGCGACGATTATTTTTTTAGACACATGTGGAGGTAATTTCAAAAACCAAAAATCATTATTAATATTATTAATGTTATTATTATTAGAATATTAATTATTATCATGATTATTATTATGATTTGAGGTTATTATTAATTGTATTATTATTATTATATGTATCATGATTGTTATTTTTATTTTTATTATTTTTATTATTATTATTATTATTATTATTATTATTATTATTATTATTATTATTATTATTATTATTTTTATTATTATTATTATTATTATCATTATTATCATTTTTAATGTAAGTAGTATTATTGTTGAAACTAATTTTTATTAAAATTATCATTTTTACTAAAATTATTATTTTGATATCACCAAAACTATCATTATCATTGTTATCAGTATTATCTATATCATTATTATTAAAATAATTATGATTATGAAAATAAAAGTTTTAATGATGTTATTAAAGTTATAAGCATAAAAAGAAAGATTATATATATAAATGAAGATTTAATACACATAACTTAACTATATTAATACTCCTATATATAAAAATATATATAATAAAACTTATTAATTTATTATATATATAAATTACATCACTAATAATAATATATATTTGTTCGATTACAATTATACGTGTTAATATATATACAAATGATGTAGGTTCGTGAATCTGAGGCCAACCCTGCTTTGTTCAGTTTCGTCGTATGAATATTTTTACTATGAAATATTGGATTGTGAGTTCATTTGATTCCCTTTTACTCTTTATATTTTTGGGACTAAGAATACATGTGCTGTTTTTATAAATGCTTATTAAATGTTTTTGAGATATATTTTTGAACTGAGAATACATGAACTGCTTTTATAAATGATTGACAAAATAGACACAAGTATTCAAAACTACATTCTATGATAGAATTATTTGGATTCAGAGGTTCGATTTCTATAAAGATTGTATTATCGACCATCGGTGAGATGATTTTGCATTGCACTACGCACTAGCTACCGAAATGGGTTGATTTAGTAGTTAGTAACGGTGAGATGATTTTGCATTGCACTACGCACTAGCTACCATTTTAGCTACCCTCGGTGAGATGATTTCGCATTGCACTACATGTTAGCTACCATTGTATTGTATTGTATTGTATTGTATTCGATTTTGTAGTTAGTAACGGTGAGATGATTTTGCATTGCACTACGCACTAGCTACCGTTTTAGCTACCCTCGATGAGATGATTTTGCATTGCACTATGCATTAGCTACCATTGTAAAATTATATTGTATTATGATTTTGCATTGCACTACGTACTAGCTACCGTTGGTGAGTTGTTTTGAAAGGTTCTGGTGTTCTTCATATGAATGATTTTACAGCAGGAGTAGACCTGCACAGATTATTTTCTAAATATGAGTATCTTGTGGTCTATTATATAATTGGAAATGATTGTTTATGATAAACTAATGAACTCACCAACCTGTTGGTTGATACTTTAAAGCATGTTTATTCTCAGGTGTGACAACCCGGGAATTTCCGACCAAATTTAAACTTGATCTTTATATGTTTTCGACACGATATGCAAAGTCTGTAAAGTTGAGTCTCAAAAAGTTTGAACTATTTTCATATATTCATGTGACCTTCGACCGTTCTCGATGATTCACGAACCATTGCTTGTAAATATGTGGATATATATAAATATGTGTATATGTAAATATATGTATAATGTATATAATAACATGAACATTAATAAACTATTCTATACATTTATTGTTATAAATAAATATGTAAAAATAAAATACATTATAATAAAAACTATTATTTTATATAATATATGTATATTACTTGTATATATATATATATATATATATATATATATATATATATATATATATATATTGTTATATTTAATTTAATTATTTAATATATATTTATTTTGCGTAGTAAATTTTGTTATTTAAAACTGTTTACATGAATTCATTTGCCCTATGCCTAATTCCAACGATTCTCGAACAAGTGTTGTAAATAAATATAAATATATAGCAAGACAAATGTAAGAGTTTATATATAATATTTTGAGATACACTTTAATCAATCGGAATTAAAAATGTAAAATGATAAATAAAATAATTAAGTTACTATTTAAATGAATAAATATATATGATTTATATTAATAATTAGTATATTAATATATATATAAAAAATATATAAATGTTAAATATTCAAATATGTTATAGAATAAGAATTACATAAGTAATGAAATGTAAAGCTAATATATTATATGTAATTACAATTTAAAATATAAATGTTGTATTATGATCATTATTTTCGCTAATGCTGATATTAATATTAATATATGTATTATTAATATTATTAATTTTAATGAGATTGGATATGTATGAGTTGTGATTATTACTATTATCATTATTAATATTAATATTGAAATCAGTATTTCTAGAAGTATTATTTTCAATATATAACATCTAAATATGAAGTTTGATATGTATGATTTGTTATAATATCATTATTACAAACATTATTATTATCATTAATAATATTAGTATTATTATAATTAATATTATTATTATAAATAATATTATGGTTATAAAATTTAATCATAATAAATATTATTAGTATTATTAATATTATGTTTATAAATGTTATAATTATCATTAATAATAATAGTATTAGTATCATTATTATATTATCATTCATAATATTAAGAGTGATATTATTATTGTAGTTATATTTATAAGATTAATTATAATGCATACATTTAGATATATATACGTTATATGAATAAAAATATATACTTATATATATAAAAACAGATAAATAGGATAAAACCTGAATTATACAGATATATTATACGTTGTATATATACAGTATATAATATATAATACTTAATAATAAAATTTCGCGTATTAATACCAATAGAAGCCAGAAATCAGTTTTTGTTTTCTCTATCTGATTTGATTTCTTTATATTTTGATGGAAATCCTTGTCGATCAATGATGTACTACAAACAACCCATGACTAATTCTCTTCAATTATTCCATTCCATCATAAATATTACAGATTGCAATCCATGAAGATAAAAGCAGGAAAAAAAATTATATCACAGCTCGATACCTTTGTTATTTACCTTTTTGGTCATATTTTGATTTCGAAAGAATTTTTAAAATCCATAAATGCAGAACGTTTCTAATTCATGTCGTGAATCTTTTCTCAAAATCTCAGATTTCAATTCTCTATATTGAGTAAGAATTTGGCAGTCAAAGTTCTAATTTCAAAAAGTCAACGATTGTTCTTCAGCAAAATTCGAAGTTTTAGTTTTGAATTAAGTTAAATTGACGGTTCAAATAGTTTATAGGGGTTATTTGAAATATATTTCATGTTGTGATCATATCCTAAAACGCTCCACATCTCTCAATCAATTTTTTTTAAAACAACCTGCGTCGAACAGCAGGTGTTCATCATTTTTTTTATATTTTTTTTATTATTTTTTTCATTTACAGACATATGAGTATTATTATTTGTGAATTTGTTATAGATTCTAAATGCTTGTTTGTTACAATCAATTCGGTTTTGAATTTTGGTTTGGCATTAAGATGAAGAAGAAGGAACATTAAAATGGGTTATATAAATTTCGGGGTTAAATATAACAGATAAATAGATTCGGATAAATGGTTGAGAGTGGGTTTGTGTGACCGAGAGGTCTCGGGTTCAATTCTAGGCGTGGGCAGTTTTTTTTTCCTTTAAGGCTTCATCAAAGGTAGTCCCATGTTTTATTATTATTATTATTATTATTATTATTATTATTATTATTATTATTATTATTATTATTATTATTATTATTGTTATTACTAATGCAAATAGTAAATATTATTATTGTTATGATTATAAATACAAAACTGAATATTATTATTATTATTATTGTTAAGATGAGTATTATTATAACTATCATGTTGAATTTATTATTATTATCCTTAAAAATTAGTTTTATCATTATATTTATCATTACTATCATTGTTATTAATATAAATGTTATTAATAATATTACAATTAATATCACTAAAATGATTATTTATATCAATATGATTATTATTATAGTTAAGTTAATTGTTAGTAAAACAATAAAATGCGAATATGTATTATTATTATGTAATTACTAACATCATTATCATAACTATCATTAACAGAAAAATTAATATTTTTATAGTTATTATCATTAATATCATTATTATTATCACTAATAGAAATATTAACATTATTATTTTCTTAGAAAATTAAAGTATTATAATTATTACCATATTTAATATTATTTTAATATTGTTATAATTAATATTTTCATTAGCAACCAAATGATATATAATTATATATATGAATATATGTAATAGATATAACATAACAAAATTTATATTTTATATACAAAATGAATATAGGAAACATATACATATTACTAATATAAATATGATAGAACTAATAAATTCACATATATATAATTGTTCGATTTCAAACATGTGTATTAATATATATACAAATGATATAGGTTCGTGAATCTGAGGCCAACCCTGCATTGTTCAGTTGTTAAATATCGTTATATGTATTTTTACTACAAAATATATTATGGTGAGTTTCATTTTCCTTCTTACCCTTTATATTTTTGGACTGAGAATTCATGCGCAATTTTTATAAATGTTTTACGAAATAGACATAAGTAATCGAAACTACATTATATGGTTGAATGATCGAAGCCGAATATGTCCCTTTTTACCTGGTAACCTAAGAATTAGGGAACATCACTAATTTTGAGAATTAGTGCACGCCTAATTGACGCGAATCCTAAAGATAGATCTATTGGGCCTAACGAACCCCATCCAAAGTACCGGATGCTTTAGTACTTCGATGTTGTTTTATCATGTCCGAAGGATTTCCCGGAATGATAGGGGATATTCTTATATGCATCTTGTTAATGTCGGTTACCAGGTGTTCAATCCATATGAATGATATTTTTGTCTCTATGCATGGGACGTATATTTATGAGAACTGAAAATGAAAATCTTGTTGTCTATTAAAATGATGGAAATAATTTTTATGTTAAACTAATAAACTCACCAACCTTTTGGTTGACACTTTAAAGCATGTTTATTCTCAGGTATGAAAGAAATCTTTCGCTGTGTATTTGCTCATTTTAAAGATATTACTTGGAGTCATTCATGACATATTTCAAAAGACGTTGCATGCGAGTTGTTAAGTTCAACAAGATTATTATTAAGTCAATGATAGTTGGATATATTATGAAATGTTATTCATGCTGTCAACTTTCGATGTAATGAAAGTTTGTCTTTTAAAAACGAATGCAATGTTTGTAAAATGTATCATATAGAGGTCAAGTACCTCGCGATGTAACCAAATGTAATGTATTCGTCCAGATGGATTAGGACGGGTCCTTTCATCAGGTATTAAAGAAATCTTCCGCTGTGCATTTGCTCATTTTAGAGATATTACTTGGAGTCATTCATGACATATTTCAAAAGACGTTGCATTCGAGTCGTTGAGTTCATCAGGAATATTATTAAGTCATTTATAGTTGGATATATTATGAAATGGTATGCATGTCTGTCAACTTTTGATGAAATGAAAGTTTGTCTTTTAAGAACGAATGCAATATTTGTAAAATGTATCATATAGAGGTCAAATACCTCGCGATGTAACCAAATGTAATGTATTCGTCCAGATGTATTAGGAAAGGTCGTTATAGGTGGTATCAGAGCGGTGGTCTTAGCGAACCAGGTCTTGCATTAGTATGTCTAACTGATAGTTGTTTAGATGCATTAGTGGGTCTGGACTTCGACCGTGTCTGCATGTCAAAAGTTTTGCTTATCTTTTTGTGTCAAAAATTACCTGCTTATCATTCTTAGGGAATCACTTGCTTATCATTCTTAGTCTAGACACATCTTACTGCATTGATTGCATGAATAGTGTATAGACAAAATTCATACCTTAGCGTATCTGTTACTGTAAACTTTGCCTAATATATTCCATAAATTCCTCCGTAATCTACGAAATCTTTTGTTATATATATATATATATATATATATATATATATATATATATATATATATATATATATATATATATATATATATATATATATATTCTATATAATTAGAATACCACCCGATAGCTGGAAATCATTTAATATCAAAAATTCTTTATTCAATCGTACGAAATGGAACTCGCCACTAGTTCAAGTCCCTCGGATTCCGATATGGATTTTCACTCGAGCTCTGAAAGCTGCGTGACCGGAATTTAACAACCAATCAACCATCATCTATTCGGGATGAATTGGGGATGGGTTCGTAGTCGACTTAATCAATGGAGAAGCGAAGAAGGCGATCCCTTCCACCAACCGAATTCACCTCTTAGCGAAGAACCTGAAGCACTTACCTTCGAACCTGTTTGAAAACACCATTTTCTCTCTCATTTCCAGAGTATCTCGTCATGATTATATACTATCTAAAATTCTAAACCTTATTCATCTGCTCGTTCAGACCGACAATCATCCTGGAGTAATGGAAGAAGTTAACGAGCTTCGCACCCGAGTTGTAGCCTTGGAAAATATGGTGCAAAATGTACCAGCTTCAGCAACATCACCAGCATCAACAGTACCACCAACAACCCAAGTTTCAACATCACACGCCTCAACATCACAATCTATACTACAAGCATAATCTTCATTCTACATATCGTTCTACATCGATAATCATCGTTCAACATGAAGTTCTACATCATTTATCTTCGTTTACATAGTGATTATGTAATCTCTAATGTTTTAGAGATTATATATTCTTGTTCTAACGGTAAATCAAATGAGATTAATATATTATTAACTCATTGAATTCATGATTACATCTGAAGAGAATATATATGTATATATGTTTTCATAAAGATTGTAATTAAAAATTCTTTTGTACAAACTATTAATTGTGAAAATATTTTAACGGGTAGGTAATACCCGAGGAATAGTTAGATTTCACATTAATAAGTTACACTATGTGATGACCCAGAAATTTCCGACCAAATTTAAACTTTATCTTCATATGAATTCGACACGATAAGCAAAGCCTGTAATGTTGAGTCTTGAAAATTTTGGAACTATGTTTATATATTCATTTGACCTTTGACTATTCCCTGACGATTCACGAACTGTTATGAGCAAATATATATATATATATATATATATATATATATATATATATATATATATATATATATATATATATATATATATATATAGGTATGTATATGTAAAATTTTAACAAAAAGTAAATATGTAAAATAAGATACAAAAATAATTAGGTGTAATTTAAGATGAATATATATACGATTCTTATGTACGACCACTATATGTACATTGTAATATATATAATTTATAAATACGAAATACTTAATAAAAGTTATTATATAACATATTATGTGATTATTAAGTTTTACATAATTAATAATAAAAAGTTAAAATATAAGTGTTATAATGATATTATTACTTCATTATTATCACTACTAATATTAATAACTAATATTAGCATTAATTATAATATTATAGATATTATTTAGATATGAAATTTAAGCATTTAAATTGTTATTTTTTTTTACTATCAATTACTTTCATTTATAATATTGATATCGGTATTTCTAATTTAAATATGGAAAATTGATAAGCATAACTTATTATATTATTAGTGATATCATTATTTTCAAAATTCATTATTAATTAATGTATCATTATTATTAATTATTATTAAACTTAGTATTTTTATTAAAACTATAATTTTTGTCATTATTAATATATTTTCTTTGTTATCAATCTTATTTTTTATTAATTCTGTAGTTATTATTATTTAGTAATAACATTATTATTACTATATTTATTAATTATTGTGAATTATTAATAAAGACATAAAATCGTACGAATTATTCCATTCCCTTTCACTTTGCTAAATTTTTCTTCTGATTGAATTAGTTTGTCGATTCCAAGCCATAACCCAACAAGAATTAGTTTGATGTCTTTTTCAAAAATATTTTTTTTATATATATCTTAGTGTCCTTCTGTCGACACTTTAGGTTATAAACCAAATAATTAATTTACTTTATTCTCAAAAGAAATTATTCAAAGCACCACTTCATCACCTTATGTATCTTAGCTTCTAACTCGGTTTATGATCCAAAACCATCACGGTGGACAGCCTAAACCATGAACCAAAACCATCGGTAACCATTGTCCATTTCTGTTTGATGTTTCGAATCGAGCCACAAGTAGACCACTTTCTCCACCCTACTTCATCTCCACGTACACCCATACTTATTGTTGCTGCTAACCCATTTTTTACTACAACCAAACACCATCATAACAACCGCCACCTGCTATCTTCTTTTACATTTGTTGTGTTCAACTGCAATTTTGGTAAGACCCACAACTGAACCCCATCACTTTTGTTATTCTATTTTGTAGCCCACAACTGTCTCTACCACCATTGACATCACGATTTGTAATTCATATGTTATTACTACAATTATACATTTATGTTTCCTGTTTAAGTTTTCTGTCGAACCCGCAATGGTGTAGCTACTTATGACTTCTATTTTCCTAATCTGCTAAACCGACAAATACGTAACTGCTACTACAGTTCGTTATTTCTGTTTCTGTTTCAAACCATTATAACCGTTACACTAAACAACCCATCAACCACAATGTAATTTCTCCTTTTTCTCTCTTTTCTCCCTCTTATGATTTTCGACACTTACACCACAACACCAATTGGCTTTATGGCCTAGCGCTACCAATATTTTAATCAAGATGTTTTGCCTTTTGACTCACATATCAAGCTGTACCATGGAAATTTTGTCAACTAGAGGATATAATATTATATCATAATATCAAATAGCAAGTGGAACTAGTTGATACAAGAAAGGTGGCCGACATTTTTTGTTGCTTTTGGAAAAATTCTTTTTTTATTTATTTTCGTGCTATTGTATCTTTCTGTTTGTCGAACAATAAAGATGATGATGTCGTATGATGGATAGTGATGCATGATGACGAAGTGATAATGTTAAAAAAAAAAAACCTATTTCGGATGTCCACTAACAAACACATATAAACCAATGGATTAATAGGTTAATTGGACTTCAATTTGATTAAAGATGTTGGGCCGTGTGATGGATTTCATTGTTGGGCTGAGGGAAATTGGGCCAAGTTAGAGAGGAACGGGTTATAGGGATACAGATCGTGAATTAAAACCAAAAGGGATAAACAGCTCAATGGTTCAGCGAGAAGTTCGTTATACGAGGGGTCGCGGGTTCGAGTCTCGTCCCAGGCACTTTATTTTTTTAATGTTTCTAAGGTATAATTTGATATTTAATATTATTATTATTATTATTATTATTATTAATATTATTATTATTATTATTATTATTATTATTATTATTATTATTATTATTATTATTATTATTATTATTATTATTATTATTATTATTATTATTATTATTATTATTATTATTATTATTATTTTTATTATTATTATTAATGTAAAATAAAACAACCTTTTAGTTATTTTTGTCAATATTATTTTATCAATTAACTATTAGTTATATAAAATCATATTTACTAGATATAACATATTTATATTAATATTTTATAATAAAAATTAATAAATATACCTAGTTAGGTTATTAATGACACATAAATAAAAATAACAATTAAATCACTAGTAATATATAAATTCGTTCGATTACAATTATATGTGTTAATATATATATAAACAATATAGGTTCGTAAATCCGAGGCCAACCCTGCATTGTTCAATATAGTCATATGTATTTTTACTACAAAATACATTAGGTGAGTTTCATTATTCCCTTTTAAATACTTTTGCTATATATATTTTTGGGACTGAGAATACATGCGCTACTTTTATAAATGTTTGACGAAATAGACACAAGTAATCGAAACTACATTATATGGTTGAATGATCGAAATCGAATATGCCCCTTTTAGTCTGATAATCTACGAATTAGGGAACAGACACCCTAATTGACGCGAATCCTAAAGATAGATCTATCGGGCCCAACAAGCCCCATCCAAAGTACTGGATGCTTTAGTACTTCAAAATTTATATCATGTCCGAAGGAGGATCCCGAAATGATGGGGATATTGTTATATGCATATTGTTAAGGTCGGTTACCAGGTGTTCAATCCATATGAATGATATATTTGTCTCTATGCATGGGACGTATGTTTATGAGAAATGGAAATATGAAATCTTGTGGTCAATTAAAATTATGAAATGATTATTTATGTTAAACTAATGAACTCACCAACCTTTTGGTTGACACTTGAAAGCATGTTTATTCTCAGGTATGAAAGAAATCTTCTGCTCTGCATTTGCTCATTTTAGAGATATTACTTGGAGTCATTCATGACATATTTCAAAAGACGTTGCATTCGAGTCGTTGCGTTCATCAAGATTATTATTAAGTCAATTATAGTTAGATATATTATGAAATGGTATGCATGCCTTCAACTTTTGAGTAAAGAAAGATTGTCTTTTTAAAAACGAATGCAATGTTTGTAAAATGTACCATATAGAGGTCAAGTACCTCGCAATGAAATCAACAGTTATGAATTGTTTATAATCGATATGGACTTTGTCCAGATGGATTAGGACTGGTCGTTAGAGTTGGTATCAGAGCAGAGGTCTTAGCGAACCAGGTCTGCATTAGTGTGTCTAACAGATAAGTCGATAGGATGCATTAGTGAGTCTGGACTTCGACCGTGTCTGCATGTCAAAAGTTTTGCTTATCATTTTGTGTCGAAAATTATTTGCTTATCATCCTTAAAGTCTAGACATGTCTTACTGCCTCTATTGCATAGACAGTGTATAGATAAATTCATATATTAGCGTATCTGTTATTGTTACCTTTGCCTGACAGCTTCCGTAGATTCCTCCGTAACTTATGGGATTTTAGTATTATATATGCATATGTAAATTATGTATTGCAGAGTACTAATCTACATTCTATAATCTATTTCTTATCGAAAATCCTTCATCTGATCGTACGAGATGAATCCTTCAACCAGTTCGAGTCCCTCAGATTTCGATAGCTATTCCGATAGTTATTTCGACAGCTATTCCGACATGGATATTCACCGAAGCTTCGAAAGCGGTGTCACCAGAATGAATCAATCAATCAGCCATCCCCAATTTATCTGATGGGTTCGTAGTTGACTTAATCAATGGAGACACGAAGAAGGCGATCCTTTCCACCAACCAAATTGCCCTCTTGGCGAAGAACCTGAAGCACCTACCGGCGAATCTATCTGAAACACCATTTCCACCCTCATTTCCCGAATATTGTTGTGACCCAAAATTTTCCATGTTTATATATATTAATTGAGATTGATATTTACATGATTAAATGTTTCCAACATGTTAAGCAATCAAACTTGTTAAGACTTGATTAATTGAAATATGTTTCATATAGACAATTGACCACCCAAGTTGACCGGTGATTCACGAACGTTAAAACTTGTAAAAACTATATGATGACATATATATGGATATATATATATATAGTTAACATGATACTATGATAAGTAAACATATCATTAAGTATATTAACAATGAACTACATATGTAAAAACAAGACTACTAACTTAATGATTTTTAAACGAGACATATATGTAACGATTATCGTTGTAAAGACATTTAATGTATATATATTATATTAAGAGATATTCATACATGATAATATCATGATAATATAATAATTTAAAATCTCATTTGATATTATAAACATTGGGTTAACAACATTTAACAAGATCGTTAACCTAAAGGTTTCAAAACAACACTTACATGTAACGACTAACGATGACTTAACGACTCAGTTAAAATGTATATACATGTAGTGTTTTAATATGTATTTATACACTTTTGAAAGACTTCAATACACTTATCAAAATACTTCTACTTAACAAAAATGCTTACAATTACATCCTCGTTCAGTTTCATCAACAATTCTACTCGTATGCACCCGTATTCGTACTAGTACAATACACAGCTTTTAGATGTATGTACTATTGGTATATACACTCCAATGATCAGCTCTTAGCAGCCCATGTGAGTCACCTAACACATGTGGGAACCATCATTTGGCAACTAGCATGAAATATCTCATAAAATTACAAAAATATGAGTAATCATTCATGACTTATTTACATAAAAACAAAATTACATATCCTTTATATCTAATCCATACACCAACGACCAAAAACACCTACAAACACTTTCATTCTTCAATTTTCTTCATCTAATTGATCTCTCTCAAGTTCTATCTTCAAGTTCTAAGTGTTCTTCATATATTCTACAAGTTCTAGTTACATAAAATCAAGAATACTTTCAAGTTTGCTAGCTCACTTCCAATCTTGTAAGGTGATCATCCAACCTCAAGAAATCTTTGTTTCTTACAGTAGGTTATCATTCTAATACAAGGTAATAATCATATTCAAACTTTGGTTCAATTTCTATAACTATAACAATCTTATTTCAAGTGATGATCTTACTTGAACTTGTTTTCGTGTCATGATTCTGCTTCAAGAACTTCGAGCCATCTAAGGATCCGTTGAAGCTAGATCCATTTTTCCCTTTTCCAGTAGGTTTATCCAAGGAACTTAAGGTAGTAATGATGTTCATAACATCATTCGATTCATACATATAAAGCTATCTTATTCGAAGGTTTAAACTTGTAATCACTAGAACATAGTTTAGTTAATTCTAAACTTGTTCGCAAACAAAAGTTAATCCTTCTAACTTGACTTTTAAAATCAACTAAACACATGTTCTATATCTATATGATATGCTAACTTAATGATTTAAAACCTGGAAACACGAAAAACACTGTAAAATCGGATTTACGCCGTCGTAGTAACACCGCGGGCTGTTTTGGGTTAGTTAATTAAAAACTATGATAAAATTTGATTTAAAAGTTGTTATTCTGAGAAAATAATTTTTATTATGAACATGAAACTATATACAAAAATCATGGTTAAACTCAAAGTGGAAGTATGTTTTCTAAAATGGTCGTCTAGACGTCGTTCTTTCGACTGAAATGACTACCTTTACAAAAATGACTTGTAACTTATTTTTCCGACTATAAACCTATAATTTTTCTATTTATATTCATAAAATAGAGTTCAATATGAAACCATAGCAATTTGATTCACTCAAAACGGATTTAAAATGAAGAAGTTATGAGTAAAACAAGATTGGATAATTTTTCTCATTTTAGCTACGTGAAAATTGGTAACAAATCTATTCCAACCATAAATTAATCAACTTGTATTGTATATTATGTAATCTTGTGAAAGGACCCGTTCATATACATTATAAACGATTCACAATAGTTGATTACATCGCGAGGTATTTTGACCTCTATATGATACATTTTACAAACATTGCATTCGTTTTTAAAAGATAAACTTTCTTTACAACGAAAGTTGATGGAATGCACACCATTTCATAATACATCCAACTATAATTGACATAATAATAATCTTGATGAACTCAATAACTCGAATGCAACGTCTTTCAAAATATGCCATGAATGACTCCAAGTAATATCCTTAAAATGAGCTAATGCACAGCGGAAGATTTCTTTAATACCTGAGAATAAACATGCTTTAAAGTGTCAACCAAAAGGTTGGTGAGTTCATAGGTTTATCATAATAATCATTTCAATATATTAATAGACCACAAGATTTCCGTTTATAAATATATGTACACTCGCAAGTGTATAAAAGTATTCTATAAGTTGTAGGCACCCGGTAACAAGCCTTAACGTTCATGTTTTACCCTCTGAAGTACACCAGATCAGGTGTGTTTAAAATAACCTCGAAGTACTAAAGCATCCCATAGTCAGGATGGGGTTTGTCAAGCCCAATAGATCTATCTTTAGGATTCGCGCCTACCGTACATAGACAAGTAGTTTAATGTTACCAAGCTAAGGGTATATTTCTGGTTTAAACCCACGTAGAATTAGTTTTAGTACTTGTGCCTATTTCGTAAAACATTTATAAAAACAGCGCATGTATTCTCAGTCCCAAAAATATATATAAAAGGGAGCAAATGAAACTCACCATACTGTATTTCGTAGTAAAAATACATATAACGTCATTTAACAAGTGCAAGGTTGGCCTCGGATTCACGAACCTATATTAATTATATATATTTATATGTTGGTCAATATTTGTCTAACAATTTTTGGTCAACTCATAGTGTACCACAATCCTAATGCTCGAGACTAATATGCAAAAGTCAACTTGACCCAAAATGACTTCTAAAATTTATACGTGTTTATTATATAACTTAGCTATAGTCGTTTTATATATTTAAATATATTTATTAGATTTTATAATAATAAGTCATTTATTAATAAAAATTTATATTAACGTTTATATATGATAAAATATACTTTTATGTATCTTAAGTAGTAAAATTTATAAAGTTCACTTAATATCGTAAAACTATAGTGGTAAGTATTATTAATGTAATTATATTACGCGTGGTGAAAAATATCTTTGTATCCCCTATTTATTTGATAAAATAATATTGATCATAATAATAATAAGTAAAAGTTGTATTATTTTGTAATAATAATTATTATTATTCTATAAAAAAAATAACAATATTTATATTTACTAAAAATATTATTATGATAAAATGATAATACTAACATAATAGTAATAATGATATTTTATAATAACAATGATATTTCTATTAAAATAATAACGACGATAGTAATAATAATCATTTTAACAATAATACTAAAATTCAGTGGACTATAACTTCAAATCCGTTCATCGAAACCATTCGATATCTAAATGAAAAGTTCTTAATTTTTCGCTAGCTTTCCAATGACATGCATATCATATACCCTATCTCAGTAGCATATGTATCTAATTCAGGATTCAACAAACCTATCTAAGGACAATATCGAATGTACAAGCATGCATAATCCTATATACTCGAGCACTAGTCAGGGATACACTATTGATATATAAAAGTTAAGTTATGAGTGCTCACGTATCAATATTGAGATTCAATATTGCAGGAAAGTACGTAGACGCAACGGAGATGATAAAAACTAGATTGACCTCACGAGCATACCCATGAACCATACCCATCACCTTCATAGCTATAACCCATAATTTCCTTAGCTTCGACTCATTCAAAAAACTATTTTGAAATCACTCGGACATCACTCCGTCGTAATATTTTATGTATACTAATAATATCTTGAAATAATATAGAGCAAATATATATATATATATATATATATATATATATATATATATATATATATATATATATATATATATATATATATATATATATATATATGTAAATCGATTGAGAGAGTTTAGAGAAATATATTTTCAAGTTTCTATGAAATAATGAAACCTATTGAATTCTATTTATAATAGATTTTTGAATTATTAAAGTGAATTATTAAAGTATGAATTATTAAAGTGAATTATTAAAGTATGAATTATTAAAGTGAATTATTAAAGTATGAATTATTAAAGTGAATTATTAAAGTATGAATTATTAAAGTAAATTATTAAAGTATGAATTATTAAAGTAAATTATTAAAGTTAAAGTAAAGGTAAAGTAAAGTAAAGGTAAAGTTAAAGTATAGTAAATATATAAAAACTATGTATGTATAATACGTGTATAAATATATATAATATTAATTTAAATCGTTATATATATTTAATGAAATAAAATATAAATATCGTTATATTTATTATACTGGTTAAGTAATGAGTTGTCAAAAGTGATTCTAGATATTTATAAAAGTTATATACGTTTTAATAATAAAGTTCTTTTTAAACTGAAAACGTTTTTGTACGTTTGAAAATAGATTAATAGAATATTATGGAAACCAATTCTCCAATAGCTTTTGTCTAACTTTCGTAAATGACACTTTTTATTTTTATTTATAAATAGCTTTACAAATTATTTCGAATATCGTTAAGAGGAATAGATTTCTCAAATCATAGTGGACCTCTCAACAGAGACTTGTAATCATAATTCAATGTTTCTGATAATTCAATCATTTAATATATTTTTTTTTAATTTCGTCGATAATCATATTGAAACAAATACATTCATATAAAGCATTATACTTTTAAATACTTTGTTGACATTTTCAATTTATAACATATACACATATACATACATATTCATATATGTTCATTTAATGGTTCGTGAATCATTAGAATTTGGTCGAGGTTTAAATGAATGTATCAACATAGTTTAAAATCCTTGAGATTTAACTTAACAAACATTACTTATCGTGTCAGAATAATATAAAGATAAAGTTTAAATTTAGTCAAAAATTTCCGGGTCGTCACAGTACCTACCCGTTAAAGAAATTTCGTCCCCGAAATTTGATAGAGGTCGTTATGGCTAACAATGAGAATGTTATTATGACGATTATGAAGTTTTATCATGTCTAAGAAGTATGGAAAAAATAATTCGATTACTCAAAGCGTATGAGGGAAGTTATCATAAATGAAGGAAATAAGATTATAGTGATTCGTCATATCTTTTGACGTCATCACAATTGATCTCCGAATTTAAAGAAAATCTTTGTAATCTATGTTGGATTTGATGCTTCGGTGATTAAGGAGATTATGATTCTCTTCGAATTAATACGATAATCCATCTTGATTTCTCTGTCGGGTATTTCACTATAAATCCACCTCCTTCGTTTCCTTACAACTTACACCTTCTATTCTTTCTCCCTCAACTCATATTTTAAAGTATTTGTCAATATGCTTCATCCAGTACTGATTCTCGATATACTCCTCACTTTCATATCTGTCATTCTTCTTTTTCATCTGCCTCCGGAAGAATCTATTTACTTCTACTATATTCTCGGTTTTATAGTGTTTTTAGTTCTTCTGTGTCTTTATATTGCTATATGCATCGATATATACGGTTTATAATTTTTGGGTGGTTGTTGGGTTTTATATCTTCCCTTATATTTCAAAGCCACTGCTTTTGTCTTCTATAATCATTGACATCCAAGTTAATGCTCCCTTCTATTTGCTGCGATTTATACTCCAATTTCTATTTTGGAGTTTTGTCCTTTCGTTTCTTCTTCTTGCGATTAAGCAACGTTTGTAATGGTCTAGTATTCGCAGATATGAATTTCAGAATGAACATAGTTAATGTTCTAAGAAGGAAATGGTAATGGCACAATCTTGATTTGTTAATTTACCAGAATACCCTGAAAAGACCGAATCATCAAGAAAATATATTCTTGATATTTTTAGAGATTAAATAGAATACAAGAGTCGTGTAACATGGAACAAGATGACGGCATGGTCTGTGAATCGTCATGTCCCATTAGAAACTCAGCATGACTTACTGTAATATAATCACGTTGATCAAGTGTCATTATATTATACTAACTCATGCTTCAGTTCCCAACACTACTTCAAAACATTCATAATTTAAACTCGAAAGTTTATAGAATATAGAAACTAATAGTTTCTTATATGATGTAACACTGATAGCGCAAAGAGATAAATGACTTCAGATAAGATTAGTTGTGAAAATATCTTCAGAAATATCGCGAATATTTATAATGAAAGATATGATAATATCTTAGAATTTCTAATATTGATGGATGATGATGAAGATTTGTCTGTAAAGGTTTAGAATAAAGAGTAAGGTATTCGTTAATGACTTTAGCAGGCACTGAATCATTTGAATTCTTTGAAGGCAGATTTAGTCTTTGTGATTTGTCCACAGCCTCCTTCATAGTCTGTTCAATCCGTTTTCCAGTTCCAAACCTTCTCTTTTTCTCAGCTTTACCACCTTACTATTCTTTGTCATTAAACTTTTTACTGTTAAGATCGTTTACAGTTTTTGATGCTTCGTCAGCATTTCAAGAACTAGTTTGCAGTTCAGAATATTTTTCAGAACTTCACATTCAAAGTATGTAAGTCCAGGAGATAGACGTTTTACGTACACATATAACTGTTGGCGTAGACATGCTGCGAGATTTCAAAATACTGGTTACTATTTTTCGATGATTCGTATGACAATTCTCGTTACAAGATGCGAATGAGTAAATGATGTGATTTCAATAAATATAATGATTTTTTGAAAAGTCAAAGATAATTGAAGTTGTTGGTAAGTTTATTACTAAGGTGGCGAGATATGAAAGGTCCCCAGTAACGATGACGAAAGGGCAACGTATCTATCGAGGTTATAATAAGACTAGTCCGACTGAAAAGTCGAAGTTGACTTGCTGGAGCTGTGACAAAACTGTCTACTTTGAAAAGGAATTGAAAAGTCATTTTAGCTAATAATTGCCAAAGGGTTTGACACGGATACGCGTCGAACTATGACTTTGGCTTCGAGAGCTTTTTAGGTACATAAATGTGGGTAATATGTGATTGGATCATCATCTCGATTGTTCATTGTTTGAAGTGTCTTCGAAAACTTCGGAGAGTTTGAACACAGTTTGTAATCGTTAATATACATATGATGTCCTAACACGGTTTTGAAGTCAAAGTATAGCTTTGAAAGATGTAGGAATCTAAGAGTGATGTCTTCTGTTAAATCATGACTTGGATTTTGATTTGTCAAAATCAGAATGCGTAATCAAATTTGGGTGAGAATGGTTGTTTTGATTTCTATACAAGAATGTATATTGTTGTGAGATTTTGAGAGTATAGTTGATGATTTGCTTAATCAGATTCGAAAAATGTAATATATTAATTGTGAATTTATATATCTCTCGGGTATTACCTACCCGTTAAAAAAAATTTCACAATTAATATTTTGTACAACAGAATTTTATTACAGTCTTTATGAAAATATATATGTGCATATTTTCTTCAGATGTAACATAGATTTAATGAGTTAATATTAAATTAAACTCATTTGATTTATGGTTGAAACTAGAACTGAATAATCCCTAAAGACTTTAGAAATTACATAACTTTTACGGAGTATTTATTCAATAAAATTGAAATTATGAATTAATACTTCGTTATTTGTTGGTGTTTGTAACCCTTGCACCATATTCTCTAAAGCCACTACTCGAGCGCGAAGCTCGTTGACTTCTTCTATTACATCGGGGTGATTATCGGTTAGGACGAGCGGATAAATAAAATCTAGAATTTGATGTAGTATATAATCGTGACGAGATACTCTGAAAATGAGAGAGAAAATGGTGTTTCAGACCGGTTCGCTGGTAAGTGCTTCAGGTTCATCGCCAAGAGGGCAATGTAGTGGATGGAAGGGATCACCTTCTTCTTGTCTCCAATTATTGAGGAGGCTACGAACCTATCCCCAATTCATTCATAATAGATGATGGCTAATTGGTTGATCCATTCCGGTCACACTGCTTTCGGAGCTTGAGTGGGATTCCATATCGGAATTCTAGGGACTTGAACTAATGACGAATTCCATTTTGTTCGATTGAATATAGAATTTTTCGATATGAAATGATTTTTCGGCTATCGGGTGCTATTCTAATTACATAGAATATCTATATATATAGCGCAAAAGATTTCGTAGATTACGGAGGAAATTACGGGATATGTCAGGCAAAGTTTACAGTAACAGATACGCTAAGATATGGATTAGCAGATACGCTAAGATATGAATTTTGTCTATACACTATTCATGCAATCAATGGAGTAAGACGTGTCTAGACTAAGAATGATAAGCAGGCAATTTCCGACAAAAATGATAAGCAAAACTTTTGACATGCAGACACGGTCGAAGTCCAGGCTCATTAATGCATCCTAACGACTATCAGTCAGACACACTAATGCAGACCTGGTTCGCTAAGACCACCGCTCTGATACCAACTGAAAGGACCCGTTCATATACATTATAAACGATTCACAATAGTTGATTACATCGCGAGGTATTTTGACCTCTATATGATACATTTTACAAACATTGCATTCGTTTTTAAAAGATAAACTTTCTTTACAACGAAAGTTGATGGAATGCACACCATTTCATAATACATCCAACTATAATTGACATAATAATAATCTTGATGAACTCAATGACTCGAATGCAACGTCTTTCAAAATATGCCATGAATGACTCCAAGTAATATCCTTAAAATGAGCTAATGCACAGCGGAAGATTTCTTTAATACCTGAGAATAAACATGCTTTAAAGTGTCAACCAAAAGGTTGGTGAGTTCATAGGTTTATCATAATAACCATTTCAATATATTAATAGACCACAAGATTTCCGTTTATAAATATATGTACACTCGCAAGTGTATAAAAGTATTCTATAAGTTGTAGGCACCCGGTAACAAGCCTTAACGTTCATGTTTTACCCTCTGAAGTACACCAGATCAGGTGTGTTTAAAATAACCTCGAAGTACTAAAGCATCCCATAGTCAGGATGGGGTTTGTCAAGCCCAATAGATCTATCTTTAGGATTCGCGCCTACCGTACATAGACAAGTAGTTTAATGTTACCAAGCTAAGGGTATATTTCTGGTTTAAATCCACGTAGAATTAGTTTTAGTACTTGTGCCTATTTCGTAAAACATTTATAAAAACAGCGCATGTATTCTCAGTCCCAAAAATATATATAAAAGGGAGCAAATGAAACTCACCATACTGTATTTCGTAGTAAAAATACATATAACGTCATTTAACAAGTGCAAGGTTGGCCTCGGATTCACGAACCTATATTAATTATATATATTTATATGTTGGTCAATATTTGTCTAACAATTTTTGGTCAAGTCATAGTGTACCACAATCCTAATGCTCGAGACTAATATGCAAAAGTCAACTTGACCCAAAATGACTTCTAAAATTTATACGTGTTTATTATATAACTTAGCTATAGTCGTTTTATATATTTAAATATATTTATTAGATTTTATAATAATAAGTCATTTATTAATAAAAATTTATATTAACGTTTATATATGATAAAATATACTTTTATATATCTTAAGTAGTAAAATTTATAAAGTTCACTTAATATCGTAAAACTATAGTGGTAAGTATTATTAATGTAATTATATTACGCGTGGTGAAAAATATCTTTGTATCCCCTATTTATTTGATAAAATAATATTGATCATAATAATAATAAGTAAAAGTTGTATTATTTTGTAATAATAATTATTATTATTCTATAAAAAAAATAACAATATTTATATTTACTAAAAATATTATTATGATAAAATGATAATACTAACATAATAGTAATAATGATATTTTATAATAACAATGATATTTCTATTAAAATAATAACGACGATAGTAATAATAATCATTTTAACAATAATACTAAAATTCAGTGGACTATAACTTCAAATCCGTTCATCGAAACCATTCGATATCTAAATGAAAAGTTCTTAATTTTTCGCTAGCTTTCCAATGACATGCATATCATATACCCTATCTCAGTAGCATATGTATCTAATTCAGGATTCAACAAACCTATCTAAGGACAATATCGAATGTACAAGCATGCATAATCCTATATACTCGAGCACTAGTCAGGGATACACTATTGATATATAAAAGTTAAGTTATGAGTGCTCACGTATCAATATTGAGATTCAATATTGCAGGAAAGTACGTAGACGCAACGGAGATGATAAAAACTAGATTGACCTCACGAGCATACCCATGAACCATACCCATCACCTTCATAGCTATAACCCATAATTTCCTTAGCTTCGACTCATTCAAAAAACTATTTTGAAATCACTCGGACATCACTCCGTCGTAATATTTTATGTATACTAATAATATCTTGAAATAATATAGAGCAAATATATATATATATATATATATATATATATATATATATATATATATATATATATATATATATATATATATATATATATATATATATATATATATATATATATATATATGTAAATCGATTGAGAGAGTTTAGAGAAATATATTTTCAAGTTTCTATGAAATAATGAAACCTATTGAATTCTATTTATAATAGATTTTTGAATTATTAAAGTGAATTATTAAAGTATGAATTATTAAAGTGAATTATTAAAGTATGAATTATTAAAGTGAATTATTAAAGTATGAATTATTAAAGTGAATTATTAAAGTATGAATTATTAAAGTGAATTATTAAAGTATGAATTATTAAAGTAAATTATTAAAGTATGAATTATTAAAGTAAATTATTAAAGTTAAAGTAAAGGTAAAGTAAAGTAAAGGTAAAGTTAAAGTATAGTAAAAATATAAAAACTATGTATGTATAATACGTGTATAAATATATATAATATTGATTTAAATCGTTATATATATTTAATGAAATAAAATATAAATATCGTTATATTTATTATACTGGTTAAGTAATGAGTTGTCAAAAGTGATTCTAGATATTTATAAAAGTTATATACGTTTTAATAATAAAGTTCTTTTTAAACTGAAAACGTTTTTGTACGTTTGAAAATAGATTAATAGAATATTATGGAAACCAATTCTCCAATAGCTTTTGTCTAACTTTCGTAAATGACACTTTTTATTTTTATTTATAAATAGCTTTACAAATTATTCCGAATATCGTTAAGAGGAATAGATTTCTCAAATCATAGTGGACCTCTCAACAGAGACTTGTAATCATAATTCAATGTTTCTGATAATTCAATCATTTAATATATATTTTTTTAATTTCGTCGATAATCATATTGAAACAAATACATTCATATAAAGCATTATACTTTTAAATACTTTGTTGACATTTTCAATTTATAACATATACACATATACATACATATTCATATATGTTCATTTAATGGTTCGTGAATCATTAGAATTTGGTCGAGGTTTAAATGAATGTATAAACATAGTTTAAAATCCTTGAGATTTAACTTAACAAACATTACTTATCGTGTCAGAATAATATAAAGATAAAGTTTAAATTTAGTCAAAAATTTCCGGGTCGTCACATCTTGAGATACCATAGACACGTATACAATGTTTCGACCTATCATGTCGACACATCTATATATATTTCGGAACAACCATAGACACTCTATATGTGAATGTTGGAGTTAGCTATACAGGGTTGAGGTTGATTCCAAAATATATATAGTTTGAGTTGTGATCAATACTGAGATACGTATACACTGGGTCGTGGATTGATTCAAGATAATATTTATCGATTTATTTCTGTACATCTAACCGTGGACAACTAGTTGTAGGTTACTAACGAGGACAGCTGACTTAATAAACTTAAAACATCAAAATATATTAAAAGTGTTGTAAATATATTTTGAACATACTTTGATATATATGTATATATTGTTATAGGTTCGTGAATCAACCAGTGGCCAAGTCTTACTTCCTGATGAAGTAAAAATCTGTGAAAGTGAGTTATAGTCCCACTTTTAAAATCTAATATTTTTGGGATGAGAATACATGCAGGTTTTATAAATGATTTACAAAATAGACACAAGTACGTGAAACTACATTCTATGGTTGAATTATCGAAATCAAATATGCCCCTTTTTATTAAGTCTGGTAATCTAAGAATTAGGGAACAGACACCATAATTGACGCGAATCCTAAAGATAGATCTATTGGGCCTAACAAACCCCATCCAAAGTACCGGATGCTTTAGTACTTCGAAATTTATATCATATCCGAAGGGTGTCCCGGAATGATGGGGATATTCTTATATATGCATCTTGTTAATGTCGATTACCAGGTGTTCACCATATGAATGATTTTTATCTCTATGTATGGGATGTGTATTGAAATATGAAATCTTGTGGTCTATTATTATGATTTGATATATATAGGTTAAACCTATAACTCACCAACATTTTTATTGACGTTTTAAGCATGTTTATTCTTAGGTGATTATTAAGAGCTTCCGCTGTCGCATACTTAAATAAGGACGAGATTTGGAGTCCATGCTTGTATGATATTGTGTAAAAACTGCATTCAAGAAACTTATTTTGGTGTAACATATTTGTATTGTAAACCATTATGTAATGGTCGTGTGTAAACAGGATATTTTAGATTATCATTATTTGATAATCTACGTAAAGCTTTTTAAAACCTTTATCTATGAAAAAAAAGGTTATGGTTTGTTTTAAAAATGAATGCAGTCTTTGAAAAACGTCTCATATAGAGGTCAAAACCTCGCAACGAAATCAATTAATATGGAACGTTTTTAATCAATAAGAACGGGACATTTCAGTTGGTATCCGAGCGTTGGTCTTAGAGAACCAGAATTTTGCATTAGTGTGTCTTATTGAGTTTGTTAAGATGCATTAGTGAGTCTGGACTTCGACCGTGTTTACTTGAAAAATGATTGCTTAACAAATTTTGTTGGAAACTATATATTTTTAACATGTGAATATTATGTGATATATTAATCTCTTAACGTGTTTGATATTATGTGATAGATGTCTACCTCTAGAACAAGTCCCATTGACTCACCTAATAATAATGAAGAGTCAAATGTAAATTGGAATGATTCGTGGACTGATTCACAAGTTCCCGAAGAGGAACCGGAAGAAGAGTCGGAACCGGAAGAAGAATCGGAACCGGATGAAGAAATAGAACAGGTGGGGGAAATAATAAAACGGTTAAGTAAAAGAAAATCCTCAACCAACCGACCAGGGTTAATTATGGTCAATGGTGTTTCCGCCAAGGAAGCAAAATATAGGGAGGATTACCAATTCTTCGATGAATCGGATTCCGACGAGAATTCCGATGATGTTATAGAAATTACCCCAACTGAATTTAAAAAGGCAAAAAAAAAAAAATAATAAGGGAAAGAGCATAAAAATAGGGAAATCTAATTCCAACCCAGATGAACTTTATATGTATCGTCAACCCCCGAAGTCCTTAAGTTGTAACAATGACCCGGGAACCTCTAAACCACCAGGTTTTTCTAAACCAATGTGGAAAACGATGGCTCGTATTAGGGGAACATCATATATCCCTAGAAACTTGGCAAAACAAACCAAAACCGAAGAAGAAGAAACAAGCGAGTCAGAATAAGATAGTTGCATTCGTGTGGTGTAATATATGTAATATAGTGTGCTTATGCTTTATGATATATGTAAAAATTGCTTGTATTAATAAGTATTTTTTTTATGAATCTAACTCTTGTCTATTTTACAGTATAAAAACACAAAATGGATAGACAACCCAATATTTTAAGAGACCTACCCGGAGACATGATTGATGAAATCTTGTCTAGAGTCGGTCAGAATTCTTCGGCACAACTATTTAAGGCGAGATCAGTTTGTAAGACATTCGAAGAACGTTCCAAGAATGCCTTGGTTTATAAAAGGCTTTCGTTCGAAAGATGGGGGATATCACATTGGGAAATCCATAAGTTACGATGTGTTTACTTTGACGCATATATTGCGGGGAACCCAAATGCTATTTCACGCAATGGGTTAAGAAATTATTTTGACTCAATATATCCGAATATTGGACTTCGTGATTTAGAAAAAGCGGCTAACATGCAACATAAAGAAGCATGTTATGCTTACGGATTAGTAATGTTCGCTTCTCACCAAAGTGAGAACAAGAACATCGGGCTACAACTATTAAACAAAACGTTTCCACAAGTGACGGAGTCGGTAATTGGGGTAAGAAATGAGGTTTTTAGATTGTTACGGGACTGTTGGACATTACGTAACCGTCGTCCCTTTGATGACATTACAACACGCTGTCTTATCAACGGCCATAACGGTTATGTTCCACAAGACCAAGGATGGGAAGTAATCCTAGTAAAACCAGAATGCATGACTTGTTTCTGGACGTATGAATTACGTGTCTTTATTGCCTTTGCTGAACGACTTGTGTACTAGCTAGAATTATCTTCACAACCATCTTGTATCAAATTTATTGTGTGCTATATTTCATGTTATATGTAAAATAAGCGGTATTGTAAGTTTGTAAAATATTGTGTAAAAGTTTGAACGCGAAATATTATTATAATCAGTTTTTCATGTAGAATTGTAGTAGTTGAATTGTATATTAGCTACTAAGTATGAACTTAACGGGTAGGTACTACCCGAATTTAAACTTATAAAACGCTAATATGAAGAAAAAGCTTTTATAAATGAGTTCATATTATGCTACGAAATACTATTAACTACTCTTAATATTCTGTATGATTAACTTGTTCCATTTGACTATTTTGAAGGAAATGGCACCGACTACTCGACACACCGTGAATATGAATGAAGAGGAATTTCGTACTTTTCTAGCTTCAAACATAGCCGCAGTACAGGCTGCGCTACATACCAACAATAACCTTGGATCTAGCAGTACAGGAAATCATGTAGGATGCACCTACAAAGAATTCACTTCCTGCAAACCTTTGGAATTTGATGGAACCGAATGACCGATCGGATTGAAACGGTGGACCGAGAAGGTCGAATCGGTGTTTGCTATAAGTAAGTGTACTGAAGAGGACAAAGTGAAGCACGCTACGCATACCTTCACAGGTTCTGCGTTAACATGGTGGAATACCTATCTAGAGCAAGTGGGACAAGACGATGCGTACGCACTACCGTGGTCAGCATTCAAGCACTTGATGAACGAGAAGTACCGTCCCAGAACCGAGGTCAATAAGCTCAAGACAGAACTTAGAGGGTTACGAACCCAAGGATTTGATATTACCACGTACGAAAGACGATTCACAGAATTGTGCCTATTGTGTCCGGGAGCATTCGAAGATGAGGAAGAGAAGATCGACGCGTTTGTGAAAGGATTACTGGAAATAATCCAAGAAGATATAAGTTCACACGAGCCCGCCTCCATACAACACGCATGTAGAATGGCTCACAAACTAGTGAACCAGATTGAAGAAAGAATTAAAGAACAGACTGCTGAAGAGGCCAATGTGAAGCAAGTCAAAAGAAAGTGGGAGGAAAACGGTGATAAGAATCACCAATACAACAACAACAGCAATTACAACAATAATCGCAATAATTATCCCAACAATCGCAACATCAATCACAACTACAACAAACGGCCCAACAACAACAACAACAACAACAACAACAACAGCAACTACAACAATCATCCCAACAACAATAATAACCGCAACAACAACAACAATCAGAAGCAGCTATGCCAAAGGTGTGAAAAGTATCACTCGGGGTTCTGCACCAAATTTTGCAACAAGTGTAAAAGAAATGGTCATAGCGCGGCGAAGTGTGAGGTCTACGGACCAGGGGTTAATAGAACGAAAGGAACAAATGGTGTCGGAACGAGTAATGGCAGAGCAAGTAGTGTCGGAGCAAGTTATGCAAATGTAGTTTGTTATAAATGTGGAAATCCGGGCCACATTATTAGAAATTGCCCGAACCAGGAGAACACGAATGGACAAGGCCGCGGAAGAGTTTTCAATATTAATGCGGCAGAGGCACAGGAAGACCCGGAGCTTGTTACGGGTACGTTTCTTATTGACAATAAATCTGCTTAAGTTTTATTTGATTCGGGTGCGGATAGAAGCTATATGAGTAGAGATTTTTGTGCTAAATTAAGTTGTCCATTGACGCCTTTGGATAGTAAATTTTTACTCGAATTAGCAAATGGTAAATTAATTTCAGCAGATAATATATGTCGGAATCGAGAAATTAAACTGGTTAGCGAAACATTTAAGATTGATTTGATACCAGTAGAGTTAGGGAGTTTTGATGTGATAATCGGTATGGACTGGTTGAAAGAAGTGAAAGCAGAGATCGTTTGTTACAAAAATGCAATTCGCATTATACGAGAAAAAGGAAAACCCTTAATGGTGTACGGAGAAAAGGGCAACACGAAGCTACATCTTATTAGTAATTTGAAGGCACAAAAACTAATAAGAAAAGGTTGCTATGCTGTTCTAGCACACGTCGAGAAAGTACAAACTGAAGAAAAGAGCATCAATGATGTTCCCATTGCAAAAGAATTTCCCGATGTATTTTTGAAAGAATTACCGGGATTACCCCCACATCGATCCGTTGAATTTCAAATAGATCTTGTACCAGGAGCTGCACCAATAGCTCGTGCTCCTTACAGACTCGCACCCAGCGAGATGAAAGAACTGCAAAGCCAATTACAAGAACTTTTAGAGCGTGGTTTCATTCGACCAAGCACATCACCGTGGGGAGCTCCTGTTTTGTTTGTCAAGAAGAAAGATGGTACATTCAGGTTGTGTATCGACTACCGAGAGTTGAACAAACTTACCATCAAGAACCGCTACCCACTACCGAGAATCGACGACTTATTTGATCAACTACAAGGCTCGTCTGTTTATTCAAAGATTGACTTACGTTCCGGGTATCATCAAATGCGGGTGAAAGAAGATGATATTCCAAAGACTGCTTTCAAAACACGTTACGGTCATTACGAGTTTATGGTCATGCCGTTTGGTTTAACTAATGCACCAGCTGTGTTCATGGACCTTATGAACCGAGTATGTGGACCATATCTTGACAAGTTTGTCATTGTTTTCATTGATGACATACTTATTTACTCAAAGAATGACCAAGAACACGGTGAACATTTGAGAAAGGTGTTAGAAGTATTGAGGAAGGAAGAATTGTACGCTAAGTTTTCAAATTGTGCATTTTGGTTGGAAAAAGTTCAATTCCTCGGTCACATAGTGAACAAAGAAGGTATTAAGGTGGATCCGGCAAAGATAGAAACTGTTGAAAAGTGGGAAACCCCGAAAACTCCGAAACACATACGCCAGTTTTTAGGACTAGCTGGTTACTACAGAAGGTTCATCCAAGACTTTTCCAAAATAGCAAAACCCTTGACTGCATTAACACATAAAGGGAAGAAATTTGAATGGAATGATGAACAAGAGAAAGCGTTTCAGTTATTTAAGAAAAAGCTAACTACGGCACCTATATTGTCATTGCCTGAAGGGAATGATGATTTTGTGATTTATTGTGATGCATCAAAGCAAGGTCTCGGTTGTGTATTAATGCAACGAACGAAGGTGATTGCTTATGCGTCTAGACAATTGAAGATTCACGAACAAAATTATACGACGCATGATTTGGAATTAGGCGCGGTTGTTTTTGCATTAAAGACTTAGAGGCACTACTTATATGGGGTCAAAAGTATTATATATACCGATCACAAAAGTCTTCAACACCTATTTAATCAGAAACAACTGAATATGAGGCAGCGTAGGTGGATTGAATTATTGAATGATTACGACTTTGAGATTCGTTACCACCCGGGGAAGGCAAATGTGGTTGCCGATGCCTTGAGCAGGAAGGACAGAGAACCCATTCGAGTAAAATCTATGAATATAATGATTCATAATAACCTTACTACTCAAATAAAGGAGGCGCAACAAGGAGTTTTAAAAAAGGGAAATTTAAAGGATGAAATACCCAAAGGATCGGAGAAGCATCTTAATATTCGGGAAGACGGAACCCGGTATAGGGCTGAAAGGATTTAGGTACCAAAATTTAGAGATATGAGAGAAATGGTACTTAGAGAAGCTCATAAAACCAGATACTCAATACATCCTGGAACGGGGAAGATGTACAAGGATCTCAAGAAACATTTTTGGTGGCCGGGTATGAAAGCTGATGTTGCTAAATACGTAGGAGAATGTTTGACGTGTTCTAAGGTCAAAGCTGAGCATCAGAAACCATCAGGTCTACTTCAACAACCCGAAATCCTGGAATGGAAATGGGAAAACATTACCATGGATTTCATCATTAAATTGCCAAGGACTGCAAGTGGTTTTGATACTATTTGGGTAATAGTTGATCGTCTCACCAAATCAGCACATTTCCTGCCAATAAGAGAAGATGACAAGATGGAGAAGTTAGCACGACTGTATTTGAAGGAAGTCGTCTCCAGACATAGAATACCAATCTCTATTATCTCTGATAGGGATGGCAGATTTATATCAAGATTCTGGCAAACATTACAGCAAGCATTAGGAACTCGTCTAGACATGAGTACTGCCTATCATCCACAAACTGATGGGCAGAGCGAAAGGACGATACAAACGCTTAAAGACATGCTACGAGCATGTGTTATTGATTTCGGAAACAGTTGGGATCGACATCTACCGTTAGCAGAATTTTCCTACAACAACAGCTACCATTTAAGCATTGAGATGGCGCCGTTTGAAGCACTTTATGGTAGAAAGTGCAGGTCTCCGATTTGTTGGAGTGAAGTGGGGGATAGACAGATTACGGGTCCGGAGATTATACAAGAAACTACCGAGAAGATCATCCAAATTCAACAACGGTTGAAAACCGCCCAAAGTCGACAAAAGAGCTACGCTGACATTAAAAGAAAAGATATAGAATTTGAAACTGGAGAGATGGTCATGCTTAAAGTTGCACCTTGGAAAGGCGTTGTTCGATTTGGTAAACGGGGGAAATTAAATCCAAGGTATATTGGACCATTCAAGATTATTGATCGTGTCGGACCAGTAGCTTACCGACTTGAGTTACCTCAACAACTTGCGGCTGTACATAACACTTTTCACGTCTCGAATTTGAAGAAATGTTTTGCTAAAGAAGATCTCACTATTCCGTTAGATGAAATCCAAATCAACGAAAAACTTCAACTCATCGAAGAACCCGTCGAAATAATGGATCGTGAGGTTAAAAGACTTAAGCAAAACAAGATACCAATTGTTAAGGTTCGATGGAATGCTCGTAGAGGACCCGAGTACACCTGGGAGCGTGAAGATCAGATGAAGAAGAAATACCCGCATCTATTTCCAGAAGATTCGTCAACACCTTCAATAGCTTAAAATTTCGGGACGAAATTTATTTAACGGGTAGGTACTGTAGTGACCCGAACTTTTCCATGTTTATATATATTAATTGAGATTGATATTTACATGATTAAATGTTTCCAACATGTTAAGCAATCAAACTTGTTAAGACTTGATTAATTGAAATATGTTTCATATAGACAATTGACCACCCAAGTTGACCGGTGATTCACGAATGTTAAAACTTGTAAAAACTATATGATGACATATATATGGATATATATATAGTTAACATGATACTATGATAAGTAAACATATCATTAAGTATATTAACAATGAACTACATATGTAAAAACAAGACTACTAACTTAATGATTTTTAAACGAGACATATATGTAACGATTATCGTTGTAAAGACATTTAATGTATATATATCATATTAAGAGATATTCATACATGATAATATCATGATAATATAATAATTTAAAATCTCATTTGATATTATAAACATTGGGTTAACAACATTTAACAAGATCGTTAACCTAAAGGTTTCAAAACAACACTTACATGTAACGACTAACGATGACTTAACGACTCAGTTAAAATGTATATACATGTAGTGTTTTAATATGTATTTATACACTTTTGAAAGACTTCAATACACTTATCAAAATACTTCTACTTAACAAAAATTCTTACAATTACATCCTCGTTCAGTTTCATCAACAATTCTACTCGTATGCACCCGTATTCGTACTCGTACAATACACAGCTTTTAGATGTATGTACTATTGGTATATACACTCCAATGATCAGCTCTTAGCAGCCCATGTGAGTCACCTAACACATGTGGGAACCATCATTTGGCAACTAGCATGAAATATCTCAAAAAATTACAAAAATATGAGTAATCATTCATGACTTATTTACATGAAAACAAAATTACATATCCTTTATATCTAATCCATACACCAACGACCAAAAACACCTACAAACACTTTCATTCTTCAATTTTCTTCATCTAATTGATCTCTCTCAAGTTCTATCTTCAAGTTCTAAGTGTTCTTCATATATTCTACAAGTTCTAGTTACATAAAATCAAGAATACTTTCAAGTTTGCTAGCTCACTTCCAATCTTGTAAGGTGATCATCCAACCTCAAGAAATCTTTGTTTCTTATAGTAGGTTATCATTCTAATACAAGGTAATAATCATATTCAAACTTTGGTTCAATTTCTATAACTATAACAATCTTATTTCAAGTGATGATCTTACTTGAACTTGTTTTCGTGTCATGATTCTGCTTCAAGAACTTCGAGCCATCCAAGGATCCGTTGAAGCTAGATCCATTTTTTTATTTTCCAGTAGGTTTATCCAAGGAACTTAAGGTAGTAATGATGTTCATAACATCATTCGATTCATACATATAAAGCTATCTTATTCGAAGGTTTAAACTTGTAATCACTAGAACATAGTTTAGTTAATTCTAAACTTGTTCGCAAACAAAAGTTAATCCTTCTAACTTGACTTTTAAAATCAACTAAACACATGTTCTATATCTATATGATATGCTTACTTAATGATTTAAAACCTGGAAACACGAAAAACACTGTAAAACCGGATTTACGCCGTCGTAGTAACACCGCGGGCTGTTTTGGGTTAGTTAATTAAAAACTATGATAAACTTTGATTTAAAAGTTGTTATTCTGAGAAAATGATTTTTATTATGAACATGATACAATATCCAAAAATCATGGTTAAACTCAAAGTGGAAGTATGTTTTCTAAAATGGTCATCTAGACGTCGTTCTTTCGACTGAAATGACTATATTTACAAAAACGACTTGTAACTTATTTTTCTGACTATAAACCTATACTTTTTCTGTTTAGATTCATAAAATAGAGTTCAATATGAAATCATAGCAATTTGATTCACTCAAAACGGATTTAAAATGAAGAAGTTATGAGTAAAACAAGATTGGATAATTTTTCTCATTTTAGCTACGTGAAAATTGGTAATAAATCTATTCCAACCATAAATTAATCAACTTGTATTGTATATTATGTAATCTTGAGATACCATAAACACGTATACAATGTTTCGACCTATCATGTCGACACATCTATATATATTTCGGAACAACCATAGACACTCTATATGTGAATGTTGGAGTTAGCTATACAGGGTTGAGGTTGATTCCAAAATATATATATAGTTTGAGTTGTAATCAATACTGAAATACGTATACACTGGGTCGTGGATTGATTCAAGATAATATTTATCGATTTATTTCTGTACATCTAACTGTGGACAACTAGTTGTAGGTTACTAACGAGGACAACTGACTTAATAAACTTAAAACATCAAAATATATTAAAAGTGTTGTAAATATATTTTGAACATACTTTGATATATATGTATATATTGTTATAGGTTCGTGAATCAACCAGTGGCCAAGTCTTACTTCCCGACGAAGTAAAAATCTGTGAAAGTGAGTTATAGTCCCACTTTTAAAATCTAATATTTTTGGGATGAGAATACATGCAGGTTTTATAAATGATTTACAAAATAGACACAAGTACGTGAAACTACATTCTATGGTTGAATTATCGAAATCGAATATGCCCCTTTTTATTAAGTCTGGTAATCTAAGAATTAGGGAACAGACACCCTAATTGACGCGAATCCTAAAGATAGATCTATTGGGCCTAACAAACCCCATCCAAAGTACCGGATGCTTTAGTACTTCGAAATTTATATCATATCCGAAGGGTATCCCGGAATGATAGGGATATTCTTATATATGCATCTTGTTAATGTCGATTACCAGGTGTTCACCATATGAATGATTTTTATCTCTATGTATGGGATGTGTATTGAAATATGAAATCTTGTGGTCTATTATTATGATTTGATATATATAGGTTAAACCTATAACTCACCAACATTTTTGTTGACATTTTAAGCATGTTTATTCTCAGGTGATTATTAAGAGCTTTCGCTGTCGCATACTTAAATAAGGACGAGATTTGGAGTCCATGCTTGTATGATATTGTGTAAAAACTGCATTCAAGAAACTTATTTTGTTGTAACATATTTGTATTGTAAACCATTATGTAATGGTCGTGTGTAAACAGGATATTTTAGATTATCATTATTTGATAATCTACGTAAAACTTTTTAAAACCTTTATCTATGAAATAAAGGTTATGGTTTGTTTTAAAAATGAATGCAGTCTTTGAAAAACGTCTTATATAGAGGTCAAAACCTCGCAACGAAATCAATTAATATGGAACGTTTTTAATCAATAAGAACGGGACATTTCAAATATCTCGCCATAATTATATACTATCTCAAATTCAAAACCTTATTCACTCGCTCATTCCTACCGACAATCATCCCAGAGTAATAAGTCAACGAGTTTCGCACTCGAGTTGTAGCCTTGAAAAATATGGTGCAAAATGTACCAGCTTCAGCAACATTACCGACATTAACAGTACCAACAACAACAACATCTGCATCCCAAGCCTCAATTTCACAATCTGTCCCAAGAACATCAACATCATACGCACCATAGATACCAAGGAGTACCAACAGCAATGAACGATGAAGTATTGATCCATAACTTCAGTAATATTCTGCGAAGAATATGTGGTTCCTAATAGTTTTAGAGATTACTTATTCTAGCTCAAACCGAAAAGCAAATGAGATTAATATCATATTAACTCATTAAATCCATGATTACATCTGAAGAAAATATATATGTATATATGTTTTCATAAAGATTGTAATTAAAAATTCTTTTGTACAAACTGTTAATGGTGAAAATATTTTAACGGGTAGGTAATACCCGAGGAATATTTAGATTTCACATTAATAAGTTACACTGTACATTCTTCAAAGCTGATTCAACAGTCATTTACTATCCTATTTACAACCACCGATATATGAATCCGTTCACCACAGAATAACCATTTTTATTCAATTTCATATTTGGATTTTGACTTCTCAGAATCCAACAAGTGGCATAATGAAGAAAACATTGAACAAAATAAAATTTGTTAGAAACAAACGAATTAACTAATTGAAATATTGTTAAGAATCCACGCTAACTGTTCCTAGCTAACTGTTCCTAGCTAATTGGTTACATTTTATTTACCGCAATTTAATTATCACAATTTATATTCTCGCAATTTTATTTATCGTCATTTAATTTCTGTTATTTACGTTACGCACTTTATTTATCGTCATTTATTTTCTGTTATTCATTTTACACACTTTAAATATCGGGACACATATACAAGGTTTTGACATATCATATCGACGCATCTATATATATTATTTGGAATTACCATAGACACTCTATATGCAGTAATGATTGAGTTCTCTATACAGGGTTGAGGTTGATTCTACAATAATATATATACTTTGAGTTGTGATCGAGTCTGAGACATGTACACGGGTCACGATACATATTAATTAATTCGAATATATATATATATATTGAATTGTTAACTGTGGACTATCGACTGTGGACTAATAATGTTGGACAATTAAAATGAATTAAAATATTGATTATAAAATATGAAACTAAATAATTCTTCAAGTTTGCCACTTGATTTCATCCTAAACTTCAAATTATATCTTGACAATTACGATCTGCGTTCAAACTTTTCATGATACTTGAAAACACATCAATCGAGAGGATAAACCAACCGCACTTCATCTACGGAAGAAAAGATCGATGCATATAATTATGCACCTGAAAACATTCAGAACCTGAGTAAATGTTTAACACGTAGTTGTGCTAATTCCTTAGTGTTATTATTACCTAAAATAACTTGATTATCCCTTTTCAAAGTAGCGAATTTTGTCACAGCTCCAGCAAGACAACTTCGACTTTTCGTTCAAAACAACCTTATTATAACCTTGATATATATGCGTGCTCTTTTATTATACCAAGGAACCTTTCATATTCTACCATATTACTAGTAGACGTACCAGCAACCTCGTTGCTTCTTGGTTTAAATATCTCCGATAAATCATTATATTTATTCATTGAAACCTTAGCATATACTCATCCGCATCTTGTAACGAGAACTGCCATGCCAATTATCGGGAGTCCGCAATCAGTACTTTGAAAATGCACAACATATCTACATCAACAGTTATATGTATAACATTTATCTTTTAGAATTATGGTCTCTTATTCTGAAATTCTAAAAAGCACCCAGTCTACAAATCAATACCACAAATTCTGAAAAAGCTGAATACAGCAGCACAAACTGTACACGACCTTAACTGTCGAAAGTTTGATGATAAATAATGGAGTATTGGAAACACTCAATAGAAAATTTAGTACCGAAAAGCGGATTATGCGAAACTATGAAGGAAGCCGTGGACAAATCACAAAGAATAAGTTTGATTTCAAAGAATCCAAATGATTCTATTTCTGATAAAATCTTTAGCGAATACCTTGCTTCCGAATCTAAACCCTTATAGATAAATCTTCTTCATCATCCATCGATATTAGAAATTCCAAGATATCATCGTATCTTCCATTATGAATATCCTCCATATTTCTGAAGATATTTTCATAACTATTCTTATCTGAAAATCATTAATCTCTTCGTGTTATCAGTGTTACATCATATAGAAACTGTTAGTTTCTATATTCTGTAAACTTTCGAGCTTAAAATATGAATGTTATTGAAGTAATGTTGGGAACTGATGCATGAGTTAGTATAATATAATGACACTTGATCAACGTGATTATATTACAGTAATTCATGCTAAGTTTCTAATGAAACGTGATGATTCACAATACCATCATCATGTGCCATGTTACACGACTCTCACATTCTATCTAATCTCTAAATATATCAAGAAAATATTTTTCTTGATGATTCGATCTTTTTCGAGATATTATGGTAATTTGCCAAATCAAGATCGTGCCATTACAATTTTCTTCTTAGAACATTAACAATGTTCATTCTGAAACTCATATCTGCGAATTCTGGACCATTACAATTAGCGCTTAATCACAAGAAGAGGAAACGAAAGAATGAAAACTCCAAACTAGAAATTTGAGTATAAATCGCAGCAAATAGAAGAGAGCATTAGCTGTGGATGACAATGATTATAGAAGACAGAATCAGGGACATCGAAATATAAGGGAAGACATAAAACCCAACAACCACTCAGAAATTATAAACCGTATATGTCGATGCATATAGCAATATAAAGACACGGGAGAACTAGAAACACTATAAACCCAAGAGTATAGTAGAAGTAAATAGATTCTTCTGGTGGTAAATGAAAAAGAAGAATGACAGATATGAAAGTTAGGAGTATATCAAGAATCAGTACTGAATGCAACATATTAATGGATGCTTTAAAGTATGAGTTGAGGGAGAAAGAATAGAAGGTGTGAGTTGTAAGGAAACGACGGGGGTGAATTTATAGTAAAATATCCGACAGAGCAATTAAAACAGATGATCGCATTTAAAGCGGATCCTAATCCCCTGGATTACCGAAGAATCAAATCTTATTACGAAGATTTCTTCAATTCTCTCGAACTTGGAAATAAATCTTATCTACGTCAAAAGATATGACAAATCTATACCTACTCATTTCACCATTTGGTGATAGCTTCACTCGTACTCTTCACAAAATCAAACGGTTTTATCTATATTACCCAATGATGATAAAACTCTATTTACCAACTCATATTCGTCATGAAAACATTTTTATTGTTAGCCATGACCACCCCACTCAAATTTCGGGACGAAATTTCTTTAACGGGTAGGTACTGTGATGACCCGGAAATTTCCGACCAAATTTAAACTTTATCTTCATATGAATTCGACACGATAAGCAAAGCCTGTAATGTTGAATCTTGAAAATTTTGGAACTATGTTTATATATTCATTTGACCTTTGACTATTCCCTGACGATTCACGAACTGTTATGAGCAAATATATATATATATATATATATATATATATATATATATATATATATATATATATATATATATATATATATATAATATAGGTATATATATATATAGGTAGTTATATTTATAAGATTAATTATAATGCATACATTTAGATATATATACGTTATATGAATAAAAATATATACTTATATATATAAAAACAGATAAATAGGATAAAACCTGAATTATACAGATATATTATACGTTGTATATATACAGTATATAATATATAATACTTAATAATAAAATTTCGCGTATTAATACCAATAGAAGCCAGAAATCAGTTTTTGTTTTCTCTATCTGATTTGATTTCTTTATATTTTGATGGAAATCCTTGTCGATCAATGATGTACTACAAACAACCCGTGACTAATTCTCTTCAATTATTCCATTCCATCATAAATATTACAGATTGCAATCCATGAAGATAAAAGCAGGAAAAAAAATTATATCACAGCTCGATACCTTTGTTATTTACCTTTTTGGTCATATTTTGATTTCGAAAGAATTTTTAAAATCCATAAATGCAGAACGTTTCTAATTCATGTCGTGAATCTTTTCTCAAAATCTCAGATTTCAATTCTCTATATTGAGTAAGAATTTGGCAGTCAAAGTTCTAATTTTAAAAAGTCAACGATTGTTCTTCAGCAAAATTCGAAGTTTTAGTTTTGAATTAAGTTAAATTGACGGTTCAAATAGTTTATAGGGGTTATTTGAAATATATTTCATGTTGTGATCATATCCTAAAACGCTCCACATCTCTCAATCAATTTTTTTTAAAACAACCTGCGTCGAACAGCAAGTGTTCATCATTTTTTTTATATTTTTTTTTATTATTTTTTTCATTTACAGACATATGAGTATTATTATTTGTGAATTTGTTATAGATTCTAAATGCTTGTTTGTTACAATCAATTCGGTTTTGATTTTTGGTTTGGCATTAAGATGAAGAAGAAGGAACATTAAAATGGGTTATATAAATTTCGGGGTTAAATATAACAGATAAATAGATTCGGATAAATGGTTGAGAGTGGGTTTGTGTGACCGAGATGTCTCGGGTTCAATTCTAGGCGTGGGCAATTTTTTTTTCCTTTAAGGCTTCATCAAAGGTAGTCCCATGTTTTTTTATTATTATTATTATTATTATTATTATTATTATTATTATTATTATTGTTATTACTAATGCAAATAGTAAATATTATTATTGTTATGATTATAAATACAAAACTGAATATTATTATTATTATTATTGTTAAGGTGAGTATTATTATAACTATCATGTTGAATTTATTATTATTATCCTTAAAAATTAGTTTTATCATTATATTTATCATTACTATCATTGTTATTAATATAAATGTTATTAATAATATTACAATTAATATCACTAAAATGATTATTTATATCAATATGATTATTATTATAGTTAAGTTAATTGTTAGTAAAACAATAAAATGCGAATATGTATTATTATTATGTAATTACTAACATCATTATCATAACTATCATTAACAGAAAAATTAATATTTTTATAGTTATTATCATTAATATCATTATTATTATCACTAATAGAAATATTAACATTATTATTTTCTTAGAAAATTAAAGTATTATAATTATTACCATATTTAATATTATTTTAATATTGTTATAATTAATATTTTCATTAGCAACCAAATGATATATAATTATATATATGAATATATGTAATAGATATAACATAACAAAATTTATATTTTATATACAAAATGAATATAGGAAACATATACATATTACTAATATAAATATGATAGAACTAATAAATTCACATATATATAATTGTTCGATTTCAAACATGTGTATTAATATATATACAAATGATATAGGTTCGTGAATCTGAGGCCAACCCTGCATTGTTCAGTTGTTAAATATCGTTATATGTATTTTTACTACAAAATATATTATGGTGAGTTTCATTTTCCTTCTTACCCTTTATATTTTTGGGCTGAGAATACATGCGCAATTTTTATAAATGTTTTACGAAATAGACACAAGTAATCGAAACTACATTATATGGTTGAATGATCGAAGCCGAATATGTCCCTTTTTACTTGGTAACCTAAGAATTAGGGAACATCACTAATTTTGAGAATTAGTGCATGCCTAATTGACGCGAATCCTAAAGATAGATCTATTGGGCCTAACGAACCCCATCCAAAGTACCGGATGCTTTAGTACTTCGATGTTGTTTTATCATGTCCGAAGGATTTCCCGGAATGATAGGGGATATTCTTATATGCATCTTGTTAATGTCGGTTACCAGGTGTTCAATCCATATGAATGATATTTTTGTCTCTATGCATGGGACGTATATTTATGAGAACTGAAAATGAAAATCTTGTTGTCTATTAAAATGATGGAAATAATTTTTATGTTAAACTAATGAACTCACCAACCTTTTGGTTGACACTTTAAAGCATGTTTATTCTCAGGTATGAAAGAAATCTTTCGCTGTGTATTTGCTCATTTTAAAGATATTACTTGGAGTCATTCATGACATATTTCAAAAGACGTTGCATGCGAGTTGTTAAGTTCATCAAGATTATTATTAAGTCAATGATAGTTGGATATATTATGAAATGTTATGCATGCTGTCAACTTTCGATGTAATGAAAGTTTGTCTTTTAAAAACGAATGCAATGTTTGTAAAATGTATCATATAGAGGTCAAGTACCTCGCGATGTAACCAAATGTAATGTATTCGTCCAGATGGATTAGGACGGGTCCTTTCATCAGGTATTAAAGAAATCTTCCGCTGTGCATTTGCTCATTTTAGAGATATTACTTGGAGTCATTCATGACATATTTCAAAAGACGTTGCATTCGAGTCGTTGAGTTCATCAAGAATATTATTAAGTCATTTATAGTTGGATATATTATGAAATGGTATGCATGTCTGTCAACTTTCGATGAAATGAAAGTTTGTCTTTTAAAAACGAATGCAATGTTTGTAAAATGTATCATATAGAGGTCAAATACCTCGCGATGTAACCAAATGTAATGTATTCGTCCAGATGTGTTAGGACGGGTCGTTATAGGTGGTATCAGAGCGGTGGTCTTAGCGAACCAGGTCTTGCATTAGTATGTCTAACTGATAGTTGTTTAGATGCATTAGTGGGTCTGGACTTCGACCGTGTCTGCATGTCAAAAGTTTTGCTTATCTTTTTGTGTCAAAAATTACCTGCTTATCATTCTTAGGGAATCACTTGCTTATCATTCTTAGTCTAGACACATCTTACTGCATTGATTGCATGAATAGTGTATAGACAAAATTCATACCTTAGCGTATCTGTTACTGTAAACTTTGCCTAATATATTCCATAAATTCCTCCGTAATCTACGAAATCTTTTGTTATATATATATATATATATATATATATATATATATATATATATATATATATATATATATATATATATATATATATATATATATATATATATATATATATATATATATATATATATATTCTATATAATTAGAATACCACCCGATAGCTGGAAATCATTTAATATCAAAAATTCTGTATTCAATCGTACGAAATGGAACTCGCCACTAGTTCAAGTCCCTCGGATTCCGATATGGATTTTCACTCCAGCTCTAAAAGCTGTGTGACCGGAATTTAACAACCAATCAACCATCATCTATTCGGGATGAATTAGGGATGGGTTCGTAGTCGACTTAATCAATGGAGAAGCGAAGAAGGCGATCCCTTCCACCAACCGAATTCACCTCTTAGCGAAGAACCTGAAGCACTTACCTTCGAACCTGTTTGAAAACACCATTTTCTCTCTCATTTCCAGAGTATCTCGTCATGATTATATACTATCTAAAATTCTAAACCTTATTCATCTGCTCGTTCAGACCGACAATCATCCTGGAGTAATGGAAGAAGTTAACGAGCTTCGCGCCCGAGTTGTAGCCTTGGAAAATATGGTACAAAATGTACCAGCTTCAGCAACATCACCAGCATCAACAGTACCACCAACAACCCAAGTTTCAACATCACACGCCTCAACATCACAATCTATACTACAAGCATAATCTTCATTCTACATATCATTCTACATCGATAATCATCGTTCAACATGAAGTTCTACATCATTTATCTTCGTTTACATAGTGATTATGTAATCTCTAATGTTTTAGAGATTATATATTCTTGTTCTAACGGTAAATCAAATGAGATTAATATATTATTAACTCATTGAATTCATGATTACATCTGAAGAGAATATATATGTATATATGTTTTCATAAAGATTGTAATTAAAAATTCTTTTGTACAAACTATTAATTGTGAAAATATTTTAACGGGTAGGTAATACCCGAGGAATAGTTAGATTTCACATTAATAAGTTACACTATGTGATGACCCGGAAATTTCCGACCAAATTTAAACTTTATCTTCATATGAATTTGACACGATAAGCAAAGCCTGTAATGTTGAGTCTTGAAAATTTTGGAACTATGTTTATATATTCATTTGACCTTTGACTATTCCCTGATGATTCATGAACTGTTATGAGCAAATATATATATATATATATATATATATATATATATATATATATATATATATATATGTATATATATATATATATATATATAGGTATATATATATATAGGTATATATATATATAGGTATATATATATATAGGTATATATATATATATAGGTATATATATATATAGGTATATATATATATATATATATATATATATATATATATATATATATATATATATATATATATATATATATATATGTAGGTATGTATATGTAAAATTTTAACAAAAAGTAAATATGTAAAATAAGATACAAAAATAATTAGGTGTAATTTAAGATGAATATATATACGATTCTTATGTACGACCACTATATGTACATTGTAATATATATAATTTATAAATAAGAAATACTTAATAAAAGTTATTATATAACATATTATGTGATTATTAAGTTTTACATAATTAATAATAAAAAGTTAAAATATAAGTGTTATAATGATATTATTACTTCATTATTATGACTACTAATATTAATAACTAATATTAGTATTAATTATATTATTATAGATATTATTTAGATATGAAATTTACGCATTTAAATTGTTATTTTTTTACTATCAATTACTTTCATTTATAATATTGATATCGGTATTTCTAATTTAAATATGGAAAATTGATAAGCATAACTTATTATATTATTAGTGATATCATTATTTTCAAAATTCATTATTAATTAATGTATCATTATTATTAATTATTATTAAACTTATTATTTTTATTAAAACTATAATTTTTGTCATTATTAATATATTTTCTTTGTTATCAATCTTATTTTTTATTAATTCTGTAGTTATTATTATTTAGTAATAACATTATTATTACTATATTTATTAATTATTGTGAATTATTCATAAAGACATAAAATCGTACGAATTATTCCATTCCCTTTCACTTTGCTAAAATTTTCTTCTGATTGAATTAGTTTGTCGATTCCAAGCCATAACCCAACAAGAATTAGTTTGATGTCTTTTTCAAAAATATTTTTTTTTATATATCTGATAGTCCTTCTGTCAACACTTTAGGTTATAAACCAAATAATTAATTTACTTTATTCTTAAAAGAAATTATTCAAAGCACCACTTCATCACCTTATGTATCTTAGCTTCTAACTCGGTTTATGATCCAAACCATTACGGTGGACAGCCTAAACCATGAACCAAAACCATCGGTAACCATTGTCCATTTCTGTTTGATGTTTTGAATCGAGCCACAAGTAGACCACTTTATCCGCCCTACTTCATCTCCACGTACACCCATACTTATTGTTGCTGCTAACCCATTTTCTACTACAACCAAACACCATCATAACAACCGCCACCTGCTATCCTCTTTTACATTTGTTGTGTTCAACTGCAATTTTGGTAAGACCCACAACTGAACCCCATCACTTTTGTTATTCTATTTTGCAGCCCACAACCGTCTCTACCACCATTGACATCACGATTTGTAATTCATATGTTATTACTACAATTATACGTTTATGTTTCCTGTTTAAGTTTCTGTCGAACCCGCAATGGTGTAGCTACTTATGACTTCTATTTTCCTAATCTGCTAAACCGACAAATACGTAACTGCTACTACAGCTCGTTATTTCTGTTTCTGTTTCAAACCATTATAACCGTTACACTAAACAACCCATCAACCACAATGTAATTTCTCCTTTTTCTCTCTTTTCTCCCTCTTATGATTTTCGACACTTACACCACAACACCAATTGGCTTTATGGCCTTGGCCTACCAATATTTTAATCAAGATGTTTTGCCTTTTGACTCACATATCAAGTTGTACCATGGAAATTTTGTCAACTAGAGGATATAATATTATATCATAATATCAAATAGCAAGTGGAACTAGTTGATACAAGAAAGGTGGCTGACATTTTTTATTGCTTTTGGAAATTTTTTATTTTTTTATTTTCGTGCTATTGTATCTTTCTGTTTGTCGAACAATAAAGATGATGATGCCGTATGATGGATAATGATGCATGATGACGAAGTGATGATGTTAAAAAAAAATATAAAAAACCTATTTCGGATGTCCACTAAGAAACACATATAAACCAATGGATTAATAGGTTAATTGGACTTCGATTTGATTAAAGATGTTGGGCCGTGTGATGGATTTCATTGTTGGGCTGAGGGAAATTGGGCCAAGTTAGAGAGGAACGGGTTATAGGGATACAGATCATGAATTAAAACCAAAAGGGATAAACAGTTCAATGGTTCAGCGAGAAGTTCGTTATACAAGGGGTCGCGGGTTCGAGTCTCGTCCCAGGCACTTTGTTTTTTTTAATGTTTCTAAGGTATAATTTGATATTTAATATTATTATTATTATTATTATTATTATTATTATTATTAATATTATTAATATTATTATTATTATTATTTTTATTATTGTTATTATTATTATTATTATTATTATTATTATTATTATTATTATTATTATTATTATTATTAATATTATTATTAATGTAAAATAAAACAACCTTTTAGTTATTTTTGTCAATATTATTTTATCAATTAACTATTAGTTATATAAAATCATATTTACTAGATATAACATATTTATATTAATATTTTATAATAAAAATTAATAAATATAACTAGTTAGGTTATTAATGACACATAAATAAAAATAACAATTAAATCACTAGTAATATATAAATTCGTTCGATTACAATTATATGAGTTAATATATATATATATATATATATATATATATATATATATATATATATATATATATATATATATATATATATATATAAACAATATAGGTTCGTGAATCCGAGGCCAACCCTGCATTGTTCAATATAGTCATATGTATTTTTACTACAAAATACATTAGGTGAGTTTCATTATTCCCTTTTTAAATACTTTTGCTATATATATTTTTGGGACTAAGAATACATGCGCTACTTTTATAAATGTTTGACGAAATAGACACAAGTAATCGAAACTACATTATATGGTTGAATGATCGAAATCGAATATGCCCCTTTTAGTCTGGTAATCTAAGAATTAGGGAACATACACCCTAATTGACGCGAATCCTAAAGATAGATCTATCGGGCCCAACAAGCCCCATCCAAAGTACCGGATGCTTTAGTACTTTGAAATTTATATCATGTCCGAAGGAGGATCCCGGAATGATGGAGATATTCTTATATGCATATTGTTAAGGTCGGTTACCAGGTGTTCAATCCATATGAATGATAGTTTTGTCTCTATGCATGGGACGTGTATTTATGAGAAATGGAAATATGAAATCTTGTGGTCTATTAAAATTATGAAATGATTATTTATGTTAAACTAATGAACTCAACAACCTTTTGGTTAACACTTGAAAACATGTTTATTTTCAGGTATGAAAGAAAACTTCCGCTGTGCATTTGCTCATTTTAGAGATATTACTTGGAGTCATTCATGACATATTTCAAAAGACGTTGCATTCGAGTCGTCGAGTTCATCAAGATTATTATTAAGTCAATTATAGTTAGATATATTATGAAATGGTATGCATGCCTTCAACTTTTGATGTAAAGAAAGATTGTCTTTTTAAAAATGAATGCAATGTTTGTAAAATGTATCATATAGAGGTCAAGTACCTCGCAATGAAATCAACTGTTATGAATCGTTTATAATTGATATGGACTTCGTCCAGATGGATTAGGACGGGTCGTTAGACACTATACATTCTTCGAATCTGATTCAGCAGTCACATACTATCCTACTTACATCCACAGATATACGTATCCGTTCACCGCAGAATAACCATTTTCATTTAATTTCATATTTGGGTTTTGACCTATCAGAATCCAACAAGTGCCATAATGAAGAAAACATTGGACAAAAATAAAATTTGTTAGAAACAATCAAATTAACTATGAGAAATTTTGTTAAGAATTCACGCTAACAAAATCCTAGCTAACTATTCCTAGCTAACTGTTAATTCCTTATTACATTTTAATTATAGCAATTTATTTATTGCAATTTTAATTCTCGCAATTTTATTTATTGTCATTTAATTTTTGTTATTTATTTTATGCACTTTAAATATCGTCTGATAATTCGGGACACGTATACAAGGTTTTGACATATCATATCGACGCATCTATATGTATTATTTGGCATAACCATAGACACTCTATATGTAGTAATGCTCGAGTTAGCTATACAGGGTTGAGATTGATTCTAAAATAATATATATACTTTGAGTTGTGATCGAATCTGAGACATGTATATAATGGGTCACGACACATATTAATTAATTCCAATATTATATATTAAACTATATATGAATTGTTGAACTACTAATTGTAGACTACTAACTGTTGACTAATAACATTGGACAATTAAAATAAATTAAAATATTGATTATAACATATGAAACTAAATATTTTTTCAAGTTTGCCACTTGATTTCATCTTAAACCTCATTTGTATCTTGACGATTACAATCTACGTTCAAACCTTTCATGAATCTTGAAAACACCTCAATCGAGAGGATGAACCAACTGCACTTCATCTACGGAAGAAAAGATTTATGCATATAGTTATGCACCTGAAAAACACTCGGAACCTGAGTAAACGTTTAACATGTATCTGTGCTAGCTCCTTTGGCATTGCTATTACCGAAAATAACATTGCAATTCCTTTCCAAATTAGCCAATTTTGTCACAGCTCCAACATATCAACTTCAATTTTTCTTTCGAATAAGTCTTATTATAACTTTGATATATAAGTTTTCTTTTCATCATCGTTACCGGAGAACCTTTTATATTCCACCACATTAGCAGTAAACTTACCAACAACTTCATTGATCTTTGACTTTTTGAAAAATCATTATATTCATTGAAACCCTATCATGTATTCACCTGCATCTTGTAACGAGAATTGTCATACCAATTACCGGGAATCAGCAATCAGTATTTTGAATATCGTAGCATTTCTACATCAACAGTTATATGTATACATATAACATTTATCTCTTAGAATTATGATCTTCTATTATGAAATTTTGAAAAGCACCCATTCTATGAATTAATACTCCAAGTTTTGAGAAAGCTGAATGAAGCAACAGAAATTGTAGACAACCGTAAACAACCCTAACCGTCAGAAGTTTGATGATAAAGAATATTATGTTGGAAAAATTCAGAAATATTGGAACTGAAAAACAGATTGAGCAAACCATGAAGGAGGTTGTGAACAAATCACAAGGACTAAACCTGCCTTCAAAGAATCCAAATGATTTAGTATCTGCTGAAACCATTAACGAATATCTTGCTTCTGACTCTAAACCTTTACGGAAAAATCTTCATCATCATCCATCGATATTAGAAATTCTAAGATATCATCGTATCTTTCATTATAAATATCCTCGATATTTCTGAAGATATTTTCATAACTATTCTTATCTAAAATCATTTATCTTTTTATGATATCAGTGTTACATCAGCAAGGAAACTGTTTTAGTTTCTAAATTCTGAAAGATTCGAATTTAAAATATGAGTGTTTTTGAAATAGTGTTAGGAACTGATGCATGAGTTAGTATAATATAATGACACTTGATCAACGTGATTATATTACAGTAAGTCATGCTGAGTTTCTAATGGAACGTGATGATTCACAGATCATAACGTCATCATGTGTCATGTTACATGACTCTTACATTCTATCTAATCTATAAACATATCAGGAACATATTTTCTTGATAGTTCTATCTTTTCCTGTGACTTCTGGTACATTGATTAATCAAGATCATGCTATTACAATTTATCTCTTAGAACATTAATTATGTTCATTCGAAACTTCATACCTATGAATTCTGGACCATTATTCACTTGACTTAAAGTCGGGAAGAGAAAACAAAAGGATGGAACTCCAAAATATAAAGGAAATGAAGAGAGTGGATTTATAGTAAAATATCAGACAGAGCAATCGAAACAGATCATCGCATTTAACCAAAGAGGATTCTAATTTACTTATTTACCGAAGAATCAAAACTTATTACTAAGATTTCCTCTAAATTCCTTGAATTCCGGAAATCAATCATGACTACGTTACCAGTTAAGACGAACCTACATTTACTCATTTCACTCTTTTGTGATAGCTTCACTCGTACTCTTCACAAAATCAAATTGTTTTATCTATATTACTTAATAATGATAAAACTCTAATTTTCAGCTTGTATGCGTCATGAAAACATATTTATTGCCAGCAATGATGATCCCACTCAAATTTCGGGACGAAATTTCTTTAACGCGTAGGTACTGTGACGACCCGGAAATTTTCGACCAAATTTAAACTTAATCTTTATATGATTTCGACATGATAAGCAAAGTCTGTAATGTTAAGTCTCAAAAATTTTGAACTGTTCCATATACGCAATTACCCTTCAACTATCTCTGACGATTCACGAACCATTAATTGTAAATAAATGTGTATACATATAAATATAAGTATAGATATATGTATATATATATATATATATATATATATATATATATATATATATGAAATATTGTATATTGTAATTGTTGGAATTATTTATGTAAAATAATAATAACATAAAATAATTATTATCTATATATATAAATAAAATATATAGAATATATAAATAGGGTTTCGAAGTTATTTAGTAAACGAAAGTAACACTCAATTGTCATTCGATTGATATTAAGCAAGTTAAAATTCAAACTTATATTATTTTAAAATAACGGTGATCCGAAAATGAGTAATATAAATTTTAGGCTTATTAAAAATGTATTTAGGAACTATTTGTTGAATTCTAAAACTTTTCATCTTTTACTTGGGGTTGTGAGTGAATAATTAATGTAATTTTTATTTAATAGTTAATGATCGAATTTTATACCATAATGACCAAAATAAATAAATATAGTTAATTTAAAAATATGGAATTTTTCTGAACACTTTTATCCGCCACTGATTTCGCACGATACATAGTCCGTAAAAACTGTCGGTAGAAACAATCCAAAATAAATGATGGCTTTCCTATTTGACACTGTTGTGGATGATTAATATCATGATTTATTACTGTGTCAAGTTTGATTCTTTGTATCATATTATATCTATATGTTTATAAATATAGGCATATACATACATTAAAAGGACAACTAGTCAATTTCTTCATCCTCGACAACCAACCTATTTCACTCTCAACTTTCCATCACCACTACAATACATAAGCTGCTATCGATTGATCACTCATCATCACAACCATCATCACCATTTCCATCGTTAACAATTACCACCACTTTGAAATCAAACCGCCATCACACACGATCTTTCACTATCACCATCATCTATATAAAACCATGAAAACCATCCACCCCACTCTCTTCAACCGTAGCAACACCGGTCACCACCATTCAAGAACAACAACACCACTCCAACCGCCACCATATGATGATCTTGTTTTAAATCGTGAACCACTCCAAAACAAAAGACATTTTCCTGTTGCCCAACTTTTTGTTCTCTGATCTAAAGTAAAACCACCATCGATGCCATCAACAACCGTCACCTATGTCTCTCTCTCCTTCTTCTTTGATCGTGAACTTCAAAACCATCACAAAACCATATTTCCCTGTTGTATTCTACTGAAACTGCTATTGCAACTTACTTGTTATTGTTTCTGTTAATAGTCGAAGAACCCAGGAGATTAAAGACGATGAATAGTACGAGGTTACAACTATTGAAACTGTCGGTTGTTGATATTTCTGCTGCTCGTCATCGTTTTCTATTTTTATTATAACGATAATAATGACGATGTTATGAGTCTGTGAAGATGTACGATGGTTACATGTCTATGTAGAATGATGATGAATGAAGATGATTTGATGATGATACGAGTCTATAATGATGATCGTAAATAGTGATGATGATGATTATGGTAGTCGAAGTATGATGATGACGATGTACGCAATGGAAGACACACGATGATGATATTGAAAGAGAAGAGGGTTTCTGGGATGATGAATCCGTTTATTTTTTTTCTTTTTCTTTGATCGAGACCCATTACTGTGTGGCTTTCATGTTGTTTAAGAATTGAGTCAGATATATTGAATTGGGCCGTATATGGTTTATATGGGTTTACAAAATGGGACTTAAGTTGTCTGGCCAAAATGATATAAACGGGTTATAATAAATTCAGAGGGATATAAAATAGATAAATAGGTGACAGCCTAATGGTTAAGAGTGTTGATGGTATTCAAGAGGTCTCGGGTTCGAGTCCTACTGGCGACGATTATTTTTTTAGACACATGTGGAGGTAATTTCAAAAACCAAAAATCATTATTAATATTATTAATGTTATTATTATTAGAATATTAATTATTATCATGATTATTATTATGATTTGAGGTTATTATTAATTGTACTATTATTATTATATGTATCATGATTGTTATTTTTATTATTATTATTATTATTATTATTATTATTATTATTATTATTATTATTATTATTATTTTTATTATTATTATTATTATTATTATTATTATTATTATTATTATTATTATTATTATTATTATTATTATTATTATTATTATTATTATTATTATCATTTTTAATGTAGGTAGTATTATTGTTGAAACTAATTTTTATCAAAATTATCATTTTTACTAAAATTATTATTTTGATATCACCAAAACTATCATTATCATTGTTATCAGTATTATCTATATCATTATTATTAAAATAATTATGTTTATGAAAATAAAAGTTTTAATGACGTTATTAAAGTTATAAGCATAAAAAGAAAGATTATATATATAAATGAATATTTAATACACATAACTTAACTATATTAATACTCCTATATATAAAAATATATATAATAAAACTTATTAATTTATTATATATATAAATTACATCACTAATAATAATATATATTTGTTCGATTACAATTATGTGTGTTAATATATATACAAATGATATAGGTTCGTGAATCCGAGGCCAACCCTGCTTTGTTCAGTTTCGTCGTATGAATATTTTTACTACGAAATATTGGATTGTGAGTTCATTTGATTCCCTTTTACTCTTTATATTTTTAAGACTGAGAATACATGTGCTGTTTTTATAAATGCTTTATTAAATATTTTTGAGATATATTTTTGAACTGAGAATATATGAACTGCTTTTATAAATGATTGACGAAATAGACACAAGTATTCAAAACTACATTCTATGATAGAATTATTTGGATTCAGAGGTTCGATTTCTATAAAAATTGTATTATCGACCATCGGTGAGATGATTTTACATTGCACTACGCACTAGCTACCGAAATGGTTCGATTTAGTAGTTGGTAACGGTGAGATGATTTTGCATTACACTACGCACTAGCTACCGTTTTAGCTACCCTCGGTGAGATGATTTCGCATTGCACTACGCGTTAGCTACCGTTGTATTGTATTGTATTTTTTGTAGTTAGTAACGGTGAGATGATTTTGCATTGCACTACGCACTAGCTACCGTCTTAGATACCCTCGGTGAGAAGAGTTTGCATTGCACTATGCATTAGCTACCGTTGTAAAATTATATTGTATTAACTACCACGGTGAGATGATTTTGCATTGCACTACGCATTAGCTACCGTTTGTGAGTTGTTTTGAAAGGTTCCGGTGTTCTTCATATGAATGATTTTACAGCAGGAGTAGACCTGCACAGATTGTTTTCTAAATATGAGTATCTTGTGGTCTATTATATAATTGGAAATGATTGTTTATGATAAACTAATGAACTCACCAACCTTTTAGTTGACACTTTAAAGCATGTTTATTCTCAGGTATTAAAGAAATTTTCCGCTGTGCATTTGCTCATTTTAGAGATATTACTTGGAGTCATTCATGACATATTTCAAAATACGTTGCATTCGAGTCGTTGAATTCATCAAGAATATTATTAAGTCGTTTATAGTTGGATATATTATGAAATGGTATGCATGCCTGTCAACTTTCGATGAAATGAAAGTTTGTCTTTTAAAAACGAATGCAATGTTTGTAAAATGTATCATATAGAGGTCAAATACCTCGCGATGTAACCAAATGTAATGTATTCGTCCAGATGGATTAGGACGGGTCGTTATACTTTATGGTGACTAAGCCTCCTCACTTTTTCGAGGATCCCGACCCCATGAAAAGTTTATTCATGTAAAGACCCCAAGTGGGGGGAGTTAATTATTCATGGCGATAAATTAACCCGGAAATTTCTGACCAAATTTAAACTTAATCTTTAAATGATTTCGACACGATAAGCAAAGTCTATAATGTTGAGTCTTGAAAATTTTGGAACTGTTTCATATAGTCAATTGGCCTTTGATTGTTTCCGACGATTCACGAACAATTTGTTTGTAAATAAATATGTAACTAAATATATATATAAATGTAAGTATATAGGATAATTAAAAAAATATATATATATATTATAATAATAATAAAAATATAATTTAAACATTTGAATTAAAATGTAAGATAAGTTACAAAATAATTATGTAGAAATGAATTTATATATAAATATTAAATATTCAAATATATTAATATATAATATAAGCATAATATAAGTAATGAGATGTAAAGTTAATATATTATTTAAAATTACAAGATAGAATATAAATGATATGTTAATATTATTATCATTATTATTACTAATTACTAATGGTAATATTGATATTAATATTTGTAATATTAATATTATTAACTTTAATATGAGATATAAATACATATATAAGAGTTGATAAGTATAGGTTGTTATATTATTATTAATATAATATTAATATTAACAATCATAATATTCATATTAATATAATTAATTTTATTAGTGTTATTAATAATAAGTATTATTATTATTAAACTTATTACTGTTATCATTATTATTACTTTTATTTGTTATTAGCAGTATTATTATTATTGTATTTGTATTAGTATCATAATTATTTCTATTATTACTAATATTATTTGATTCATAACTATTAGATATTAAAACTTGTATAATTAATGTTATTACAATTCATTATATACATAATATACAGATATATATATATATATATATATATATATATATATATATATATATATATATATATATATATATATATATATATATATATATACACACATATATACATACAGAATACAGAAGTAAAATATAAATACATATATAAATATTATATATATTATTACGGCATATATATAAATATATATAAGTAAAAATTACGTAATTCTATTCCAGTCATTATCTAAATTAAAGTGATTGATTCTTTTGGTTCATATAAGTCGTACGAATCTGTATTAAGTCACAAGGGTAATTCCAAAATCAGTTAGCTGTTGTTTTCTTCTTTTATATTTTTTTATATTTCTGTACTAGAGGAATAATACTTGTCGACCCTGTTATGCTATAAGACTCGATCACTTTCTGTGTTATGGAATCCAATTGATTTTATCTTATCAGTTACCAATCCCAAAAACCCTTTACAGCTATTATCTTGTCAAATTAAGCAGAAGAATGCGGTTAAAGTTTGTTCATCTCTGTTTTGAACCACAATAACCAAAACCTCGAATTCAATCAAATTTCTAAAATGTAAAAATGTCATTGTGTTTAAAATCCCCTATACAGACTGTCTGTAAAAGTTCAAACCCCAATTTTATCTATCGAGGAAGAATTTTCGAGTCAAAGATTATATGTAAAAAGTCAACTACTTTGTTCATCATAAAATTCGCAGATGTTTTGATATTATCAGATTATTTGATGATTCATGTAGTTCATAGAGAAAATTTCCAACCTTTTTCATTTAGAAATCTTGGCCTAAAACATCTTTAATTTCAAAATCACGAATTTGGTTTTTATTTTTTTTCTTTTCTGAACAGCAGGTCTGTTCTTCAGTTTTTTTTTTAAATTTTTTTTTTCTTTTTCGTGTTATATGAATACCAGTTAATACCAGAGGTTAATTATATTCCTAATTATCTAATTAAGTTTAACGAGCGAATTAAAAGGGATATGGATTTTGGTCGACTGAAGTAGGGTTGAAGAAGAAGAGTACATGAGGAAGCTGTTAAATATAAAAGGGTCGGGGTTATAATCAGAAAATTAGGAATAGCAGAATGGTTAAGGGGGTTAGTGATTTAATGTGTGGTCGCGGGTTCGAGTCCCGGCTTGGGCGATTTGTTAACATTTTGAGCCGTTAAGGTAGTTTTCTATTTTTATTATTATTATTATTACTCTTATTGTTATTATTATTATTATTATTATTATTATTATTATTATTATTATTATTATTATTATTATTATTATTATTATTATTATTATTATTATTGTTGTTGTTGTTGTTATTATTATTATTATCATTACTAATTATTAATATTATCATTATTAGTAGGAATAATATTAACCTTATTATGATTATCATAATAATGATTCTTATAACTAAAATTAGTAGTATTATCATTAAGACTAATATTAGAATTATCATTAGTATTAAACTTATCTTTTTATTTAAAATTAAATGTATCATTATTATTATTATTATTATTATTATTATTATTATTATTATTATTATTATTATTATTATTACTATTAACATTACTTTTATTATTACTTTTAACATTATTATTATTATTATTATCATTATTATCATAAATATTTTTATTTTATAAAAATTATCATTTTTATTATTATTAGTATTATTAATTCCATTTTAGTATTACCATAATTATTGATTTTACAAACGAAAGAGATTTATTTATATATAAAAAGTATATTACATACTATATTTTTGCTAACCATAATAATAACTAAATTACATCTAGTGTATAAATATATCTTAAAATATTATAATATAAATACACATATATAAATATAAATATTAATTTGAATACAATATAATAAGATACAATTTAATAATAAATAATAAAGTATATATATATGAAACATATAATTGATATCACAAATAATTATATGTGAAATTGTCCGATTACAATTATATATGTGTTAATATATATATATATATATATATATATATATATATATATATATATATATATATATATATATATATATATATATATATATAAATGATATAGGTTCGTGAATCCGAGGCCAACCCTACACTTATTAAATGTCGTCATATGTATTTTTACTACAAAATACAGTATGGTGAGTTTCATTTGCTCCCTTTTTAAATGCTTTTGCAATATATATTTTTGGGACTGAGAATACATGCGCTTTTATAAATGTTTTACGAAATAGACACAAGTAATCGAAACTACACTATATGGTTGAATGATTGAAGCCGAATATGCCCCTTTTACTTGGTAACCTAAGAATTAGTAAACCAGTATACTAATTGACGCGAATCCTAAAGATAGATCTATTGGGCCTAACGTACCCCATCCAAAGTACCGGATGCTTTAGTACTTCGATGTTGTTTTATCATGTCCGAAGGATTTCTCGGAATGATAGGGAATATTCTTATATGCATCTTGTCAATGTCGGTTACCAGGTGTTCAATCCATATGAATGATTCATGTCTCTATGTATGGGACGTATGTTTATGAGAAATGGAAATATGAAATCTTGTGGTCTATTAAAATTATGAAATGATTATTTATGATAAACTAATGAATTCAATAACCTTTTGGTTGACACTTTAAAGCATGTTTATTCTCAGGTATGAAAGAAATCTTCCACTGTGTATTTGCTCATTTTAGAGATATTACTTGGAGTCCTTCATGACATATTTCAAAAGACGTTGCATTCGAGTCGTTGAGTTCATCAAGATTATTATTAAGTCAATTATAGTTGGATGTTTTATGAAATGGTATGCATGCCGTCAACTTTCGATGTAATAAAAGTTTGTCTTTTAAAAACGAATGCAATGTTTGTAAAATTGTATTATATAGAGGTCAAGTACCTCGCGATGTAACCAACTATTGTGAATCATTTGTAATCGATATGGACTTCATCCGGATGGATTAGAACGGGTCGCTTCAGTTGGTATCAGAGCGGTGGTCTTAGCGAACCAGGTCTGCATTAGTCTGTCTAACTGATAAGTTGTTAGGATGCATTAGTGAGTCTGGACTTCGACCGTGTCTGCATGTCAAAAGTTTTGCTTATCATTTCTAGTCGAAAATCATCTGCTTATCATCCTTAGGAAATTACCTGCTTATCATTATTAGTCTAGACACGTATTGCTACATTAATTGCATGAGTAGTGTATAAACAAAAATTCATATCTTAGCATATCTGCTAAATCATATCTTATCGTATCTGTTACTTTAAACTTTGCCTGACATATCCCACAAATTCCTCCGTAATCTACGAAATCTTTTGATCTATATATATATATAGATATCCTATGTAAATAGAATACCATCCGATAGCCGAAAAATCATTTTATATCGAAAAATCCTTTATCTGATCGTACGAGATGAATCCCTCAACCAGTTCGAGTCCCTTAGATTCCTATAGCAATTCCGATAGTTATTTCAAAAGCTATTCCGACATAGAGTTTCACTCGAGCTCCGAAAGCAGTGTCACCAGAATGAATCAACCAATCAGCCATCCCCAATTCATTTGATGGGTTCGTAGTCGACTTAACAGGTGGAGACGAGAAGAAGGCGATCCTTTCCACCCACCAACCTGCACTCTTGGCAAAGAACTTGAAGCACTTACCGGTGAACCTATTCGAAACACCATTCTCATATTCAATTCCAGAGTATCTCGCCACGATTATATTCTATCTAAAATTCTAGATCTTATTCATCCGCTCGTCCGAACCGACAATCATCCCGGAATAATGGAAGAAGTCAACGAACTTCGCGCTCGAGTAATCAATTTGGAAAACGTGGTGCAAAACCTACCAGATTCAACAACAGCACCGGCAACACCAGTACCACCAACAACCCAAGTTTCAACAAAAACACGCCTCAACATCTCATTATGTACCTCGAGCATAATCATCGTTCTACATCATTTATCTTCGTTCGACATGACGATTATGTAATCTTCAATGTTTTAGAGATTATATATTCTAATTCTAACGGTAAATCAAATGAGATTAATATCACATTAACTCATTAAATCCATGATTATATCTGAAGAAAATATATATGTATATATATTTTCATAAAGATTGTAATTAAAAATTCTTTCGTACAAACTGTTAATGGTGAAAATATTTTAACGGGTAGGTAATACCCGACGAATTTTTAGATTTCACATTGATAAGTTACACTGTACATTCTTCGAATCTGATTCAATAGTCATTTATTATCCTACTTACAACCACAGAAGTACGAATCCATTCATCACAGGATAACCATTTCATTCAATTTCATATTTGGATTTTTGTCCTATCAGAATCCAACAAGTGGCATAATGAAGAAAACATTGGGCAAAAAATAAAACTTGTTAGAAACAAACAATTTAATTATGAGAAGAATTTTGATAAGAATCCACACTAACTGTTCCTAGTTAACTGTTCCTAGCTAACTGATTAATTCCATATTACATTTTATTTATCGCAATTTATTTATCGCAATTTAATTATCGCAATTTATTTATCGCAATTTAAATTCTCACAATTTTATTTATCGTCATTTAATTTCTGTTATTTATTTTACGCACTTTAAATATCGGGACATGTATACAAGGTTTTGACATATTATATCGACGCATCTATATATATTATTTGGAATAACCATAGACACTCTATATGCAGTAATGCTGGAGTTAGATATACAGGGTTGAGGTTGATTCTACAATAATATATATAGTTTGAGTTGTGATCGAGTCTGAGACATGTACACGGGTCACGATACGTATTAATTAATTCGAATATTATATATTAAATTACATATGAATTATTGGACTGTTAACTGTGGACTATCGACTGTGGACTAATGACATTGGACAATTTAAAATGAATTAAAATATTGATTATAACATATGAAACTAAACAATTCTTCAAGTTTGCCACTTGATTTCATCTTAAACCTCATTTGTATCTTGACGATTACAATCTGCGATTCAAACCTTTCATAATTCTTGAAAACACTTCAATCGATAGGATGAACTAACCGCACTCCATCTACGGAAGGAGAGATTGATGCATATAGTTATGCACCTGAAAACACTCGGAACCTGTGTAAACGTTTAACACGTGTCTGTACTAGCTCCTTTGGCATTGTTATTACCAAAAATAACATTTCAACTCTTTTCCAAATTAGCCAATTTTGTCACAGCTCCAGCAAGTCAACTTCAACTTTTCGTTCGAAACAACCTTATTATAACCTTGATATATATGTGTGCTCTTTTATTGTTACCGGGGAATCTTTTATATTCCACTAAATTACCAACAGATGTACCAGTAACCTCGTTGCTCCTTGGCTTAAATTTCTACGACAAATCAATATATTTATCTATTGAAGTCTTATCATGAACTCATCGGTATCTCTTAACGATAATTACCATACCAAGTACCGGAAAGCATCAATCGATAATCTCGAAATTCTCAGCGATTCTACGACAACAATTTTTGTATATATATATATATATATATATATATATATATATATATATATATATATATATATAACTTCTATCTCCTGGATTTACAAATTTCAATTCTGAATTTCTGGACAGCACTTTAGCTTATGAATCAGTTTTCTGAGTTTTGAAAAAGCTGATGAAGCAGTGAAAACTGAAGATTGCCTTAACAGTCAAAAGTTTGATAATAAAGAATGGAGTGTTGAAAAAGCTCAAAAGTTTTGATACTGAAAAACAAATTGAGCAAACCATGAAGGAGGTTATGGACAAATCACAAAGTCTAAACCTGCCTTCAAAGAATCCTGATGATTCTGATTCTGATGAAATCTTTAGCGAATACCTTACTCCTTAATCGCTCTAAATCATCATGAATGAATTTCTTCATCACATTTTGATTGTAGAACTATAAGATATTATTGTATCTTTAATTATAAATATCCTCAATATTTCTGAAGTTATCTTCATAAATATTCTCGTTCGATATTAATTATCTCTCCGCTCTATCTGTGTTATATCTTAAAAGAAACTGTTTTAGTTTCTAAAATTCTGAAAAATTAGAATTTGAATTATGAATGAATTGTGGAGAAGTGTTGGGAATTGAAGCATGAGTTAGTATAATATAATGACACTTGATCAATGTGATTATATTACAGTAAGTCATGCTGAGTTTCTAAATGGAACGTGATGATTCACAGATCATAACATCATCATGTGCCATGTTATATGACTCTTGTATTCTATTTAACCTCTAAAATATCAAGAAAATATTTCTTGATGATTCGGCCTTTTCTGAGATATTCTGGTAATTTGACAAGTCAAGATCGTGCCATTACAATTCCCTTCTTAGAACATTAACAATGTTCATTCCGAAATTCATATCCGCGAATTCTGGACCATTACAAGTGGTGCTTAATCGCAAGAAGAAGAAACGAAAGGACAAAACTCCGAAATAGAAATTGGGGTATAAATTTCAGCAAATAAAAGAGAGCAATTAACTGTGGAGGACAACGATTATAGAAAACAGAAGCAGAGACTTTGAAATATAAGGGAAGATATAAAGCCTAACGACAAACCAAAAATTATAAACCATATATGTCGATGCATATAGCAATATAAAGACACAGGAGAACTAGAAACACTATAAACCCAAGAGTATAGTAGAAGTAAATAGATTCTTTCGGCGGTAGATGAAAAAGAAGAATGACCGATATGAAAGTTAGAAGTATATCGAGAATCAGAACTGGGTGGAGCATATTGATGAATACTTTAAAATATGAGTTGAGGGGGAAAGAATAGAAGGTGATAAAACATGACTAGGAACTTAGAAATCAATAGATTTAACTCACACAATGACGGAATAAGTGAATCAAACCCTCTAGTGAATAGGTTAAACTTTTTGGGATTAATTTAGTCAAACTACAACTAAATCAAGTGTGATTAGATCAACACCTAGAGCTATTATTCACCACCTGGGTGATTTGGGTTGAGAGAGAATCGGAGGAGCTCACCAGATCTGAGTGTGTGTAACAAATGAGAGGCTTAACCTAAAATGAAGAACATAAGACTTTATATACCTCTGCTATTGACTCACCCGTACGATTCATCCATCACACGTACGAGTTGGCTTCATCAGCCGTACGGGTGATCACTCACTCGTGTCTTCTCATTTAGGTTGTAATTGTGACTTAGCTCAGCATCAACCGTGCGTATGAGCCTGTCAGTCGTACGAGTGAGGCTTCACTCGTACTTCTGACCTACTCTAACATAGTCAAACATCCAAATCTCGTTCCTGCAGTTCCTGTAACCACATACAAACATGGATAGGATGATAACGAGCGATCATGGTGGCCTGTAAACTGTTGTACCTGCAATGGACGTGGGTAGATGTCTAGGGACTTGCATAAAATGCATCAACAGAAGGTGTGAGTTGTAAGGAAATGAAGGAGGTAAATTTATAAGAAAATCTCCGACAGAACAATTAAAATGGACGATCGCATTTAAAGCGGATCCTAATTCCCTTGGTTACCGGAGAATCAAATCTTATTAGGAAGATTTTCTTCAAATCCCATGAAATCTGGAAATCAATGATATCTACGTCAAATGATAAGATGAATCTACACTTACTCATTTCACTCTTCTATGTTAGCTTCATTCGTACTCTTCATATAAAAGGATTGTTTATCCAAATTATTCGCTGATGATAAAACTCTAATTTTCAGCCCGTATGCATCATGAAAACATACTTATTATCATTCACGACCTTTCCACTCAAATTTCGGGACAAAATTTCTTTAACGGGTAGGTACTATGACAACCCGGAAATTTCCGACCAAATTTAAACTTAATCTTTAAATGATTTCGACACGATAAGCAAAGTCTATAATGTTGAGTCTTGAAAATTTTGGAACTGTTTCATATAGTCAATTGGCCTTTGACTGTTTCCGACGATTCATGAAAACAATTTGTTTGTAAATAAATATGTAACTAAATATCAATATAAATGTAAGTATATAGGATA